>NC_143049.1:25025000-25625000 GCF_057628025.1 Oncorhynchus mykiss
TACAATAATTATTTTGGCAAAGGGGTGACTTAGAGGGAACAAAGCCCACTGTTCTATTGAAACACAATAGAACACAATTGAAACACAAAAACACACTATTTCTTTTTGAGGAAATAGATGTAAGGATATATTTGAAATACAATCACTTTAGGTTTGTACTGTATGTGAAGTTTTCATTGAACAGGAGATATGAAAGTGGTGATATTGTCAATTTATTCATTTAATTTTTTTTTTTTTACCTGTGTCATAGCACTCACATTCTTTCCATGGCAAAGTAGGTGATGGACCTCTTCTCACCTTCACTGTGGGAAACATTGTGGAGGTGTGGGGTAGAGACTCATGGGTAACAGGTTCTTCATGTCCCCCGTGTCCCCCCACCGCTATGCATGAGCAGCCCAGCCATGGGGGTGATGCACCATCCCCAAGACACTTGGTGATTGAAATGTATGACTTGTTGTTTTCCAGACTAATTTCAGTGAGACTTATTAAAGACACCAATTGATATCTAACTAACTAAAGCTTTCTAAGCAATTAAGGCTACGCATTTCGTTTTTTGTTTGTTTCTGCATTCACTAGAATGCATTTCAATTGGATTTCCAAGCTGAAGGCCGAAAGTTTGACAAGATCTCTGTGAAATGTCTTGAGCTTCAATGTCTTAAAGGGATACTCTGAGATTCTGGCATTTTGTCTTTGCGTGCAGTATGAAGTAAGTTGAGGTAGATTCAGTGCTAACTAGCATTAGCGCAATGATTACAGATACAGTAGCATACGCTAGCATACCTGTAGACTTCCTGTAGCATTGCCAGAATCTCGCAGTATCCCTTTAATGACTAATGGTTTTTAGGTGAAACGGCATTTGTGGGCCTTTTTTTGTATCCCAGTCAGTGCAATGACCGATGATATTGTGCTCTTTCTATCATTTACATTTGAGTCATTTAGTAGAAAAAACCTACCACAGTTACTGCAATTAGACTCTTCTTTGAAGTAGTATTCCTCTATAGCTCAGTTGATAGAGCATGGTGCTTGCAACACCAGGATAGTGGGTTCGATTCCTGGGACCACCTGTACGTAAAATGTATACATGCGTAACTGTAAGGCCCTTTGGATAAAAGCGTTTGCTAAATGGCTATTATTATTATTATTATTATTATTTTGAAACATTACAAATAATACGTTAGGCTGACGGCTTGCTCTGTTCAATGTATGCTATTAAACCATGCATTCATTGCATTCTATGTTAAAACATTTATGATATATATGTCATTTTCAGAAATGCCTCTTGGAAGGCCTCAAGCAAACACTAATCCTTTCTTGGAATGCTGATGATTTACTGATGTAAAACAAGCAACCATTTGATATGCTCATTGCAGATGATTCACTGTCTGAATAGGCTATAGCCCATAAACTGGGTCAGGGAGCCATAGATATTTGGCCAGTTTCCTACCTACTGATTTAACGATGTTTTGCAGAATCTAACACACTACCTATTGCCTGTTGCCTAATGGTTAAATATAGCGTAACGCCAGTGTTATGTCTAAATTGGTTCTGTAATCCTTAACAGCTCTTTCAGTATAAACTGAACTGCTATCTTTCCTAGGGCCTCCATTCACGACTGAATAGTTTATGCACACCTTTTAAAATGCATGTGACTTATCCTGTTTCATAGGAACTGTCTATTAAATCACACCTGGGAACATTTAGAATGTCTATATGTATGTTAGTCCTGAAATGGTTTTTTTCAACTGATTTGATATTAATTTATTTTGTATTACACCATCGCATGTATCTCGCACCAAAGCCTCAGGGGGCGTCCCAAATGGCTCTGGTCAAATGTAGTGCATTATTTAGGAAATAGGGTGCTATTTAAGAGAGACCCTCAGCTATTGTATCTGCAGATGTTTTATCTGTGCAGCCTTGAGACACAGAGCTGCTGCTGCTATGTGTGGATAGGCTGCTGTGCTGCTAGCTTGTTCTGTGCTTACAAACAACCCCTGGTTTACCAATCGCTGAAAACTACCTGCAACTTAACAAATCAAAGTTTTGGGTAACATTTTGGTATTCTATCATGCCATTATGCTGTTACTAGACCTATATGTTTACTGTAAGTTCACATAGGGTTGAATTTACACTTTATTTTCCATAATTTTCTCAAGGATGATTTTATGTTTTTTGTATGTGGTTGCAATATTCTGGTTTTCCAGACATCTGTTTTGAGGATTTTGGATTTCTTGGTTATTCCCTGTTGATTCTGGGAATCTTTCAACTGGGATTTCTGGGACACCTGGGCATTTTTGGGAAAGTTATTAGAGTTTTGCAGCCCTGTTTATGTATGTTGTTGAATTATTTTGGTGAGATAACTGACCTGCTACTTTATGCCCTCCTGCTTTTACAGTGGGAACTTATTTAGTGGTTTGTTTCAAACACCTGCCACTCCAAAGTCCAACTTGTTTTATTTCCATTTTAGATGTAAACATGGATACTGACTGATGATAATCATTTCGCTATTATTATTTGAAGTCTTTTTGTTTTATTTAACCTTATATTGCTTAATATGTTCTTTATCCCCTCTTATTTCTTTCACAGCTTTGCATTTAAAAGGAGTTTTGATTAATGCTGCATATTGATTGTGTCCCCAACATGATACTGAGGTGATGTGAATAAATAAATAATGATCATTGTGTCCCAACTGGCACCCTATTCGCTAATATTGTGCACTATTTTTGGACATAGCCTAAAAACCTAAGCTTCTTAGCCATCGCAGAGGTATCATGCTAACTGTTTGGAACCCTAATGACCCTGTGACCCCCACCCACCCAGTGCTGCTGTCCCTCCCTGCTTCCATTTATGCTTCCTCCTCTTCATTCACCTGTGTGTTAACACCATCTCCTGTCTGCTGCCCTTCAGATCGTCTCCAGTTTTAAAGCCACCACGTCCAGAGCCGTGTGCCAGCTGGTTAAGGAGTATGTAGGTCACAGGGATGGCATATGGGACCTGAGTGTCACCAGGACACAGCCCGTGGTGCTGGGCACAGCTTCGGCAGGTAGATCGCTACAGTACATCCCAATGCCATTGTGGTAGGGTTGCAAAATTCCAGTTAATTCCCTGGTTTTATAGAAATCCCAGATGTAAGGTTCCTGGAATCAGGAGGAAATAAGTAGGAGAAACATAAACTCCCACCAGTATTTCTGGAAAATCTGTCAAGTTTTTGCAAGCTAGAATTTTGCAAGCCTAGCTAGCTACAGTGCTTCCCAATGTCTTGGCTGCTGGCCTTATTGTCCTCCTGGCCCAAGACTAACAATAATGTTAGTGAGTCACAGCCTAACAGGGCTTTAAAATTCACTGCAGACTTTGGTTTAATATTCAATCCATTTAACTGTCAACATGTCTGTGTTAAGGTTGTGATAAAGCGATCATAAGGTCTAGTAATGATTGCCTTCAGACCGGAGAGCTTATTGTGCTTTTAATACGCTAAGAGGGGGCAAATGTAATTTGGAATGGTTACAGTATGATGGTAGTGCGAGCTGAATTAATCATGAACTGTATCCCAAATGGCACCCTATTCCCTATTTAGTGCAATACTTTTGACCAGGGCCCATAGTGCTACTGGTCAAAAGTTATGCTTTATATTGGAAATAGGGTGCCATTTGAGACTCTCAAAGGATTACAGTGTGAAACTAGCGTGGCCTACTGTTCTAAGCCACTGTGTGTGTACACCACGTGTCTGTCCACAGATCACAGTGCCATGCTATGGAGCATTGAGACTGGGAAGTGCCTCCTGAAGTATGTGGGTCATGCAGGATCAGGTAAAATACTGTTTTTATTTAATCCATGCTTTGTGGAGTCATGAAGAAAGTGACTGGTCTAAATGATTCATAGAGACCGTCCCAAATGTTTACTTCCGGCGCCGACAGAGATGGCCACCTCGCTTCGCGTTCCTAGGAAACTATGCAGTATTTTATTTATTTATATGTTATTTCTTACATTGTTACCCCAGGATTCATTCCTTGTGTATAAGGTAGTTGTTGTGAAATTGTTAGGTTAGATTACTTGTTAGATATTACTGCATGGTCAGAACTAGAAGCACAAGCATTTCGCTACACTCGCATTAACATCTGCTAACCATCTGTATGTGACCAATAAGATTTGATTTGAAATGGCACCCTATTTAGAATCCAAAATGGCACCCAATTCCCTATATAGTGCAATACTTTTGACCAGAGCACTATGGGGCCCTGGTAAAAAGTAGTGTACCACAAATTAAGAAATCATGTGACTAAACGAAATAATAAGAAAAAATAACTATACTATGAAACAAAGATGAATGATAGTAAAAAAAAGCTTTGGACCACCTTAAATGAATTTTTTTGGGGAAAAAGCCAACTCGGCTCCATCATTCATTGAGTCAGATGGTTAATTCATAACAAAACCCAATGATATTGCCAACTACTTTAATTACTTTTTAATTGGCAAGAAAAGCAAATTTACGGATTATATGCCAGCAGCAAACGCTGACACTACACGTCCAAGTATATCTGACCAAATTATGAAAGGCAAGAATTGTACTTTGGAATTTTGAAAGTCAGTGTGGAAGAGGTGAATTTTTTTTGTTGTCTATCAACAATGACAAGCCACCCGGGTCTGACAATCTGGACGTACATTTACTGAGGATAATAGCAGACGATATTGCCACTCTTATTTGCCACATCTTCAATATAAGCCTACTAGAAAGTGTGTGCCCTCAGGCCTGGAGGGAAGCTAAAGTCATTCCGCTACCCAAGAATAGTAAAGCCCCCTTTACTGGCTCAAATAGCCGACCAATCAGCCTGTTACCAACCCTTAGTAAACTTCTGTAAAAAATGGTGTTTGACCAGATACAATGCTATTTCACAGTAAACAAATTGACAACAGACTTTCAGCACACTTAAAGAGAAGGACACCCAACAAGCACAGCACTTACATATGACTGATGATTGGCTGAGAGAAATTGATGATAAATGATTGTGGGGGCTGTCTTGTTAGACTTTTGTTAGTCAGCTTTTGACATTATTGATCATAGTCTGCTGCTGGAAACACATATGCGACGTTACACCCCCTGCTATAATGTGGATAAAGAGTTACTTTTCTAACAGAACACAGAGGGTGTTCTTTAATGGAAGCCTCTCAAACATAATCCAGGTAGAATCAGGAATTACCCGGGGTAGCTGTTTAGGCCCCTTGCTTTTTAAAATCTTTACTAATGACTGGCTTTGAGTAAGGACAGTGTGTGATGATGATGATGATGACTCAAATAAAATCAAACTTTATTTGTCACATGCGCCGAATACAAGTGTAGACCTTACCGTGAAATGCTTACTTGCAAGTGCACTACTTCAACAGTGCCCTTAACCAAGTGACTGCATCACTTAACGAAGGACTGCAGTTAGTTTTGGAATGGGTAGCAAGGAATAAGCTTGTCCTAAATATTTCAAAAACTAAAAGCATTGTATTTGGGACAAATCATTCACTAAACCCTAAACCTCAACTGTGTCTCTTAATGAATAATGTGGAAATTGAGCAAGTTGAGTTGACTAAATTGCTTGGAGTAACCCTGGATTGTAAACTGTCATGGTCAAAACATATTGATACAACAGTAGCTAAGATGTGGAGAAATCTAGCCATAACAAAACACTGCTCTGCCTTCTCAACAACACTATCAACAAGGCAGGTCCTACAGGCCCTAGTTTTGTCGCACCTAGAGTAGTGTTCAGTCGTGTGGTCAGGTGCCACAAAGAGGGACTTGGGAAAATTGCAGTTGGCTCAGAACAGGGCAGCACGGCTGGCCCTTAAAAGTTCACGCAGAGCTAACATTAATGACATGCATGTCAATCTCTCATGGCTCAAAGTGGAGGAGAGATTGACTTCATCATTACTTGTTTTTGTAAGAGGTGTTGACAAGCTGAATGTGCTGAGCTGTCTGTTTTAAACTACTAGCACACAGCTCAGACACTCATGCATACTCCACAAGACATGCCACCAGAAGTCCAGAACAGACTATGGGAGGTGCAAAGTTCCACAGAGCCATGACTACATGGAACTCTATTCCACATCAGGTAACTGATGCAAGCAGTAGAATCAGATTTTGAAAACAGGTAAAAATACACCTTATGGAACAACATGGACTGTGAAGAGACACATAAAAAGGTACAGACACATGCATATGCACATACTGTGATATTGTTCTATGGTGGTATTGAATATTTTGTGTTGTGGACATGTGGTGGTGTAGCAATGTTATATGGTGTACTGTTTTATCTTTAGCTCATTCAGTACAAACATAGTTCACTGTTTTATCTGTTGTTGTATATGTATTGTGGTTGCTTTGGTGTGTTTGGACCCCAGGAAGAGTAGCTGCTGCCTTGGGGAACCCTAATAAATACAAATACGGAATAGGGTGCGATTTGGGATGGGCCCAAAGTTTTTTATTGTGGAGGCTAATACCTCCTATGTTTTCTCTTTCCAGTTAACTCTATCAAGTTCCATCCCACGGAACAGATGGCTCTTACAGGTGGCTCTTACATTATGCTCAATGTCCAAAATGGTCAGAAAAAACATTTTAGTCCATTGTATGTCTATTGGTTTGGAGGTGTTTGAGGGCTCTTTCTGCTCTGTCCACAGCGTCTGGTGACCAGACAGCCCATATCTGGAGGTACATGGTGCAGCTACCCACCCCACAGCCTGTAGCCGACATCAGTGTAAGCAACTCAAAACCATATCTCTTATAACCCACTGCATCTACAGATGTCTAGTTCTAAATGCTGATCTCTGTGTGTGTGTCTGTCTCCGATTCCATAGCAGACGCCCTGTGACGACGACATAGACTTCTCAGATAAGGACGAGGCTGACGGGGACGGTGAGGGCCCTAACGAGTGTCCCTCCATCCGCATGGCTTCCACTACCCTCAGGAGCCACCAGGGGGTTGTCATCGCTGCAGACTGGCTGGTGGGGGGCAAGCAGGTGGTTACTGCCTCCTGGGACCGGGCTGCCAACCTGTATGATGTGGAGACTTCTGAGCTCGTCCACTCACTCACTGGTACGAACCAGCCGTTCTCTTAGGGACGATTTCTGGGACACAGATTAAGCCTAGTTCTGGACTAAAAAGCAAGCGCAATGGAGAATATCTATTGAAAATGCTCTTTAGTCCAGGAATAGGGTTAACATGTCTATGGGAAACCACCCCTTAATGTGTGGTGTAAGTGTCTGTAGAGTAATCATTAGATGTAGGTTGTTTTCTGGCGTTGTATGTCTGCCATTGAGCCTCTGATCACTTTTCAATCATAATCAATGGTCCCTTAAGAGGACTCTACAACAGTTTTTTGCTCTGTTGTATGTCTCTACCTCACCTCTGTGTGTGTGCGGGCGCAGGCCACGACCAGGAGCTGACCCATTGCTGCACCCACCCCACCCAGCGTCTGGTGGTCACCTCGTCCAGAGACACCACCTTCCGTCTGTGGGACTTCAGAGACCCCTCCATCCACTCTGTCAACGTGTTCCAGGGACACACCGAGTGAGTTGCACACACACACCACCTTCCTGTGGGACCTCAGAGACCCCTCATCCACTCTTTCAGTCTGTCACTAGCACCCCTACAAAATTCATGCAAAAAGCATCTCGCCACCCATATGAATGACATTAATTAGACATTAATTTGCAGTCATTATCAATGTGTCTGTTTAGATTACAGGGGGTTGATTTGGTCTGCCAACAGTAGCGGATGAGGGCACAGCTAATCAGCCATTAGTATCCAGAACAAATGATACTGTGATACATGAGTCAGTCAAGTGGATGAAGTAGCTGGTGACCTTCAGGCCTCAAATATTCCTACCAAGACAGCATCCGTGTGTTGTAGTAAATATCTAGGTATTCCTCTCATACTGCAAATCTACTGTATCTAGGGTTGCAAAGCTACTGGAAATGTACCAAAGTTACCAGATTCTTCTGTAATTTGGGTAATTAACAGATAATAGATGGCAATCTATGCTAACTTTAGTAACCTGTATCCATATTGTTAATGAGTTTCTAGAAGATTGTGACCATATGGTTCAAGAGGAAATGGCCTAATTCATGAAAAAAGCATCTCATCAACAATGGCATTATTTTTCAATTAACTGCAACTCTTCCAACTATTGACTTTTCTTCGCAACTGCCTCCAGTTTGGCGCCAAAACATTGACAACAAATACATACCGACATAGTAAAATAAATAAAAAAGAAAGATATTTCATGCTGAAACCTTTGCCTATAAAAAACCCTTGCCTAGTTAAATAAAACATATTAAACACCAATGATATTCAATAAGTTGGTTTATATTTAGGATAATGTTTTACAGCTTTGTCATTCAATTTTTTAAAATCATTTTATTTAATTATTTCATATATTTAAATGTGATAAGGCCACACAAAGGGTCAGATATAATTAGACACCTGTGATAATCTGAATTACCCAAAAGGGCCACTAGATGTCTTGTTGTAAATTACATGAAGTTCTTGAAAGTTACCAAAATTCTGTTAGTTTATTGGTAAACTTAGAAAGTTTCTGCTAATAAACCCTCCCTTTGCAACCCTAGCTAACTGTAATACTATTAAGTGTCAACATTTCCTAGGATATTAGTTGTCAGGGTTCCTTCACTAGGACAACATCAGTGTGTGGTTGATTCAGTCAACTTCAATCTCATTCATTTCATAAAGCACTTTTAACGTCAACAGTTCTCACTAAGTGCTTTCCAGTAATCTGGCCTAAGCCCCAAAGAGCAAGGAAAGCACGTGAATAACTGTTTTGAATGACTCTCTTCCGCCATGTCATGCGTCTCCAGCACGGTGACATCAGCAGTGTTCACTGTGGGGGACAATGTGGTGTCTGGGAGTGACGATCGCACCGTCAAGGTCTGGGACCTCAAGAACATGAGGTCACCCATAGCAACAATCCGCACAGACTCTGCAGTCAATAGGTGAGAGCGAGGACTTTCAAATTGAGATAGTAGGCAAGTATTGGTTTGAACCTGTCAAGACTGGTATTTAAGAATTTATATTATATTTTTTAACCCCTTTCAGGATGAGCATGTCAGTGAGCCAACTAATCTAAATATGCTACTGGGAATTTAGTTTTTAGAAGGTTCAATAAAAATGCGTGTTTTGAAGCCTAACCGTTTACTGTAGTTTGAACTACTTCTTACAGGATAAGCGTGTCGGTGAGCCAAAGAATCATTGCTCTCCCTCACGACAATCGACAAGTTCGGCTGTTTGACATGTCAGGAGTGCGGTTAGCTCGACTCCCACACAGCAACAGACAGGTAACCAGCACCAACACACAGAGGCAGCAAATACATACATTTCCAGTGTAATCTGCATCTGTAGTGGTTTTACTGATCTATAGATTGGGCTGGATATTTATATCATAGCACATAATAAGTCAGGATCATATTCATTAGTTTACAACGTAGCAAAATCTTTTGCACCGTAACCAAAAATGTTGACAAAAAAAACAAGCAGATTTTATTGGACAAATTCAGAAAGGTCCCTCCATGTTTCGACCAGTTTACTTCCTGGTGAATAAGACCCTTAGGCATATACTACAAAGTAGGATCAAGTGGTTAGCCAGCTAACTTTATTGAGGGTGAATGGGCAAGACAAAATATTTAACTGCTTTTGAGCGGCGTATGGTAGTAAGTGCCAGGTACACTGGTTTGAGTGTGTCAAGAACTGTAACGCTGCTGGGTTTTACACTCAACAGTTTTCCATGTTTATCAAGAATGGTCCACCTCCCAAAGGACATCCAGCCAACGTGACACAACTGTGTGAAGAATTGGAGTACGCATGGGCATCCCTGTTGAACTCTTTCGACACCTTGTAGAGTCCATGCCCCAACGAATTGAGGCTGAGGCCCTCCCCAAAAAAGGGGTGTGCAACTCAATATTTCGGGGTTGTTCCTAATGTTTTGAACACTGTGTGTATATACAGTACCAGTCAAGTTTTGACACACCTATGCATTCCAGGGATTTTCTTTATTTTTTACTATTTTCAACATTGTAGAATTTTGTGAAGATATCAAAACTTTGAAATAACACATGGAATCATGTAGTAACCAAAAAAGTGTTAAACAAACAAATCAAACATTTTATATTTGAGATTCTTCAAAGTAGCCACCCTTTGTCTTGATGACAGCTTTGCACACTCTTGGCGTTCTCTCAAACAGCTTCATGAGGTTGTCACCTGGAATGGATTTCTATTAACAGGTGTGCCTTGTTAATTTGTGGAATTTCTTTCCTCCTTAATGCATTTGAGCCAATCAGTTGTGTTGTGACAAGGTAGGGTTGGTATATAGAAGATATATTTACCTATTTGGTAAAAGACCAAGTCCATATTATGGCAAGAACAGCTCTAATAAGCAAAGATAAATGACAGTCCATCATTACTTTAAGACATGAAGGTCAGTCAATCTGGAAAATGTAAAGAACTTTTGCAGTTGCAAAAACCGTTAAGTGCTATGATGAAACCGGCTCTCATGAGCACCGCCACAGGAAAGGAAGACCCAGAGTTACCTCTGATGCAGAGGATAAGTTCATTAGAGTTACCAGCCTCAGAAATTGCAGCCCAAATAAATGCTTCAGAGTTCAAGTAACAGACACTTCTCAACATCAACTGTTTAGAGGAGAATCAGGCCTTCATGGTTGAATTGCTGCAAAGAAACTCCTACTAAAGGACACCAATAAGAAGAAGACACTTGCTTGGACCAAGAAACATGAGCAATGGAGATTAGACTGGTGGAAAATCTGTCCTTTTGGTCTCAGTCCAAATTTGAGGTGAACAGATGATCTCCGCATGTGTGGTTCCCATCGTGACGCATGGAGGAGGTGTTTTGGTGTGGTGGCGCTTTGTTGGTGACACTGTCTGTGATTTATTTAGAATTCATTTTTGTTCATCTGTCGACCCCAGCCTCGAACTCAGGCCCTATGTGTAGTTAACTGACCCTCTCTGCCCATTCATCGTCATTTTACCTGTTGTTATTGTCTTAGCTGATTAGCTGCTGTTGTCTTAGCCGTTGTCTTAGCTAGCTCTCCCAATCAACACCTGTGATTGCTTTATGCCTCGCTTTATGTCTCTCTCAAATGTCACTATGCCTTGTATGTATATTGTTGTTTAGGATAGTTATCATTGTTTTTTGTTTACTACGGAGCCCCTAGTCCCACTCAACATGCCTCAGATACCTCCTTTGTCTCACCTCCCACACATGCGGTGACCTCACCCAGTATAACTAGTACGTCCAGAGATGCAACCTCTCTTATCGTCACAAAATGCCTGGGTTTTCCTCCACTGTACCCGCACCCCACCATACCCCTGTCTGTACATTATGCCCTGAATCTATTCTACCACGTCCAGAAATATGCTCCTTTTATTCTCTGTCCCCAACGCACTAGACGACCAGTTTTGATAGCCTTTAGCCGTACCCTCATCCTACTCCTCCTCTGTTCCTCGGGTGATATGGAGGTTAACCCAGGCCCTGCGTGTCCCCAGGCACTCTCATTTGTTGACTTCTATAACCGAAAAAGCCTTGGTTTCATGCATGTTAACATCAGAAGCCTCCTCCCTAGGTTTGTTTTACTCACTGTGCTATAGCACACTCCGCCAACCCTGATGTCCTTGCCGTGTCTGAATCCTGGCTTAGGAAGGCAGTTGCAATCTGCTGCAGAGATAGCTTGCAAAGTTCTGTCATACTTTCCAGGTCTATGCCCAAACAGTTCAAGCTTCTAATTAAAAAAATTAATCTCTCCAGAAATAAGTCTCTCACTGTTGCCACCTGTTATAGACCCCCCTCAGCTCCCAGCTATGCCTTAGACACCAGATGGGAATTGATTGCCCCTCATCTATCTTCAGAGTTCGTTCTTTTAGGTGACCTAAACTGGGATATGCTTAACACCCCGGCAGTCCTGTAATCTAAGATAGATGCCCTCAATCTCACACAAATGATCAAGGAACCCACCAGGTACAACCCTAAATCTGTTAACATGGGTACCCTCATGGATATTATCCTGACCAACTTGCCCTCCAAAAACACCTCTGCTGTTTTCAATCAGGATCTCAGCGATCACTGCCTCATTGCCTGCATCCGCTATGGGTCCGCGGTCAAATGACCACTTCTCATCAATGTCAAACGCTCCCTAAATCGACCTGACCCTGGTATCCTGGAAGGATATTGACCTCATCTTGACAGTCAAGGATGCCTGGTCATCTTTAAAAGTAATTTCCTCACCATCTTAAATAAGCATGCCCCTTTCAAAAAATGTAGAACTAAGAACAGATATAGCTCTTGGTTCACTCCAGACCTGACTGCCCTCGACCAGCACAAAAACATCCTGTGGTGGACTGCAATAGCATTGAATATTCCCCGCGATATGCATCTGTTCAGGGAAGTCGGGAACCAATACACGCAGTCAGTCAGGAAAGCAAAGGCTAGCTTTTTCAAACAGAAATTTGCCTCCTGTAGCTTAAACTCCCAAAAGTTGTGGGACACTGTAAAGTCCATGGAAAACAAGAGCACCTCCTCCCAGCTGCCCACTGCACTGAGGCTAGGTAACACTGTCACCACCGATAAATCCACGATAATCGAGAATTTCGAAAAGCATTTCTCTACGGCTGGCCATGCTTTCCATCTGGCTACCCCAACCCCGGCCAACAGCTCCGAACCCACCCTACTTGCCCAAGCCTCCCCAGCTTCTCCTTCACCCAAATCCAGATAGCAGATGTTCTGAAAGATCTGCAAAACCTGGACCCATACAAATCAGCTAGGCTAGACAATCTGGACCCTCTCTTTCTAAAATTATCCACCGCCAATGTTGCAACCCCTATTACCAGTCTGTTCAACCTCTCTTTCGTATCGTTCAAGATCCCTAAAGATTGGAACGCTGCCGCGGTCATCCTCCTCTTCAAAGGGGGTGACACTCTAGACCTAAACTGTTATAGACCTATATCTATCCTGCCATGCCTTTCGAAAGTCTTCGAAAGCGAAGTTAATAAACAGATTACTGACCATTTAAAATCCCACTGTACCTTCTCTGCTGTGCAATCCAGTTTCCGAGCTGGTCACGGGTGCACCTCAGCCACGCTCAAGGTACAAAATGATATCATAACTGCCATCGATAAAATATTGTACTATGCAGCCGTCTTCATCGACCTGGCCAAGGATTTTGACTCTGTCAATCACCGTATTTTTATCGGCAGACTCAACAGCCTTGGTTTCTCAAATGACTGCCTCGCCTTGTTCACCAACTACTTCTCAGACAGAGTTCAGTGTGTCAAATCGGAGGGCCTGTTGTCCGGACCTCTGGCAGTCTCTATGGGGGTACCACAGGGTTCAATTCTCAGGCTGACTCTTTTCTCTGTACATATCAATGATGTCGCTCTTGCTGCGGGTGATTCCCTGATCCACATCTACGCAGACGACACCATTCTGTATACATCTGGCCCTTCTTTGGACACTGTTAACTAACCTCCAGACGAGCTTCAATGCCTTACAACACTCCTTCTGTGGCCTCCTTAATGCTAGTAAAACTAAATGCATGCTTTTCAACCGTTCACTGCCTGTGCCTGCCCGCCCGACTAGCATCACCACTCTGGACGGTTCTGACTTAGAATATGTGGACAACTAGAAATACCTAGGTGTCTGGCTAGACTGTAAACTCTCCTTCCAGACTCACATTAAGCATCTCCAATCCAAAATTAAATCTAGAATTGGCTTTCTATTTCGCAACAAATCCTCCTTCACTCATGCCGCCAAACATACCCTAGTAAAACAAACTGACTATCCTACCGATCCTCGACTTCGGTGATGTCATTTACAAAATAGACTCCAACACTCTGCTCAGCAAATTGGATGCAGTCTATCACAGTGCCATCCGTTTTGTCACCAAAACCCCATATACCACCCACCACTGCGACCTGTATGCTCTAGTCGGCTGGCCCTCGCTAGATATTCGTCGCCAGACCCACTGGCTCCAGGTCATCTAAGTCTTTGCTAGGTAAAGCTCTGCCTTATCTCAGCTCACTGGTCACGATAACACCCACCCATAGCACATAACACCCACCCATAGCATGCGCTCCAGCAGGTATATCTCACTGGTCATCCCCAACACCTATGTGGCCGCCTTTTCTTACAGTTCTCTGCTGCCAATAACTGGAAGGAATTGCAAAAATCGCTGAAGCTGGAGATTTATATTTCCCTTACTAACTTTAAAAATCAGCTATCCGAGCAGCTAACCGATCGCTGCAGCTGTACATAGTCCATCTGTAAATAGCCCATCTAATCTACCTACCTTATCCCCATATTGTATTTATTTACTTTTCTGCTCTTTTGCACACCAGTATTTCTACTTGCACATCATCATCTGTACATCTATCACTCCAGTGTTAATTTGCTAAATTGTTATTACTTGCTACTATGGCCTATTTATTGCCTTACCACCTCACGCCATTTGCACGCACTGTATATAGACTTTCTTTTTTCTATTGTGTTATTGACTGTACGCTTATTTATTTCATTTGTAACTCTGTTGTTGTTTGTGTCGCACTGCTTTGCTTTATCTTGGCCAGGTCGCAGTTGTAAATGAGAACTTGTCTCAACGAGCATACCTGGTTAAATAAAGGTGAAATAAAAAATCTATTTAAAAAAGCACACTTAACCAGCATGGCTACCACAGCATTCTGCAGCAATACGCCATCCCATCTGGTTTGCGCTTAGTGGGACTATCATTTGTTTTTTCAACAGGATAATGACCCAACACACCTCCAGGCTGTGTAAGGGTTATTTGGCTAACAAGGAGAGTGTTGGAGTGCTGTATCAGATGACCTGGCCTCCACAATCATTCGACCTCAACCCAATTGAGATGGTTTGGGATGAGTTGGACCACAGAGTCAAGGAAAAGCAGCCAACAGGTGCTCAACATATGTGGGAACTCCTTCAAAACTGTTGGGAAAGCATTCCAGGTGATGCTGGTTGACAGAACACCAAGTGTGTGCAACGCTGTCAAGGCAATGTGTGGCTACTTTGAAGATTCTTAAACATATTTTGTTTTGTTTAACACTTTTTTTGGTTACTACATGATTCCATATGTGTTATTTCATAGTTTTGATATCTTTGCTATTATTCTACAATGTAGAAAATAGTAAAAATAAAGAAAAACGCATGAATGAGTAGGTGTCCAAACTTTTGACTGGTAATGTACGTTTAGCTTAATGAACCAGAAAATCAATATTTATTTCTGGTTGTTTATCAAAGGTAACTGGCTAACTCATTGATCCTGCTTTGCAGTATACCCTTTAGTGTACTAATGTGGCTGTTGCTTCACAGGGCCACCGGCGCATGGTGTGCTGTTCAGCCTGGTGTGAGGACAACTCCTCCTGTAACCTCTTCAGCTGTGGCTTCGATAGGCAGGCCATTGGATGGAACATCAACATCCCAGCTCTGCTGCAGGAGAAGTGAGCCCAGCCCAGACAGGTTTGTTTTCCCCCTCACTCACTATCTTATGTTTTTTTGTTGGGTCGCCTAGTCCTAGACTCAATGGGGAATTTCCATAGAAGGTGCTTTATACTTCAGGACTAGGCTTGTGCCTGCGAAACCGCCTCTGTGTTTGCAACTGTATATATTTATATATTTTTGACATTACTTCTCTTTTCTATACATATCTGAAAGGGGGATGTGATTTACAAAATGTAAATGTCATCCTATTGTTTTCTTGTGTGTCAGCCCTGAGCCATCCGCCTGGCCCATCTGCTCACTGAACCCCATGTTAAGAGCTGATCCCTGGTCAGTTCAGTCAGATGCCACCACCCTCAGGCAGGGAGGGGAGAAGATCGATCGAGGACCACTCTCTCTCTGTGTCAAGTATTCATGTTCTTCTCACACTCCAAATGTGGTCACAGTCTGGTCTGCATAGTTTGAATATACATACCGTACTACATACATGTGTGATGGTGTGTGGTGGTTTTCAAACTTGCCCATGTATGTACAGAAAATGTAAAGGACTACTCTCTGCTTTGTTGTTGGACTTGTTTTGATCAGTTTATTCATGACTTTCCTTCTGAAGATAAATAGCACTGACATAAAGAAGGTACGGGGGGGATTTTGTAGTCACCCTAATTTTCAGTTCAGAATAGGTCAGGCACCTTTTTGATGGTGTAGCCTCGTTGATAATGAGCAGCATTTCATGGAGACTTGTGTTAGTACTGAAATGCCACACATCTGCTTTCGAACCCACCTTAACCGCTCAGAAGTACAGCTAGCCAAGCTACTGCATATCTCTGTGCCATTTCAGCAGAGCCATACTTTGTCAAGGTTTACTGCATATCTCTGTGCCATTTCGGCAGAGCCATACTTTGACCATCTATTGGTGATCAACTGAGCACTGAATAAGGAACATGCAGAGCTGCTACAGTACAGTGTTCAAGTGGCTCTGTCATGCACCTTTTAGAACCAATAGCTGTTACAATTTTATTTGTTGTTAAACTGTTTTAGCCTAAATACCATTGCAGCTTTTGTACAGACTTGACAGAATCCTACTCTTGAGTCCTAGACAGTATGTTGTACCAGTGGATTAAATTGTGTAAACACCCCATGTTTAGAGGTTGAGGTTGATCGTCTTCACCATTTTAATAGGCACTTCATTCAGGTTGAGGTTGATCGTCTTCACCATTTTAATAGGCACTTCATTCAGGTTGAGGTTGATCGTCTTCACCATTTTAATAGGCACTTCATTCAGGTTGAGGTTGATCGTCTTCACCATTTTAATAGGCACTTCATTCAGGTTGAGGTTGATCGTCTTCACCATTTTAATAGGCACTTCATTCAGGTTGAGGTTGATCGTCTTCACCATTTTAATAGGCACTTCATTCAGGTTGAGGTTGATCGTCTTCACCATTTTAATAGGCACTTCATTCGTGTGTAATAATCATAAATGAGTCTTAGAAAGTAAGACGTCATGAAATTGCTGTAGAGTTTACAAACAATAATAACATGTGAAGTGTTTCTTAGAATTAGTCAGTATTGAACCTGTTACAGGGATATATAGGTCAGTAACTTGTTACCACGTGGTACTTCCTTGCGTAAGTAAGTGGGATCTCTAAGAGCGTTCTAATGCAATAGCTGTAACATGCTTGGTGTGCTCAGTGATCATGGCGTTAATTTCTGCATAGAAAACTAAAAGAAGAAGAGATTATAATGTGTTTGAGGTAAGTGTGATGTCATAAAGTAGCTGTGTCTGTTTTTTAGAGAAAGAGAATGAATGTTTGATTTGAAAACATTTTGAGTGTAATTGTCTGTGAGAGTCACTTGGCAGGCAGCACAGTTGACTTGGTTACATTCCTGCTTTTACGCAGACAAATGATACAAAATGATGCATCTGTATCTCATGAGGCAAGCCAGCTTTATTGCAATCGTAAATGCTTCTTTAGAGACTTAGATATGCTTTGTGTTTTGCTAACTTGTAACAACATATTAACTATTGATATTTATACAAGAAGTCACGTTGAACATCTTTTATCCCATTATGGAATCGTTATTGTGATGAAATATAGTGGTTCCAGGTGTAGGCCCACGGTTCTAAGTGAGCGTAACTTTCCTTCCACAATAAATTTCACATCTGGGGAAAATTAAATGTAATCATCTCTATTCAAAGGGGCCTTTTTGGCTTAATGGTGTATTCTTGCTGCATATTTTATTATCCTTTTAACTTTGAGGTGATCTTTTCATTTCCACTAGTTCTTCATCCTGTGCAGTTAAAATCAGTTGGATCTCTTTGGTTTCATTGGCTGAAGTATTGTTTTAATCTATAGTGGTTTGCATGTAGTCTTTCTCATGTACCGTTTACATCAGGGATGTCTTAGAGATTACTCCTAGCCTGGTCCCACATCCATTTGTGCTCTTACCAACTCCATTGGTCATTGTCAAGCCAAACATGACACTACTGTAAGTGACAAAGAGTTGGCATGATGGCACAAACAGATTGGCACTGAAAATAGGCTACTGCAGATGTGGTTGTGCAGTTCTATGCATGACTAATACCACATGATGTAGTACTAGAGGCATTGATTAAGTGACTATAGTAATCTGTTACATGGGTTGGTATAATAAGAGATGTCTCTTGGACCGTAGCTGTCCAGGATTGTAATCCGTGATTTAAGTGAAACAAATTTGTTTGAAATATCAAAGAAGTATGGCCTGTGAATGTGAAGTCTAGCCTGGTGCCAGATCTGTTTGTGCGCTTGCCAACTTCATTGCCCGTTTGGCATGACAATGAATGAAAAGGAGTTGGCATGGTAGCACAAACAGACTGCCACTCAGACTACCTGACCTCCTGAGCCACCATGCATAGCTAGTTGACGATGTTTATCATCACTTTCTTCATGGATTTATTTACATTTCAGTCTCATGGTTTTATCAGCTGTTCATGTAAATGTGGTCCTGGTGTTCATTTCAATGGAGTACAGTGCTTGCTTGTTTCCCAAATGGCACCCTATTCTGTATGTAATGCGTTACGAAGGGAATAAGGTGCAATTTGAGACGCATACTCTCATTACATCATACACACTTAGCAGTAGAAATCAACAGTGTAAAAGCTTTAGTAAAACTGTGGTTACCTACCTAATTATATTTTATGTGGTAAAATAGGTTCATTTTAACAAGAGGAGCTCCACTAGTACACATCTCATAACATGAAACAGTTTAGCTGTGTGTGTGCGTGCGTGCGCGCATGGTGGCTATTCATAAGGAACAGCAGCTTGTGAAATCAAATAAAATTTTGTGCTGTTTCATTCCCTCAGAATTGTGTCCTCTTCTTTGTCGTAGTTCAGCCTTGCTTCGAGTCTTGCAGGGCTGACCATTACTTTGGTGCTGCGATATGAGGATAGTGTTAAATTAATTGTTTAATTAATTGTCTTTTATCACCCAGTTGTCAGAAAACAGACAAAGACCAAGTAGATTATTCTAAAATTGCCAATTGACTCACTTTAATAAAAATATAAATTACTCTTTTACATTTCACATTCAATGATCTAGATTGAAAGTACTTCTGCATTACTGTTAGCATTTAATTATTTTAGTCTGTGAGATGGTGTTGTCTGTTTTGTGTGGAAATAAATATCAAACAATACGACTGCTTGTGGAAAGAGGAAATACATGAATATAACATTTAATTTGCTATGTGTTTATAGGTGTATGTGTGCAATTGTAACAGAGGGAAAATACTAACGAGAGTAAATTACTGTCAAAACTGTCCGCAAAAAACTATTTTAATATTGTTATAATCTCAGAACCTGCAATGTTCTCTTTGAGCCACTAGATGTCCCTGCTCTCATGTTTCTCAGGGCCAGATTCACATTCTGTAGCTTACTTGCTCCCCAGTACTACAATGTTAATTTCTCAAAAAATTACAAAGAAATACTTGACTGAATGTTTGAAAGGATAAATGGTATTCAATGGAAGGAGACTACAAAAGGGGAGCTTAAGTGAGTAACTCAACAGGTGTAGGTGAAGGATTGCTAAAAGGAAAACAGGTTCATCTTTGGGCTACTGTATTGTTACTGTATATGACTGCACAGTGGAGGAAATAGAAGTGGAGGGGTATGTATACTACAAAGCAGGATCAAGGAGTTAGCCAGCTAATTTACTTAAATATTCTGAAATAACTTGTAATTTTACCATATTTTTCTCTGCAATTTCGTGATGGGGCGGCAGGGTAGCCTAGTGCGAGCGTTGGACTAGTAACCGAAAGGTTGGCAGATCGAATCCCCGAGCTGACAAGGTAAAAATCTTTCGTTGTACCCCTGAACAAGGCAGTTAACCCACTGTCCTTAGGCCGTCATTGAAAAGAAGAATTTGTTTTTAACTGACTTGCCTAGTTAAATAAAGGTAAAATAAAAAATATCCAGTTACGATCTTGTCTCATCGCTGCAACTCACCAACTGGCTCGGGAGAGGCCAACACACTGCTAGCTTTTTGTTTATCTGGTACAAGAAAAACCCTCGGATACGTAAAAGCTTATTGCAGAGATCTCGGTCCCCAGGGTGGTCTAGCACTTCCAAACTTTCAATATTATTAAGGGGCAGCTAATATAATAATCATTATATATTGATGACAGAAATTCCTGATGTTGCAGGCCATAAATGCAAATTATAGATTTCAGCCCCACCTCATTAGCTGCCTTACTCTACTCAAAACTAGGAGAGCCTGTTTCCAATACACTAAAACCCCTATTGTGAAACATTCTAAAAAAAATCAGGTTCTCAGTGAATTTTCTTCTTTTTTTTTTTTTCTTTTTTTTTTGAATTTTACCCCCTTTTTCTCCCCAATTTCGTAGTATCCAATTGTTGTAGTAGCTACTATCTTGTCTCATCGCTACAACTCCCGTACGGGCTCGGGAGAGATGAAGGTTGAAAGTCATGCGTCCTCCGATACACAACAAACCAAGCCGCTGCTTCTTTAACACAGCGCACATCCAACCCGGAAGCCAGCCGCACCAATGCGCCGGAGGAAACACCATGCACCTGGCCACCTTGGCTAGCGTACACTGCGCCCAGCCTGCCACAGGAGTCGCTGGTGCGCGATGAGACAAGGACACCCCTACCGACCAAGCCCTCCCTAACCCGGGCGACGCTAGGCCAATTGTGCGTCGCCCCACGGACCTCCCGGTCGCGGCCGGTTACGACAGAGCCTGAGCCTGGACTCTGATGGCACAGCTGGCGCTGCAGTACAGCGCCCTTAACCACTGCGCCACCCGGGAGGCCCCCTCAGTGAATTTTCTACTTCTGCCCCGTTATTAAACAACCATACATTCTCTCCACCATTAGTAGACAGGGCGTTTCATATCTGTCCTAGAAAACGGATCTCCTCACTGAACGATTTGTACATTGATATGGATTTTGCATCTTTTCAACAGGTAGTAAATAAATTCAATATTCCCAGATCCCATTTATTTAGGTTAGGTACTGCATAGTTGTATATCTTCACACTCTAGTCACTTCCCATCACATCTACCTACCTCCCTTCTAGACTGTTTTTAAAGTGAATCCTTATATCAAAGGGGGCATAGGTTTTGTCTATGTGTTATCACATTTGCACAATGTGAAATTATGAAATTGGCATGGCTTAATTGACTCAACAATCAAAAACACACAGAAGTTTAGCTTTCTTATTGAATCAGAATATCAATAGTTATTTCTGGTTGTTTCTCGGAGTTAGCTAGCTAACTCATTGATCCTGCTTTATAGTATACCCTCAGGACTACATATTCGTTATGGATAAGTCAGAGTGCACAGAAGCAATCCAGACAATTTTCTCTAGCCAAATTCCCTCACACTCACAACATACATGTGTTTCAAGTTTCTATGTTTATTTGTCATGTACACAGGATACAACAGGTGTGAACAGTACAGTGAAATGCTTACTCGCAAAGCTCTTTTGCAACAATGCGGTATTCAATCAAGATAAGATAAATAATATAAAGTGTCTGTATGTGCACTTTACAGTGCCTTCGGAAAGTATTCAGACTCCTAGACTTTTTCCACGTTTTGTTATGTTACAGCCTTTTTTCCCTCATCAATCTACACGCAATACCCCACAATGACAAAGCAAAAACAGACCGCCACAGGAAAGGAAGACCCAGAATTACCTCTGCTGCAGAGGATAAGTTCATTAGAGTTACCAGCTTCAGAAATTGCTTCACAGAGTTCAAATAACAGACACATCTCAACAACAACTGTTCAGAGGAGACTGTGTGAATCAGGCCTTCATAGTCGAATTGCTGCAAAGAAACTACTACTAAAGGACGGCAATAAGAAGAAGAGACTTACTTGGGCCAAGAAACACGAGCAATGGACATTAGACCAGTGGAAATCTGTCATTTTGGAGGAGGAGGTGTGATGGCGTGGGGGTGCTTTGCTGGTGACACTGTCAGTGATTTATTTAGAATTCAAGGCACACTTAATTAGCATGCCTACCACAGTAATCTGCAGTGATACGCCATCCCATCTGGTTTGTGCTTAGTCTCAATATCAATGGTTTTCAACAGGACAATGACCCAACACACCTCCAGGCTGTGTAAGGCTATTTGACCAAGAAGGAGAGTGATGGAGTGCTGCATCAGATGACCTGGCCTCCACAATCACCTGACCTCAACCCAATTGAGATGATTTGGGATGAGTTGGACTGCAGACTGAAGGAAATGCAGCCAACAAGTGCTCAGCATATGTGGGAACTCCTTCAAGACTGTTTGAAAAGCGTTCCAGGTGAAGCTTGTTGAGAGAATGCCAAGGCAAAGGGTGGCTAATTTGAAGAATCTAAAATATAAAATGTTTCTTAATTTGTTTAACGCTTGTTTGGTTACTACATGATTCCATATGTGACATTTCATAGTTCTGATGTCTTTACTATTATTCTACAATGTAGAAAATAGTCAAAATAAAGAAAAAACAGTACTTTATTGAAGCACATGTGGCAGTGATTACAGCATTGATTCTTCTTTCGTATGACACTACAAGCTTGTCCTGTAAGGATCACAATGGATCAGATCAGTTTGGCAATGGTTGACAATAACCAGACCGTCTCTCACCCGCAGAGGGGAAGAGGGAACTGGTGTAGGAGTTTTGACACCTTCACAACCGGTCATAAATTTAAGTAGAAGAAGACTTTCTTTCTCCCTCTTTAGTGTCAACCCAAGGAATGTCTTTGTTTCACAGACTGTCCCCGCTGAAACTCTAACACGGTCAAACATGGATAATATAACAATATTTCTAACATAATGTGGGGAATGGTCAGTGGGGAACTATGGAAAACTAATGTAATATTGGTTTTCATTTTGTGATGTCATTAAAAACTGTATGGATGAAATACTGTAACTTGGAAAGTACAGTGCCTTGCGAAAGTATTCGGCCCCCTTGAACTTTGCGACCTTTTGCCACATTTCAGGCTTCAAACATAAAGATATAAAACTGTATTTCTTTGTGAAGAATCAACAACAAGTGGGACACAATCATGAAGTGGAATGACATTTATTGGATATTTCAAACTTTTTTAACAAATCAAAAACGGAAAAATTGGGCGTGCAAAATTATTCAGCCCCCTTAAGTTAATACTTTGTAGCCCCACCTTTTGCTGCGATTACAGCTGTAAGTCGCTTGGGGTATGTCTCTATCAGTTTTGCACATCGAGAGACTGACATTTTTTCCCATTCCTCCTTGCAAAACAGCTCGAGCTCAGTGAGGTTGGATGGAGAGCATTTGTGAACAGCAGTTTTCAGTTCTTTCCACAGATTCTCGATTGGATTCAGGTCTGGACTTTGACTTGGCCATTCTAACACCTGGATATGTTTATTTTTGAACCATTCCATTGTAGATTTTGCTTTATGTTTTGGATCATTGTCTTGTTGGAAGACAAATCTCCGTCCCAGTCTCAGGTCTTTTGCAGACTCCATCAGGTTTTCTTCCAGAATGGTCCTGTATTTGGCTCCATCCATCTTCCCATCAATTTTAACCATCTTCCCTGTCCCTGCTGAAGAAAAGCAGGCCCAAACCATGATGCTGCCACCATGTTTGACAGTGGGGATGGTGTGTTCAGCTGTGTTGCTTTTACGCTAAACATAACGTTTTGCATTGTTGCCAAAAAGTTCAATTTTGGTTTCATCTGACCAGAGCACCTTCTTCCACATGTTTGGTGTGTCTCCCAGGTGGCTTGTGGCAAACTTTAAACGACACTTTTTATGGATATCTTTAAGAAATGGCTTTCTTCTTGCCACTTCCATAAAGGCCAGATTTGTGCAATATACGACTGATTGTTGTCCTATGGACAGAGTCTCCCACCTCAGCTGATGATCTCTGCAGTTCATCCAGAGTGATCATGGGCCTCTTGGCTGCATCTCTGATCAGTCTTCTCCTTGTATGAGCTGAACGTTTAGAGGGACGGCCAGGTCTTGGTAGATTTGCAGTGGTCTGATACTCCTTCCATTTCAATATTATCGCTTGCACAGTGCTCCTTGGGATGTTTAAAGCTTGGGAAATCTTTTTGTATCCAAATCCGGCTTTAAACTTCTTCACAACAGTATCTCGGACCTGCCTGGTGTGTTCCTTGTTCTTCATGATGCTCTCTGCGCTTTTGACGGACCTCTGAGACTATCACGGTGCAGGTGCATTTATACGGAGACTTGATTACACACAGGTGGATTGTATTTATCATCATTAGTCATTTAGGTCAACATTGGATCATTCAGAGATCCTCACTGAACTTCTGTAGAGAGTTTGCTGCACTGAAAGTAAAGGGGCTGAATAATTTTGCACGCCCAATTTTTCAGTTTTTGATTTGATAAAAAAGTTTGAAATATCCAATAAATGTCGTTCCACTTCATGATTGTGTCCCACTTGTTGTTGATTCTTCACAAAAAAATACAGTTTTATATCTTTATGTTTGAAGCCTGAAATGTGGCAAAAGGTTGCAAAGTTCAAGGGGGCCGAATACTTTCGCAAGGCACTGTATATCCCCTTTATCTGTCAAGTTTCCATCCAATACGTTGTGCATATAATATGACAAATTATGAAAGTATTTTTTGTTAAGATATACAAGGTATAAGATAGTCTTTCTCCTATAAACTATGCATAAGTAAGTAGCCACGCCCTAAGTGAGGTCAGAGAGCGTGTCAGACTGATGGAGACATCCCCTTTGGCCAGAGTGCCCAAAAAGCCTTGGTAACGAAATTAACATTAGACCACAAAAGTGTGGAGCGGTAGCTACATTTTTGAAATGGTTGGAACTTTGAACCTCAACATGAGGTGAAGAAATAAACTCACCTTCCTTTAGACCAGAGAGACGAAGAGCTGCAGCACATAGTGGTCTGAATCCTGAATAATCAACACGAGGAGGAAGAAGAAAGGAAACTCCCCTCTCAGACAATCATTTGTACAGCTGATTAGCTGTCCTGAGTCAAATATCTCAAACTCTTCAAACCATCCCATCCTACTATGAGTCTCAAATCACCGTACGCTATTCTCCTCACCCCACTGGAACCAACTTATCATCAAATAAGCAGCTTCAGAAGCGAATGGAAGAGTGAACTCTGTAGTTCTGTTCAGGACTACATGACGGACAAAGACACCCATATGTAAATACATGAATGATTTCTTATTCCAAACGAGCGTTGGTTCGTATGCAAACAATATGATTAATGTGAGAATAATGTGTATTTTTCTATCTCTATCTCCCTCTCCATGTCGTGGTGAGGAAAGCCACCATATTGTAAAAGTCCATTAGGGACCTTTGTCTCATGTATTATGTGTGTATGTTATCCTGATCTCTCATTTTAGTTAGCTAGTAAATAAATAATTAACCAATTGGTGTAGTAATGAATCATGAGCAAGGCTGGGTTTTTTGGAGATGCAGGAGGTTACAACTATTCAGAATGATGATATGGTAAGAGGAAATTATTAATATTATGACTTTTTATCGATGAAATAGATATATACCTTATAGTTTTTAATTCGGGAGATGGTAACTCTTTAAACAACCTCTTCAGTGGTGCCCCAAATTCCTAATGAGTTACATGATTAATTTAATCGGGTAACAATTAAACATAGTTAGTGGATTAAATAAATCATCAGATTAATGAAAGTAAAGGCACAACATATTGGAGCCCCTGTGCGAGGAATCTAAAACACAATTAGGCCTTGTTGTTGAATTCAGTCTATATGAATTGTGTAGCAGATTACGTTATACACCATTGGAGCCGTAGGCAGGATTATCGTTAAGGGGGGACTGTGATTCCTTTTGACCAAGATACTAGAAAGATTGCCTCCGGTGTTGCATACTGAGTAAGGATCAGTGTAGAAGGTGGAGTATTAATTCCTAGAGCCAGACATATGGGCCGGCCAATTAAGGATATATTCGTTTGACCAAAGTGGAGTATGATATCTGTCTTTCGGGCTTCAGAAGCGTGAGTATACACAGCTAATATTTATTTATGTTATCACATGTTCCAATAACATCGCTAGCACCAAATGCTGATTGTGTTGAAGATGAGTCGTCGTAAGTAAACCCCAGTCCACGCAAAAACTAGATCAATCGGACGATTTATCTACAAACAGGGTCTTGCAACTTGATAATATGCATGCAGTTTTGATGAACAACCCTCAAAGCAGTAATGTTCTAGTCCAAATGCTGCAGACCAAAGACGATCCAATTAATGAACACAATGACCAAGTTGGATGAAAAAACATCGGAACTCATTGAAGTCGCTGACCATATCAAATGCACAATGTATTGGATGAAACATTGACAGATAAAGAGGACATACTTTCCAAGTTATAGTATTTCATCCATACAGTTTTTTAATGACATCACAAAATGTAAACCAATATTACATTGGTTTTCCATAGTTCCCCACTGACCATTCCCCACATTGTTATGTTAGAAATATTGTTCCATTATCCACGTTTGACCGTGTTAGAGTTTCAGCGGGAACAGACTGTGACACAAAGACATTCCTTTGGTCGACACTAAAGGGGGAGAAAGAAGGTCTTCTTCTACTTAAATTTACGACCGGGTGTGGAGGTGTCAAAACTCCCACACCAGTTCCCTCCTCCCCTCTGCGGGTGAGAGAAGGTCTGGTTATTGTCAGCCATTGCCAAGCTGATCTGATCCATTGTGATCCTCACAGGACAGTCATGACACTTGGCTCACCAGTGTTTGGGGATTTTCTCCCATTCCTCTCTGCAGATCCTCTCAAGCTCTGTCAGGTTGGATGGGGAACGTCGCTGCACAGCTATTTTCAGGTCTCTCCAGAGATGTTCGATGGGGTTCAAGTCCGGGCTCTGGCTGGGCCACTCAAGGACATTCAGAGACTTGTCCCGAAACCACTCCTGCGTTGTCTTGGCTGTGTGCTTAGGGTCGTTGTCCGGTTGGAAGGTGAACCTTCGCCCCAGTCTGAGGACCTGAGGGCTCTGGAGCAGGTTTTCATTAAGGATCTCTCTGTACTTTGCTCCATTCATCTTTGCCTCGATCCTGACTAGTCTCCATGTCCCTGCCACTGAAAAACACCCCACAGCATAATGCTGCCACCACCAATCTTCACCATAGGGATGGTGCCAGGTTTCCTCCAGACATGACGCTTGGTATTCAGGCCAAAGAGTTCAATCTTGGTTTCATCAGACCAGAGAATCTTGTTTTTGAGTCTTTAGGTGCCTTTTGGCAAACTCCAAGCGGGCTGTCATGTGCCTTTTACTGAGGGTTGGCTTTTGTCAAGCCACTCTACCATAAAGTCTTGATTGGTGGAGTGCTGCAGAGATGTTTGTCCTTCTGGAAGGTTCTCCCATCTCGACAGAGGAACTCTAGAGATCTGTCAGGTTGACCATTGGGTTCTTGGTCACCTCCCTGACCAAGGCCCTTCTCCCCCAGTCTTGGTGGTTCCAAACTACTTTCATTTAAGAATGATGGAGGCCGCTGTGTTCTTGGGGACCTTCAATGCTACAGAATTTAGCAATCCTGTCTCGGGGGTCTGAACACTTTCCCGAAGACACTGTATGTGCTGTTCCTATCGTGGTGACATTGTATTTTACAACCTCTTAGTTACCATAATTGGAACAGTGTGTGTGTGCGTGCGTGTGTGTGTGTGTGTGAGGGAATTTGGCTAAAGAAAATTCCCTGGACTGAAGAGCCCCTCACACCCTGCTCTGGAAATGCTCCTGTTCTGGTGGTTTCCTGTTCCAGATGCCCAGACCTGCCTCCTGCAGCGAGACGACAAACTTCTGCCTGGCTCTCTGGTAGGCCCCTGCTGCCATCTTAGCTCCACAGTACGTCTTCATGGCCTCCTCCATTTTCTTCCGACAGGTGGCGTCACTCCTAGGCGATACTCTTCCCTCAACCGACCGTGCAGACAGAGTCGTTGTGCTATTTGACATAAGAAAATGGGCCTCCTCTGCATCCAATACTCCTCCTGGACTGCTAAGCTGAGTAGATGGAGACAGTAAGAAAGGGTTAATAAAATACACCACCCAGACAGAATAAAAACTAATGAGCCAACATAAACTGCAAACTTCAACAGCTGGGCTATCTCCTCCATTTAAATTTCACCAAACAAATTAACATTCTGTGGACTTTGTTTTATATTCCCTATTGCTCTGTCTCTCTCCCTCTCTACAAAAACATATTTAATGGACTACAGCCAGGATGGATTTTTAGATGACTGTGTGTATTCTTGCATGTGATACTGAGTGCAGGAAGCCTTTCTGTGGGAAGCTACTCAAATGCTTTTCTAAATAATTATGACTCTGTAATGTCATCAAAATTTAACCGCTGCCATTTGGAACAGTGGAACGCGCTGCCACATACATATTTAATTTCACGATGGAAATGAAACTGTACTTTAAAAACATTGTCATAATAATTAGCATTAGCTGGACACAGAAAGATGGATCACATCTGCATTTTAATGAAGATTGATCTTTTCTACTATCTGCAGTAAGCAAATAATTTGTTAATACCTTTATCCAATACATACTGTACATGTGTCAAACTACCCTAATAGTCAACTATGCAGGGAATAGGGTGCCAATTGGGAAGCAATCTACAGCTTCACTATGCATAACTAACCTGGTGGTGTAGTCTCTCCCAGCGAGTGAAGAGGGATCTCTTGCAGAGTCTGGATGGTGTCCCTGAGTCTTTCCTGCCTGTGGAGACATCCACCACCTCCAGCTCTCCATCTCCAGCACTCCAGTTCACACTGAAGCTGGGGGACTTCCCTGGCTGCCGACCCTCACTGCTGCTGAGGCCTGGAGAGCACACAGAGACCAGACTGGGGTCAGGACTCGGTGAGACCCGAGAGGAGGGGCAGGTACGTACTTAACATGCCTATTCAGATGCCAGAATAGAGGCAAAACGTTAGAGGAAGAGACCGGACCATGAAAAGTGTCTGGAAGAACAGGCTGTTTGTCCTGGTAGGGAACATCTCCACCAGGCCTCCTCCTAACATTTATCTTTGTCAAGTCTCTAACACTAAGTAGTCTTCTGCCAAATGAACTGACTCATGGATATGTAACGTGAACCTAAATATCTGAAGCAACCTCTTATATCTGGGTGACTTACAGCCGAGGAAAAGCCTGTTGTGTCTTTAGGACGAGGGCAGGGGGGTGTATCTTACAGCCAAGGAGCAGTCTATTGTGTCTATAGGACGAGGGCAGGGGGCATGACTTGCAGTCTATTGTGTTTAGTTTTACTTAACTTGGCAAGTCAGTTAAGAACAAATTCTTATTTTCAATGATGGCCAGTGGGTTAACTGCCTTGTTCAGGGGCAGGATGACATTTTTACACTGTCAGCGCGGGTATTCGATCTTGCAACCTTTCGGTTACTGGTCCAATGCTCTAACCACTAGGCTACCTGCCGCCCCTATAGGACGAGGGCAGGGGGCGTGACTTACAGCCGAGCAGTAGCCTGTTGCGTCTATAGGACGAGGGCAGAGGGGCGATGTGGCCCATGCGTCGTGCCATGGTCCTTCCCAGGTGACCCGTGTGGCACAGGCTGCCCACTGTGAGGCTGTGGAGGTACACCGGCTCCACCAGGTGAGATAGGAGAGAGCCCTGGAGACCTAGAATATTCCACCTGGAGACACAAACAATGAGGCTAGAGACCAAGCAGACTAGCCCCCTTTTATACAGTATGTTATACTTTTGTGAATCAGTGGGAACGTTCTCACTGTCTATCTGGAGCTCACCTGGCAATTTTATCTGTGCAGGACATGGTTACGGGAGCTTCCCTCGGCAACCTCCTGTCCCATTTCTGATTGGCTCTCAGTACGCTGACAGGAAGTGTACCCTCACCACCTTCCATCTTCATCCTCAGATGGCAGCGCAACTTCCTCACAAATCTATACCCGCTCTGGTCTGGGAGAGGAGACAATTGATATAATGCTAAGTTTCTCTACAAAGCACAGTACAGACAGGTGGAGCATTTTAAAGTATGGTCTTAATGTAACTGTGCATTCCGCATAATTCAGTCTTGTTGACTGTGAGTATGAATGAAATAAAATCAACTAACAAATGTCAATATTTCTTACGTGTAGCTGTGATCTCGTAGGGACAGTTGAGGCGTGCGTCCCCACAGGGCGATGAACTCACATACATATGGAACAGAATACCGTCTCTCAGTCTGTATACTGACTCTTTGTCTCGCACAAAAATCGACTGCTCCAAACTGCCTGGCCGGTTGCTAAACAAGGAAATGATGTTGTTATGATCATTTTGAGTATGAACTTTTTAAGAAGTGGTAACGTATAGCCAGGGGCCTTAATTGGGTATAATAGCCTAGCTCAACACCAACAATTTAAAATAGGCTACTAAAATCATTGCAATCCTGATTGAAAGGCAAATGCAATTTAGCGGAAATAGGGGCTGATTTTAGGACCATGTGGACGCCCGGGAGCGAGAGGAGAGGCTGTTAGTCATTTGGAAAATGCGACTCTGCTGCAGAGAACGGAACTCACAACTTCTTCGTAGCTGGATTGAAGTGGGGTATTTTTAGGGAATCTCGCAGGGAACAGCGCAACTTTTTCTCAAAACAGTTCACACGTAAAGATGACTGTAGTAAATGGCTTTGGCTCACCCCCCCCCCTCAGCGCCCTTGTCACTTTGTCGTACCCTAGGTTTAGCTGAAATGACGCCCCTGTGTGTCGCCTAATCACCCAAATTAAGATATTTTGAGATTAAAAGGGATTTTTACGTTCAACATTTCTCTACTTCAATCATCCTTGTGCACTTGACGTTGGTGGGAATACTTTTTAAAATGGCACCAAAACATCAGCGCAGATAGGTAATAGCTGATATTACATTGTTCACTTGTAACTTCAATTCAAAGGTACAAAAGCAAAGATTCTTCAACTTCATCCTCAGGGCTAAGGCCTTGATTGCATCCCAAATTACACCCTATTCCCTTTATAGTGCACTACTTTTAACCAGAGCCCAGGGCCCTAATCAAAAGTAGTGCACAACATAGGAAATAGGGTGCTAGTTGGAATGCAACCCTTGTGTACAGATACAGTGTATGACAGACAGTATGTATACAGTATATTACCAGAGGAAAAGCTCCAGTTGGGCATAGAGGAAGCGGAGGAAAGCCCTCCTGGTGGTGACCTCAGCATGGCAGTCATTAACCGCCCATCCCTGGTCACTGACACACTCTCCACTGATACACTTGGTCCCTGTCCCCAAAGACACCACCTGGGCACGCCTCAGATCAAAACCTGACCATAATAGGAGACAAAGGGTCCTCTTACTAGCCAACAACAAACAAAAATCAGCACAGTACACCTATGCAATAGATTTGTGAGTATCTAAATGATACCCAATTCCCTATATAGTGCACTGTTTTTTTGTTTTACTTATTTGGACCCTATGGGGCCTGGTCAAAAGTAGTGCACTACATAGGGAATCAAATAGGGTGACATTTGGGAACTCTTGTCTTTTTGAATATCAGTTACCGTAATTTGGCTCTCTCTACAAAGAACTTCATCTAATTAAAATATTACTGTAATAGACTAAGATGGCAAAATAAATGGCTTCTGAATAAGAAATGACTCTTAACAGTACAGAACATAATGCACCAGTCTCCTACTATATTGTTGTCTTGTTACAGCACCTCATGAAATATTTACAAAGACGTAATGACAGTCTTATCTCATTAATGGTAGTGGTATAAAGCTGCATCTTGTGTTGCAGAGCAAGCTGAGCAACTGCTTATTTTCCTGTGAGGAATTCTATATGAATGAGCTGGCAGGGATTCCTATTGGAACCACTGCCCTTTGGGGCAGCAATACCTGGGAAGCACGGTGCCCATAGAAATATAATGAATAGAAAGTAATTCATTCTAATTTATGGTTGTGCCCACGCTCTCGTTTTTAGGTATTCTATTAGATCCGGGGAGCTCTAATGTTTTTGAATGAGAGTTTCCCATGCTGGCTTCAACTGAAGTCTCTTATGTGCACTCCCAGTCGACTGGCTTACTGTGCTCTCTACAGACCTATATTCAGAGTCTTTTGATTAATTTACGACTTCTGCTGGTATCTACAGTTGTATAGGGAGAGATGCACCATTTGAAAATTGGACTTGTTGAATATTTTACTACCATATTAAAAGTCAATGAAATGTGTCATCATGGTTGCATCCCAAATTGGCTCTGGTTAAAAGTAGTGCATTATACAGTACCAGTCAAAAGTTTGGACAAACCTGCGCAGGGTTTTTCTTTATTTTTACTATTTTCTACATTGTGGAATAATAGTGAAGACATCAAAACTATGAAATAACACACATATGTAGTGACTAAAAAAGTGTTAAACAAATCAAAATATATTTTATATTTGAGATTCTTCAAAGTAGCCACCCTTTGCCTTGACAACATCTTTCTTTGCACACTCTTGAAATTCTTTTAACCAGCCTAATCTGGAATGCTTTTCCAGTAGTCTTGAAAGGGTTCCCACATATGCTGAGCACTTGTTGGCTGCTTTTCCTTCACTCTGCGGTTCAACTAATCCCAAACCATCTCAATTGGGTTGAGGTCGGGTGACTGGTCATCTGATGCAGTACTCCATCACCCTCCTTTTTGGTCAAATATCCCTTACACAGCCTGGAGGTGTGTTGGGTCATTGTCCTGTTGAAAAACGAATGATAGTCCCACGCAAACCATATGGGATGGCATATCGCTGCAGAATGCTGTGTTAGCATGCTAGTATTCTAAATGAATCACTGACAGTGTCACCAGCAAAGCACCATCACACCTCCTCCTCCATACTTCACTGTGGAAACCACACATGCGGAGATCATCCGTTCACCTACTCTGCGTCTCACAAAGACACGGCGGTTGGAAACAAAAATCTCAAATTTGGACACATCAGACTAAAGGACAGATTTTCACTGGTCTAATGTCCATTGCTCGTGGTTCTTGGCCCAAGCAAGTCTGTCTCTTCTTATTATTGGTGTCCTTTAGTAGTGGTTTCTTTGCAGCAATTCGACCATGAAGGCCTGATTCACGCAGTCTCCTCTAAACAGTTGATGTGTCTGTTACTTGAACTATGTGAAGCATTTATTTGGGCTGCAATCTGAGTTGCAATTAACTCTAATGAACTTATTCTCTGCAGCAGAAGTAACTCTGGGACTTCCTTTCCTGTGGCGGTCCTCATGAGAGCCAGTTTCGTCATAGCAGTTGATAGTTTTTGTGACTGCACTTGAATATACTTTCTAAGTTCTTTACATTTTTTGCATTGACTGACCTTCATGTCTTAAAGTAATGATGGACAGTCATTTGTCTTTGCTTATTTGAGCTGTTCTTGCTAGAGGTCGACCGATTATGACTTTTCAACGCCGATACCGATTATTGGAGGGCCAAATAAAGCCGATACCGATTAACTTACCTTGGCTTCTTAATGCATTTGCATAACAGGCAGGCTCCTCATGGAGTGCAATGTAAAGCATGTGGTTAGAGCGTTGGACTAGTTAACCGTAAGGTTGCAAGATTGAATCCCCGAGCTGACAAGGTAAAAATCTGTTGTTCTGCCCCTGAACAGGCAGTTAACCCACTGTTCCTAGGCCGTCATTGAAAATAAGAATGTGTTCTTAACTGACTTGCCTAGTTAAATAAAGATTAAATAAAGGTGTAAAAAATGTTTGGGCCAAATCGGTGTCCAAAAATAAAGATTTCCGATTGTTATGAAAACTTGAAATCGGCCCTAATTAATCGGCCATTCCGATTAATCGGTCAACCTCTAGTTCTTGCCATAATATGGACTTGGTCTTTTACCAAATAGGGCTATCTTCTGTATATCACCCATACCTTGTCACAACACAACTGATTGGCTCAAACGCATTAAGAAGGAAAGAAATTCCACAAATTACCTTTAAACAAGGCACACCTGTTAATAGAAATGCATTCCAGGTGACAACCTTATGAAGCTGGTTGAGAGAACGCCAATAGTGTGCAAAGCTGTCATCAAGGCAAAGGGTGGCTACTTTGAAGAATCTCAAATATAAAATATATTTTGATTTATTTAACACTTTTTTGGTTTCAAAGTTATGATGTTTTCACTATTATTCTACAATGTATAAAATAGTAAAAATAATGAAAATAGGTGGACTGAATAGGTGTGTCCAAACTTTTGACTGCAACTGTATATATAGGGAATAGGGTGCCATTTGAACACAGTCCATAGCCTACCTCTGGTCATTACGATGCCTGCCAGTACTTTGTGACGCCTGTGCGACTGGGAGGGAGTGCAGCAACAGTCAGCCAGCTCACTGTGTTTCTCTCTCACCAAGTGGAAGATATACTCTGCAAAGCACTGTTATCACACAAGTGGATGGATCACTGTCAAATCAGACAGACAGCGGCCAAGATAACATCTATTTTCACATCCACATAAACATAAACATCCACATAGTGGATCAAACAAACATTTACCTACCAAAAAAAACAGATAATAGTTGACATTATCCCATATGGGCTCTGGTCAAATGTAGTGCATTATATAGGGGCTCCCAAGTGGTGCAGTGATCTAAGGCACTGCAACTCAGTGCAAGAGGTGACACTACAGTTCCTGGTTTGAATCCAGGCTGAATCACATCCGACTGTGATTGGGCGGCGCACGATTGGCCCAGCTTCATCTGGGCTAGTCCGTCATTGTAAATAAGAATTTGTTCTTAATAAATCTTCTTCAGGATTGGTAGGTCCTCCACGGGAAGGTTGAGCTAACGTAGACTAATGCAATTAGCATGAGGTTGTAAGTAACAAGAACATTTCCCAGGACATAGACATATCTGATATTGGCAGAAAGCTTAAATTCTTGTTAATCTAACTGCACTGTTCAATTTACAGTAGCAATTACAGTGAAATAATACTATGCTATTGTTTGAGGAGAGTGCACAATTTTGAACTTGAAAAGTTATTAATAAACAAATTAGGCGCATTTAGGCAGTCTTGATACACAATTTTGAACAGAAATGCAATATTTCAATGGATCAGTCTAAAACTTTGCACAAACACTGCTGCCATCTATTGGCCAAAATCGAAATTGCACCTGGGCTGGAATAATACATTATGGCCTTTCTCGTGCATTTCAAAGATGATGGTACAAAAAAAATACAAAAGAACGGTTTAATTTCCCTTTGTATTATCTTTTACCAGATCTAATGTGTTATATTATCCTACATACCTTTCACATTTCCACAAACTTCAATGTGTTTCCTTTCAAATGGTATCAAGAATATGCATATCCTTGCTTCAGGGCCTGAGCTACAGGCAGTTACATTTGGGTATGTCATTTTAGGCAAAAATTGAAAAGAAGGGGTGGGTCCTTAATTAACTGACTTACCTAGTTAACTAAATGGTGAATAAAAAAAGATGTCTCAGGGAGAGTTGACAAAGAAGAAACCTCTGTCAGATTTATTGAAAGCACTGTCACAGGGTTCATCCTAAATGGTAACCTATTTCCTATATATATATTTTTTACCTTTATTTAACTAGGCAAGTCAGTTAAGAACAAATTCTTACTTACAATGATGGCCTACCCTAGACGATGCTGGGCCAATAATGCCCTGCCCTATGGGACTCTCAATTACAGCCAGATGTGATGCAGCCTGGATTCGAACCAGGGACTGTAGTGACTGAGATGCAGTGCCTTAGACCGCTGTGCCACTCGGGAGACATACTGGACATACAGTATTACATGAGCATTATATGGTAAGTATATCTCAGAATAATGAGATATTGACAATATTTAGAAGCTAGTTGATTAACAATAATAATTAATAGGCTAACACATCCACTTTATTTACATAATTCATACAATACATAATAATTCAAGTTATCATCCCACCCATCCCCTGATATCAAGCTTGGAGAGATGAATGGAAAGGAAATATGTTGTCTAAATGGGGATGCACAAGGTCATGTGTAATGATGCATAATGAGCGTGTTAAATAATTATCTGTCAGATTAATATGCTCTTCACACCTCCTCCGCTCTTAATTTCAATCTCCTTCAGTCTGGGGCTCCTCCTTGATCACTAATAGGCTGTGATGATAATGTTCATTAAGGTGTCTAGCTAGATGCCTGACTTTGAGGCACTTTTTGGAGGGCTAGGGATTCGTCTGATGAAAAACCCAGGATGTGTCCAAAAAAACAGGTGATGCAATCCTGAACGGTTACATCACTGCCTGGTATGGCAACTGCTCGGCATCTGACCGTAAGGCGCTACAGAGGTTAGCGCCAACGGCCCAGTACTTCACTGGGGCCGAGCTCCCTGCCATCCAGGACCTATATAATAGGCGGTGTCAGAGGAAAGCCCATAAAATTGTCAGAGACTCCAGTCACCCAAGTTATAGACTGTTTTCTCTGCTACCGCACGGCAAGCGGTACCGGAGCGCCAAGTCTAGGACCAAAAGGCTCCTCAACAGCTTCTACCCCCAAGCCATTAGACTGCTGAACAATTCATAAAATCGCCACCGGACAATTTACATTGACCCCCCCCTTTTGTACACTGCTGCTACTCGTTGTTTGTTTGTTACCTATGCATAGTCCCTTCGCCCCCACCTACATGTACAGATTACATCAACTAGCCTGAACCCCTGCACACTGACTCGGTACCGGTACCCCCTGTGTATAGCATCATTATTCTTATTGTGTTACTTTTTATAATTACTTTTTTATTTTAGTCTACTTGGTAAATATTTTCTCCTTCTTGAACTGCACTGTTGGTTAAGGGCTTGTAAGTAAGCATTTCACGGTAAAGGCTACACTTGTTGTATTCGGCGCATGTGACAAATAAAGTCTGATTTGATTTGATTTCTAATTCATTTTTCTTCAATTCCTTGCATCCTCTCTCCTCACCTCCTTCTCGAATTGGAGAAGAAGTTCAGAAGGGAGTGATTTTAGATCTTCTCCTCCAATACGTTTGAGAAGGAGATGAGGAGATAGGATACAAGGAATCAAGGAAAGACTATTTGAGATAGAGCCAGTTTGTCTGCTAGTAGCCAAACAAGAGCCTATGTCTTGTGGACAACCTCTCCATCATGGTAAAGCTTGCCTTCCTTTCCATTGACATGTCAGACTCATGGAACTAAACTTCTGGGACAAATCGTCTTACATTCTGAAGCACCCAGATCAAAAAATACTACAGTTTAGTATAGAATTCTGTAATACACTGTAGTACACACTGAAGTATCCCTCGTGTAGTACTTACTACAGAATGTTGTAGTAGTAGAATACTACAGTATTATCTGCAAAAACACTGTAGTAAGTGTATCTTGGCCAAAACACTAGTAAATACTACAGTAATGTCTGCAAAAACACAGGTTTAGGAAAATTAGCTTTTTGAGTATCCTCAAGGAGAAATCCTCCACTTCTATGTTAAAGATAATAAAACAAAAACACTATAATAAATACTACAGTAATGTCTGTAAAAACACCACATTAAATACTACACTAAATTACATTCAGCAAAAACACTACAGTAAATACTAATGTATACTGCAATCCGCAAAAACACCACATGAATTACTTTAGTATATACTACAGTTCTTTTACTATAGTATTTATACTATAGTTAACCGTAAATACTACAGTATACTACAGTAAATACTATAGTATTCACTGTAGTCTTTCTGCAGATTTTAGGCCGCAAAAACACTACAGTGAATATTACAGTAAAGTCTGCAAAAACACTATGGTGAATACTATAGTATTTATACCATAGTATACTATTGTATTTTTTATGTGTGCATAGCAGCAAAAGATTTTCTGAGGACAGACAGACATAACAGGGTTGTTTAGCTGCTGTGGTTGGGCATGCAGGACAGGACATTGTTAGTCCTTAGGCTCCTGGACATGGAAGGCATATTGATACGATACACTACATTTGGTGGCAGTCAGAGCACCTCAGACAGATTCAGTAGGACCATTTAAAAGATGGGATGGATGCTCATACTGCAGCAATAGAGACAAAGGACTGGATATGTCCAAAAACCCTGTTCAACCTGAGCACTTCAAGGAGGATGTGAATGAAAGCAATAATAGAAAATGTAATGCACTGTGATTGTTATATCCAATTTACAGCAAATTTAAACACTGTATCTCAACATTATCTTTGTTTTAGAAAATACTGAATATCAGTCAAAATTGAATACACAGGCTTGACACCGATTGCAAGATTAACAATTCTATCTTCCCATAGCAATATAAAACAGTAGAATTTCCCTTCCAGCTCAGAACCCTTATCTACTTCCCCAGAGTCAGATGAACTTGTGGATATCATTTTTATGTCTCTACATCCAGTATGAAGGAAGTAAGAGCAATGACAGGAAGTCTATGGGTATCTACTAGTTAATCTGACTCTGGGGAAGTAGATAATGGGCCTCCCGAAGTATCCCTTTAAGTTCGTAATGGTACTCACCTGAGGTAGCTGTGCGCTCTTGGCCCAGCTGGCAGTATTTCTGATGCTCCTCTCAGGACCCAGACTGATGTTAAACAAGTCCTGTAGGGCTGAGGCTGCTGCTGAAGCTTTAGCCAGCCTCTTACTGCGCCCACAGCCCTCAAATACCCTTCCATCCACCCGTACTGCCATCACAAAGCTCCTGATCGGCCTGCCTTTCTTTCTCTCTGTCAGGCAGACGTACCTCAAGCCTGGCATTAACTCATTGAGCAGAGCCACGGGCCTCAGTTCCCCAACGATAGAGGAACCGATCCTCTGCCTCTTCTGATTGGCTGAGGACATCAGGTCAAGGGTCAGGCGCACTAATCTCCCATGGTTACAGATACTGGAGAGCAACTCCTGTCCTTTTTTCACTGCTCTGTAGAGTTGTCCTTGTGCTGGTGGTTCCTCAAACTGCAACTCCTTTCCCCCTGTTCTGTGATTAAGGATTTGGTCTTCCTGTGCTTCTGGCTGAAACTCCTTGAAGAGCGTGTCGGGGACGAGATCAGCCTGATCTGAGGTGAAGTCTGCTGGTGCTGTGGTGTTGATGAAGTTGAGGTTTCCCATGGTGATGTGAGCCTGATGGGCGTTGGGGAACTGGATGAAGGACCTAAGAGCCAGCTCTGCTGCCCTCATCTTAGCCTTCTTCTTGGTGGGGCCTCGGCCCTCGAACCTGAGTCCGTTGACCTCTACTCCTACAGCAAACACAGGGGCGTGAACTGGCCCTGTCTGAGACACTATCTCATACTGTAGACCTGGTCTCAGCTCATTCAAATGCACCAGGGCATTCTTCTTTGTGCCAGACCAGGAAGTCATCATTGTCTTCTGACAGGTGGCATCACTCCCATGCGACGCTCGTCCCCCAACCCACCGTGCAGACGGAGACGTGGCGCTATCTGACGTGAGACAATGGGCAGTCCTCTTACAAATCAACTGGAGTTCGTAGAGAAGCCTGTCTTTTCCTTCCACCAATGGCTGCTTCCTCTGTAGAGCAGTGGTCCTGGAGAGCCCTCTGGAGATGTCAGTGTTAAGAGCTGGTGTATGATGTGTAGGTACCAGGGTACAGTCCACTGTCGTCTTTCTTTTGGAGATGTCAGTGCAAAGAGCTGATGATGTATGATGTCCAGGTTGTAGTATGGTGGAATAGTCCACTTGGTTTCTGCTGTCGCGGTTCTCCTTCACCTCAACACTGCTGGTACCTGTTCCCGAATCAAGTCCAGAAGAAACATAGTTGAGGAAACCTTTATGACTTGTCACATTTGGTTGATGAGATTTTCAAGAAAAGTAAACTACAGGATATGGGAGAGCTTAGCAAAAGGTTACAGGGATGGGATGACCTGAAATATTCTGCTTTTACAAAATGTGATGCTGTTTTCAAATGAATCACAATACCTTTCTCTTGTTAAAGCTTTAAGAATTTATAAACTGATACATTTCTGGTGTGCTACTCTGATTGAAATGTGGTGTGAGTGAATAGCATGGAAAGGGAAATATATAAATAATTGACTTGAAGTGTCTCCACGGTCTCTTGATGTTGTTGTCCCAATGTCTCTAAACTTCATGGGGCTGATGAAAGATGACCACATGCTTGTTCTCTCTGAAACACAACAGAGACGAGCAGTTACTGGGGAATTCACACAAAGCACGACAAAACCCCAGATACAGTATGTTAACCCACATAAGAGTGGATTACAGCACCATTATGTCATCTCCAAAATAGTTGTTGTCATGATGGAAGAGAATTAGATATAGATTCATATAATGTACATATGAAATACCTCTACTGTATGATCTATGTCGAGCTCCATATATTCAGACCCCAAATATTACTTCCAGAAAAAAATACAATAAAAGTTATGAAATGGACTGAAAAACTTTTATGGTAATAATTGCAAACTTAATGTGTAAACCTGAATTAGATTTATGCTGGCTGAAGGGATAGAGAGAAAACAAAACACAGGTTTAGAGCCAACTGGAGTAATTGAAAGGTGTGGCCAATAAGACCAGAGGATTACACACAGGGGCTGTGTCCCATTAATGGAATCCCTTAAGACAAATCAGCCAATCTATCTAGTTTTATGTAGCCTAGTTGTCTCCTAAATGTTTGCAGATTGTATGGACAACCAAGCAGTTTATTTGTTTGTTTTATCAATTATGCTTTGTTAATAGACACAGAACTGTCAATCTGCTCACACTTCTTTTGAGCAGATGTGTTATCTTACCAGATAGAAGGAAGAATCGCATGCTGATGACAATTGTGGGTCACCTTAGTGACCAATAGTTGAACAAAATGAATTTTCAAGTTAAAAGCACAAGGTGGTAAAAAAAAGGGGTCCATGGTCCACTGTACTTATATTGTATGCACTTATATTGTATATTACTTATATTGTATGTACTTATATTGTATGTACAATATATGTACAATATATGTATTATGTTGATGTGTATTATAATATTGCATCTGGAATGTTCTCAAATTCTTTTAACTTCTGTAGATGGATAACATTGGTGACTGTTGTAGCTACCATCAGCTATAAACTGTCCAAGAAGTTCAGCATGTTCTTGCCCTTGAGGAAAGACAGTACGCATTAGAGAAAATCACACAAAACATTTTAAATTATGCTTAGCAAATGAGATTATCCAAAGCTGTCAGGCCTCACACATTGGATGGGAAGCGGGCGCTTTTTACTTTCCTTGCCATGCCTAATTTCATTATTATATTAAACATGCTTCATTAACAATGACGGGATTAACCAAGTTTGCCTCAGGAGTTTTAAAATAATCAAACTGGAATATGATGATGTGATATCAGATTTTACCCTTAACATGTAATGTACATAATATGATTCTCCAATGAAGCCTCGGGTTTGTGGAGCTGTGATCGTGTGATGATAAATTATGAAAAGTGTAAACAGTGCCCTACAGTAGGAACAAATGGTGCCATTTCATTAGGTTGAGAAGGCAATGCATGGGAGAGAGAAATATGTCAATTCAGCCTCATAGCTATAACTAAACATAACAACTAGGAGACTGTCACAAGATGAGAATAATAGGGGATCCTATCTCCAGAAATATCTGAGATAGGGCTAGGCCGAGATGTTTGACAGGTGGAGGACAGCGGGAACTTCAAATTAAATCAAATCAAACTTACTTACTTATGGTGAAGAACGACTGACATGTCTGTACTTCAAGGTGGTAAGGGGCCTTACTTACTTTCTAGAGTGCAGTGTCTTTGAGGTATTGTATTACGCAGCAGGGAAATGTTTCATTAGAAATATGACTGTTTGCCTTGAATTCACTGTACTGTATTTAGTGTATTCAATATTGTATACTGTATTTAACAGCATTAAGCTTAAACTCTTACAGGTAGTATATACAGTTAAGTCCTTGTTTCCTGTGAGGGTATAGTCAGATTAACCTGAATTAAATCTAAAGGCACAGTCTAATACACATTTTGCTAATGCACGAGTAATCCACCCAGAATGGGGATGAGCTAAATGCCTAGGCTACTGTCGGCTTATAGTATTACTGGTTGTATCTAGTCTTCATATTAACCCTCACATTCTTTATAATTGAGACTAGAGTTCTATCTAGCGTGTTTGGCTTTCAAACTGACAATTTGGTGCTTGTATTCTCTTCTATCAAGTCAGTTAACAATGATGGAGTTCAGAGAGAGATACTAGCTAAGCAGCTACGTGACAAAATACAGTTATAAGTTTTGGTTTTCAGAGTAAATGACACCATAGGCTGCAAGAATGAGGGTCAGGAAAGAGCAAAGTACAACCTTCCCCTGCCGCACCAGTTGAAAAGCCTTAGAATTACATCATTGCATTTACATCAAATTTTCTCTGTGTTTTTGGTTCCCATTTCATTTTTCTGCATTTAATTTACTCAAATTTCACAGGAACTGCAAGGTGTCACAGTGAAGTATGTGCATTATTTATCCAATTTCCTTTTTATAATATAATTATTAGTTTATCAGGTCTGCTGACATGCAAAAATCAGAATTTTCATTTGTGAAAATGACAGTAATAAAAACATGCTGTTGTTGGTGAGGCTGGGTTTTCTGTGTCTAAGCTTACTGGTGCAAACGTTGGATATGACCTACTATCCAGCCACCTCTTTTTCCTACTTCCCCTGATCTTCTTTCTCTCTCAGACTCTATGTGCATACCAAATGTCACCCTATTCCCGATATTGGGCCCTGGTCAAAAGTGGTGCACCATACAGGGAACAGGGTGCCATTTGGGATGCAGACTCCCAGTGCTGCTAGGTGGTGGTGAGGCAGCAGGTAAATCCCAGTGCTGCTAGGTGGTGGTGAGGCAGCAGGTAAATCCCAGTGCTGCTAGGTGGTGGTGCGAAAGCAGGTAAATCCCAGTGAAATTGGTGTCTCTGGGTTCAGGGGCCACAACCCAGACCATCCCATAGCACTGCTGTACCAGTAATGTAACAACCTAGACCATCTCATAGCACTGCTGCACCAGTAATGTAACAACCCAGACCATCCCATAGCACTGTTGTACCAGTAATGTAACAACCCAGACCATCCCAAAGCACTGCTGTACCAGTAATGTAACAACCCAGACCATCCCATAGCACTGCTGTACCAGTAATGTAACAACCCAGACCATCCCATAGCACTGCTGTACCAGTAATGTAACAACCCAGACCATCCCATAGCACTGCTGCACCAGTAATGTAACAACCCAGACCATCCCATAGCACTGCTGCACCAGTAATGTAACAACCCAGACCATCCCATAGCACTGCTGTACCAGTAATGTAACAACCCAGACCATCCCATAGCACTGCTGCACCAGTAATGTAACAACCCAGACCATCCCATAGCACTGCTGCACCAGTAATGTAACAACCCAGACCATCCCATAGCACTGCTGTACCAGTAATGTAACAACCCAGACCATCCCATAGCACTGCTGTACCAGTAATGTAACAACCCAGACCATCCCATAGCACTGCTGTACCAGTAATGTAACAACCCAGACCATCCCATAGCACTGCTGTACCAGTAATGTAACAACCCAGACCATCCCATAGCACTGCTGTACCAGTAATGTAACAACCCAGACCATCCCATAGCACTGCTGTACCAGTAATGTAACAACCCAGACCATCCCATAGCACTGCTGTACCAGTAATGTAACAACCCAGACCATCCCATAGCACTGCTGAACCAGTAATGTAACAACCCAGACCATCCCATAGCACTGCTGTACCAGTAATGTAACAACCCAGACCATCCCATAGCACTGCTGTACCAGTAATGTAACAACCCAGACCATCCCATAGCACTGCTGTACCAGTAATGTAACAACCTAGACCATCTCATAGCAGTGTTGTACCAGTAATGTAACAACCCAGACCATCCCATAGCACTGCTGTACCAGTAATGTAACAACCCAGACCATCCCATAGCACTGCTGCACCAGTAATGTAACAACCCAGACCATCCCATAGCACTGCTGCACCAGTAATGTAACAACCCAGACCATCCCATAGCACTGCTGCACCAGTAATGTAACAACCCAGACCATCCCATAGCACTGCTGCACCAGTAATGTAACAACCCAGACCATCCCATAGCACTGCTGTACCAGTAATGTAACAACCCAGACCATCCCATAGCACTGCTGTACCAGTAATGTAACAACCCAGACCATCCCATAGCACTGCTGTACCAGTAATGTAACAACCCAGACCATCCCATAGCACTGCTGTACCAGTAATGTAACAACCCAGACCATCCCATAGCACTGCTGTACCAGTAATGTAACAACCCAGACCATCCCATAGCAGTGCTGTACCAGTAATGTAACAACCCAGACCATCCCATAGCACTGCTGTACCAGTAATGTAACAACCCAGACCATCCCATAGCACTGCTGTACCAGTAATGTAACAACCCAGACCATCCCATAGCACTGCTGTACCAGTAATGTAACAACCCAGACCATCCCATAGCACTGCTGTACCAGTAATGTAACAACCCAGACCATCCCATAGCACTGCTGTACCAGTAATGTAACAACCCAGACCATCCCATAGCACTGCTGCACCAGTAATGTAACAACCCAGACCATCCCATAGCAGTGCTGTACCAGTAATGTAACAACCCAGACCATCCCATAGCACTGCTGTACCAGTAATGTAACAACCCAGACCATCCCATAGCACTGCTGCACCAGTAATGTGTTAAACGTCCCTATGGGACTACAGGGGAATGGTCCTAAAGGATAGGACCCAGGTTGAATAATGGAGAATACTGTAGTCCATGAAGAAGGTATTATATTTAAAAAATACACTACCGTTCAAAAGTTTGGGGTCACTTAGAAATGACCTTGTTTTTGAAAGTAAAGCAAAACAAAATGTCCATTAAAATAACATTAAATTGATCAGAAATACAGTGTAGACATGGTTAATGTTGTACATTTTTTATGTTTTATTTTCACCTTTATTTAACCAGGCAGGCAAGTTGAGAACAGGTTCTCATTTACAATTGCGACCTGGCCAAGATAAAGCAAAGCAGTATGACACATACAACAACACAGAGTTACACATGGAGTAAAACAAACATACAGTCAATAATACAGTAGAAAAATAAGTCTATATACAATGTGAGCAAATGAGGTGAGATAAGGGAGGTAAAGGCAACAAAAATAGGCCATGGTGGCAAAGTAAATACAATATAGCAAGTAAAACACTGGAATGGTAGATTTGCGGTGGAAGAATGTGCAAGGTAGCGATAGAAATAATGGGGTGCAAAGGAGCAAAATAAATAAATACAGTAGGGGAAGAGGTAGTTGTTTGGGCTAAATTATATATGGGCTATGTACAGGTGCAGTAATATGTGAGCTGCTCTGACAGCTGGTGTTTAAAGCTAGTGAGGGAGATAAGTGTTTCCAGTTTCAGAGATTTTTGTAGTTCGTTCCAGTCATTGGCAGCAGAGAACTGGAAGGAGAGGCGGCCAAAGGAAGAATTGGTTTTGGGGGTGACCAGAGAGATATACCTGCTGGAGCGCGTGCTACAGGTGGGTGCTGCTATGGTGACCAGCGAGCTGAGATAAGGGGGACTTTACCTAGCAGGGTCTTGTAGATGACCTGGAGCCAGTGGGTTTGGCGACGAGTATGAAGCGAGGGCCAGCCAATGAGACAGGTCGCAGTGGTGGGTAGTATATGGGGCTTTGGTGACAAAACGGATGGCACTGTGATAGACTGCATCCAATTTATTGAGTAGGGTATTGGAGGATATTTTGTAAATGACATCGCCGAAGTCGAGGATCGGTAGGATGGCCAGTTTTACGAGGGTATGTTTGGCAGCATGAGTGAAGGATGCTTTGTTGCGAAATAGGAAGCCAATTCTAGATTTAACTTTGGATTGGAGATGTTTGATGTGAGTCTGGAAGGAGAGTTTACAGTCTAACCAGACACCTAGGTATTTGTAGTTGTCCACATATTCTAAGTCAGAACCGTCAGAGTATTGATGTTGGACAGGCGGGCAGGTGCAGGCAGCGATCGGTTGAAGAGCATGCATTTAGTTTTACTTGTATTTACAGTAAGAGCAATTGGAGGCCACGGAAGGAGAGTTGTATGACATTGAAGCTCGCCTGGAGGGTTGTTAACACAGTGTCCAAAGAAGGGCCAGAAGTATACAGAATGGTGTTGTCTGCGTAGAGGTGGATCAGAGACTCACCAGCAGCAAGAGCGACATCATTGATGTATACAGAGAAGAGAGTCGGTCCAAGAATTGAACCCTGTGGCGCCCCCATAGAGACTGCCAGAGGCCCGGACAACAGGCCCTCCGATTTGACACACTGAACTCTGTCAGAGAAGTAGTTGGTGAACCAGGCGAGGCAATCATTTGAGAAACCAAGGCTATCGAGTCTGCCGATGAGAATGTGGTGATTGACAGAGTCGAAAGCCTTGGCCAGGTCAATGAATACGGCTGCACAGTATTGTTTCTTATCGATGGCGGTTAAGATATCGTTTAGGACCTTGAGCGTGGCTGAGCTACACCCATGACCAGCTCTGAAACCAGATTGCATAGCGGAGAAGGTTTGGTGGGATTCGAAATGGTCGGTAATCTGTTTGTTGACTTGGCTTTCAAAGACCTTAGAAAGGCAGGGTAGGATAGATATAGGTATGTAGAAGTTTGGGTCAAGAGTGTCCTCCCCCTTTGAAGAGGGGGATGGCCGCAGCTGCTTTCCAATCTTTGGGAATCTCAGACAACACGAAAGGTTGAACAGGCTAGTAATAGGGGTGGCAACAATTTCGGCAGATAATTTTAGAAAGAAAGGGTCCAGATTGTCTAGCCCGGCTGATTTGTAGGGATCCAGATTTTGCTGCTCTTTCAGAACATCAGCTGACTGGATTTGGGAGAAGGAGAAATGGGGAAGGCTTGGGCGAGTTGCTGTGGGGGGTTCAGTGATGTTGACCGACGTAGGGGTAGCCAGATGGAAAGCATGGCCAGCCGTAGAAAAATGCTTATTGAAATTCTCCATTATAGTGGATTTATCGATGGTGACAGTGTTTCCTTCAGTGCAAGGGGCAGCTGGGAAGAGGTGCTCTTATTCTCCATGGACTTTACAGTGTCCCAGAACCTTTTTGAGTTTGTGTTGCAGGAAGCACATTTCTGCTTGACAAAGCTAGCCTTGGCTTTTCTAACTGCCTGTGTATATTGGTTTCTAGCTTCCCTGAAAAGTTGCATATCACAGGGGCTGTTCGATGCTAATGAAGAACGCCATAGAATGTTTTTGTGTTGGTTGGCAGTCAGGTCTGGAGAGAACCAAGGACTATGTCTGTTCCTGGTTCTACATTTCTTGAATGGGGCATGCTTATTTAAGATGGTGAGGAAGGCATTTAAAAAAACAAAAACAGGCATCCACTACTGATGGGATGAGATCAATATCCTTCCAGGGTACCCCGGCCAGGTCGATTAGAAAGGCCTGCTCGCTGAAGTGTTTCAGGGAGCGTTTGACAGTGATGAGTGGAGGTCGTTTGACCGCTGACCCATTACGGATGCAGGCAATAAATGACTATTGTAGCTGAAAATTGCTGATTTTTTATGGAATATCTACATAGGCATACAGGGACCCATTATCAGCAACCATCACTCCTGTGTTCCAGTGACACATTGTGTTAGCCAATCCAAGTTTATCATTTTAGAAGGCTAATTGATCATTAGAAAACCCCTTTGCAATTATGTTAGCACAGCTGAAAACTGTTGTTCTGATTAAAGAAGTAAAAAAACTGGCATTCTTTAGACTAGTTGAGTATCTGGAGCATCAGCATTTGTGGGTTAGATTAAAGGCTCAAAATGAAACGACTAACTTTCAGAAACAAATAACTTTCTTCTGAAACTCGTGAGTCTATTCTTGTTCTAAGAAATGAAGGCTGTTCCATGCAAGAAATTGCCAAGAAACTGAAGATTTCATACAGCGCTGTGCACTACTCCCTTCACAGAACAGCGCAAACTGGCTATAACCAGAATAGAAAGAGGAGTGGGAGGCCCCGGTGCACAACTGAGCAAGAGGACAAGTACATTACGGTGTCTAGTTTGAGAAACAGACACCTCACAAGTCCTCAACTAGCAGCTTCATTAAATAGTACCCGTAAAACACCAGTCTCAATGTTAACAGTGAAGAGGCGACTCCAGGATGCTGTCCTTCTAGGCAGAGTTCCTCTGTCCAGTGTCTGTGTTCTTTAGCCCATCTTAAACTTGTATTTTTATTGCCAGTCTGTGATATGTCTTTTTCTTTGCAACTCTGCCTAGAAGGCCAGCATCCCAGAGTCACCTAGTTTTTGTTGAACCTGTAGACATCTAAATACATTGGAAGCCATTCTCATTCAGTTCAGGCACAAAGAGAGTAGAAAGGCCATGGCCACTATTGCGTATTTAGTGCACTACTTTATGGGTTCCGGTCAAAAGTAGTATACTAAAATGGGAATGGGGTGCCATTTGGGACGCAAACATTTTGTGGCTCAGTTGACTAATCTCTGCTAGACCCTGATTGCCAGTTCTGCTAGGGAGATAAGGATACCTCCTGGACCTCTTTTTAAGAGGTTGAGCAAATAACTCATTTTTATCTCATAGTGGACACTCCACCTCCTGGCTAAATGCATTGTTTGAGCTGATTGGCTGACCAGAAAAAAATCCACGGATCTTTTCCCAAAATATTTCCAGGAAAACATTGGACTAACTTTTCATTATATGAAAAATGTATACTGTCATAAAGTAATCAATATAAAAGTTAATTTACATGTTTTGATATGTCACTAGTGCTAGTCATAACGTCAGAGAAACAGACACAGACACAATACTTTACTTTGCACAAACATCGATACTGGGGTTTATATGTCTCTAGTTTAAGATTTGCATATTTGCATTGTCATCATCTTTTCAAATTGGGTTTGCTGAGGCCAACATGGTTTAAATATACAGTACATACATTCAATTTTCACATTTCAATCCACTTAGTGGATCAAATAAGCCTCACATTTAATGGCGACAAATTGGTCATCATTTCTCTTCAGTAGAATTTACCAGCTCAGCAGGGCCAGGTTTGGGTCTGGCTGGGGGAAGGGGAAATGAGGTGAGAAATAAACCGCTTTGCATCCCAAATGGCACCCTATTCTCTATATACAGAAGTGCACTACTTTTGACCAGGGCTCATAGTGGATGAAGAGGGGATGGTGGACAAAAGGACCTGGTGGGCGAAAAGATGAGAAAGTCAGTCATCACTACCACCACCACCAGTGTATTCTGTTCATCAAGGTGGAAATATCCACAGAGTGCTGCAAAGATGCTGTTAGACTTTCCATTCTGATCTCAGTATAGGATATGGGGTTCCCTTCCCTTGATGGATATGGGGCTCCCTTCCCTTGATGGATATGGGCTTCAGCCCCTTGATGGATATGGGGCTCCCTTCCCTTGATGGATATGGGGCTCCCTTCCCTTGATGGATATGGGGCTCCCTTCCCTTGATGGATATGGGGCTTCCTTCCCTTGATGGATATGGGGCTCCCTTCCCTTGATGGATATGGGGCTTCCTTCCCTTGATGGATATGGGGCTCCCTTCCCTTGATGGATATGGGGCTCCCTTCCCTTGATGGATATGGGGCTCCCTTCCCTTGATGGATATGGGGCTCCCTTCCCTTGATGGATATGGGGCTCGCTTCCCTTGATGGATATGGGGCTCGCTTCCCTTGATGGATATGGGGCTCCCTTCCCTTGATGGATATGGGGATCGCTTCCCTTGATGGATATGGGGCTCCCTTGCTAAGTGAACAAAATATATATGGTTCTGCAAGAGGTGATATCAGTTAAGCCTTGTTCATATTGGCAGTTTGAAGTGACTCAAATCCTATTTTCTGGCATATCCAAATCTGTTATTTTTCCTGAACAGCCAAAAAGCACATGGAATCTAATATTTCAAGCAAATCTAATTCCTGGCCATGCGACTTGTGTCTGAATGGGCATCTCTGATTAATATGTGCTCAAGTGGTTTTTAGACTGCTATTTTGGCATATCTTGTTGCTTGCTAGCTATTCTGTTGACAGTTTGACAAGAACATGTGGTAGCTAACTAGCTTGTTAATTGTTTACAAACAAATGAGTGAACGTGCTAGAAAGCTAAACAGCTAGCTAGCTCAGTGCTGTGGCCAAAAATGACTTGTTTTGAAAGTTGGATGATCTTATCCTTTGAGGCTTTAAAAGCGTTCTCGTACTATGATTTTGAACATTCAAAACAACTGGGAAACGACATTGGCAGGCATTGTTGTCTCCTTAGCTTGTTACATAACTTCTGAGTGATAGTAAGCACAAGCACCACCACCAATCAGCCTACACCACTGTGGACACACCTGTAGTTACTATGACAACTAGTGTAGCCATGTCAGCAAATGATTTGCTGTCTGAACACACAAAAATCTGATTTGCACACATGTAACTTCCTGTTTGGACAGTCCGTATTCCAAAACATATTTGAAAAACAAAACCAGCCTCAGCACTGCCCAGCTGATTCAAATGATCAACTCATCATCAAGCTTCAAGTGGTATTTATGTATTCATTTGTGATGCTATCCTTGATATGATCCTGTTGTTGTCACATGCTACACATGCATCTATCCAATGTTATCATGGTTTGTTATAAGATATATTATTTTGGATGGAACATTAAACGGGTGTCCTGACTCTCTGTGGTCACTAAAGACCCCATGGCACTTATCATATGAGTAGGGGTGTTAACCCCGGTGTCCTGGCTAAATTCCCAATCTGGCCCTCATACCATCAGTCACCTAATCATCTCCAGCTAACAATTGTCTCATTCATCCCCCTCCTCTCCCCTGTAAGTATTCCTCAGGTCTTTGCTGTAAATGAGAATGTGTTCTCAGTCAACTTACCTGGTAAAATAAGAGTTAATTAAAAAATATTATACTTTAGTCATTCACAATGACCTGGTGATGTAAAAGTCTAATAATGACATTATCTTCCATATACCTACAGATACCTTGCAATTGGAGATTCCTTCAAAACAATTGCTGATAGTTACAAGGTTGGGTGACAAGGGCCACCTGGGACTGCCTCCTGGAGGAATTCAGGCGTGTGAAGGCTACCTGTGTCCTGCATAACTTCATGAGAATGAACATGAGGACCAGGAGGGGATCTGCAGCTCACCTCCGTGTGCCAGAGGAGAAGTCAGCTGCTCTGCAGGATGTTTCAACGATGGGGTCCAACAACGCAGCAAGAGAGACAATCCCTGTGCGGGAGATTTTCACCTCCTACTTCTTCGAAGAGGGTGTTGTTCCCTGGCAACACCATAGACTACACTATGCACAACACATTGTAATAAGAGTATTCTTCCATTTACTTAGCTATGTCAACTGCAGTTATTCAATTCCCAGTTTCTCTCCCTTTGATGTCTACTTCTCAGGTGAGGGTGCTGTTTAGGTAAGGATGTCTGTACAAAAACAAAACAGGCTATTTTAAGTCTCCCGTATAGAAATGTTTTTGAACAATTACACACCCTATAACCCACACACTGATGTATCAACCTGATTTATGGCTTGTTGTGCAGTAAGCAAGCTCAGGTGTATAACTGTGAATCATTCCACCTTCAAAGACTGGAATGAGAATGGAGTACTTTATACTTTTCAGTATAAAGTACTCTGCAGGCACTTAGTGTGGACACCAAGTGAAGCCACACACACACAGATTCTTGTTGAACACTGTCTCTGACAGTGTTATTTTTTCAATAACAGTCTCTCTCCTTTCCTTCATCCCTCTCCCCCCTTCTCCCTAAGTCCTCTAGGTTATATCACCTGTGTCGGTGAGCCCCTCCTGCATCTGAACTGGCTGACACATAGAGGGCATAGCATGATCCGAGGTGAGAGGTCACTTGGTTGGGTCAACAGGAAGTATTATTAAAGAGATACTTTACATTGAAATACAGATAGAGATGTAGTAGTCCCAGAGTTAATGATCCAAGGTCAGTTTGGCATTTCCCCTCCTGATTATGATGATTGACAGTGATAGAATACAAAAAACACAAGGCTAAATCATGCTCTCTCTCTCTCTCTCTCTCTCTCTCCATTCTGTCTTTTGTCTGCAGGCATGTTTTGATGTGAGAGAGGATGCCAACCCCCAGTCCCGTCATCGCCACCTCACCCGCTCTTAAGATAACCTTCGGGCCGACTGGGAGCCCAAGGCTGGTTAAGAGACACCACTAGAGACACTATTATGTAATTGTGATGAACTGAGAGAATATTAGGGTAGCACTGTGATTCATTAATCATATGCCGTCTTCCCTGCTCCTATGTTCTTACCTCTTTCCCTTTCTGTCTTTTACACCTCTCTCACCACCACTTTCTTCCTCTGTTTTTATAATGCACAACAGATCTGCACTTGAACTTGTATTTATAATATAATATGACAATTAGAATATTTATAATGCATGTATTATGTGTTTATAATATTTGGTTAATTAACTTATTTCGATAAAACATTCCACATTCTCTACTGGTTGAAATTAAGTCTCTCATTTGATGAAATACTACACTTATCCTGTGTTTATCAGATCAATGCAGATGAAGGAAATGAGATATTGTGATTAACCGGTTTTAGAGTATTGACATGATGAATAAGAAGTGTAGTGTACTGTTTTCTTTTCATTCTGTTTCTGTATATATGAATTACAAATCAGCCTTTAACCCATTAAATCATGTTTCTAGTCTATTGCATAGTTACAATGTGTAAGCATTAATGTCCCAGCACCAGGATTGGTAAATACTGTTGAAGTGTATAATTGTAATTACATACATGCAAACACAGCATCATTCAAAGACTGGAATTTGATACTCCTGGTATTGGTTATGACTGAAAAAGAACATCTCACAGACATTCATACCTGAACTGCACCATTATTTGCCAAGGTAGAGTACATGGGGCATGAGAGTACATCAAAACAACTTGCACCAATTCTGTTTTTTTTCTTTTCTCAATCCAGTTTTCCCATTGTAGTGAGGTTCAGACTCCATGGAACCACGAAGGCTCATAAGGAAAGAACAAAGTGTTATTCAACTTCAATATGGTGACGAGGTGAAGCAACAACATTTTTTTCAGAACATGAAGCTCGTCTCCTATCTGTTAGTCCCCCAACACTAAAAAAAACGTTGCATCTTTCCTGAAGCGTATTTACCTCTTTGATCACTTTGTTGCATATGTTGATGAGAGGTGATGGAACAATCGGCTGACAACCTCCTCTTATTTACCTGTGAACAGCCTCTCTGAGGAAACCAACACAGTCAAGTAACATGAATGAAACTATGAAACTGACACAATTGGCTAGGCTACTGTCTGCCAAAAGTCTGCATCTCCACTGAGAGAGTGACATCAAATGAAGGGTGGGGGGGGGACACAGCCAGCCTGTCATGGTTAGGAGCCAAAGTGAGTTCCGTGGGCTCACTTTGATGCCACTTTTCCCAGACTCAAGTAATACATAATAATACATAATATACCGCAAACTATTCATGTAGTTGTGATGTTTGTTGTTCATAAGCAGGTTGTTCCCATCTGCAGGAATCAGAGAAACAGGAAGAGAACTTTATAATATTCTAAGAGAGAAGGAGCCATATGTCACCCTAGACACATCAACAGCGGACACTATAAGTTCAGTTTGGACTGGTTATGTACCAGACATTACACAATGAACATAGCTAATGAATATTAAAAACTTCAGAGAAAAAAATTGGCTTTCCAGTTTAGTTGGTATTTAAGAGAAAAATCAGGGGCTGTATGTATTAAGTATAGTATATGCCATTTAGCAGAAGCTTTTATCTAAAACAACTTACAGTCACGCGTGCATACATTTTATGTATGGGTGGCCGCAAGACTCAAACCCACAACTCTGGCGGTACAAGCGCCATGCTCTTCCAACTGAGCTACAGAGTAGGAGCGTTGAGCTAGGATCAGGTCCTCCCCCCGTCCATGTAATCTTGTTGATTGTGATCTAAAATGCAAAACTGATCCTAAATCAGAAGTCCTACTCTGAGACGCTTGACACATACAGTCCTGGATCTTTTTTTAAAACAGCCCACCCATATTATCTTTATTTATTTTTATTTCACCTTTATTTAACCAGGTAGGCAAGTTGAGAACAAGTTCTCATTTACAATTGCGACCTGGCCAAGATAAAGCAAAGCAGTTCGACACATACAACAACACAGAGTTACACATGGAGTAAAACAAACATGCAGTCAATAATACAGTAGAAAAATAAGTATATAAATAATGTGAGCAAATGAGGTGAGATAAGGGAGGTAAAGGCAAAAAAGGCCATGGTGGTGAGGTAAATACAATACAGCAAGTAAAACATAGATTTGCAGTGGAAGAATGTGCAAAGTAGAAATAGAAATAATGGGGTGCAAAGGAGCTAAATAAATAAATAAATACAGTAGGGGAAGAGGTAGTTGTTTGGGCTAAATTATAGATGGGCTATGTACAGGTGCAGTAATCTGTGAGCTGCTCTGACAGCTGGTGCTTAAAGCTAGTGAGGGAGATAAGTGTTTCCAGTTTCAGAGATTTTTGTAGTTCGTTCCAGTCATTGGCAGCAGAGAACTGGAGGGAGAGGCGGCCAAAAGAGTAATTGGCTTTGGGGGTGACCAGAGAGATATACCTGCTGGTGCGTGTGCTACAGGTGGGTGCTGCTATGGTGACCAGCGAGCGTAGATAAGGGGGGACTTTACCTAGCAGGGTCTTGTAGATGACCTGGAGCCAGTGGGTTTGGCGACGAGTATGAAGTGATGGCCAGCCAACGAGAGCATACAGGTCGCAGTGGTGGGTAGTATATGGGGCTTTGGTGACAAAACGGATGGCACTGTGATAGACTGCATCCAATTTATTGAGTAGGCTATTGGAGGCTATTTTGTAAATTACATCGCCGAAGTCGAGGATCGGTAGGATGGTCAGTTTTACGAGGGTATGTTTGGCAGCATGAGTGAAGAATGCTTTGTTGCGAAATAGGAAGCCAATTCTAGATTTAACTTTGGATTGGAGATGTTTGATGTGAGTCTGGAAGGAGAGCTTACAGTCCAACCAGACACCTAGGTATTTGTAGATGTCCACATATTCTAAGTCAGAACCGTCAGAGTAGTGTTGCTGGACGGGCGGGCAGGTGCAGGCAGCGATCGGTTGAATAGCATGCATTTCGTTTTACTTGTATTTAAGAGCAGTTGGAGGCCACGGAAGGAGAGTTGTATGGCATTGAAGCTCGTCTGGAGGGTTTTTAACACAGTGTCCAAAGAAGGGCCAGAAGTATACAGAATGGTGTCGTCTGCGTAGAGTTTGATCAGAGACTCACCAGCAGCAAGAGCGACATCATTGATGTATACAGAGAAGAGAGTTGGCCCAAGAATTGAACCCTGTGCGGTCATAACTTTGGACTAGAGAGGAGAATATCTCATAAGGTCCACTCAACCAGAGGCTCAGACTGGGTAATTGTTGTAAAAACCAGTCAAGCAGTGAGATGTATGAGCAAACCCTCACTGTGACAGTCAGATCACACACATTCTGTTCCTCAAATCAATCATACAGTAGATCAAATCAAAAACAAATACAGACAAAAGCCATTCAAAACTAAACCTTATATCAAAGCGCTCACAAACACTTGGAACTGAATTATGAACATTTTTCCTAAAACATATGGTGATGGCAATTTCATTGTAATATGGGATAATAACAATGGCATACTGTGGCACAAATCTGTGGCTCCCCGTTGATACAACAGCTGTGAAAATGGCCTCATTTCAACTAGTAACACCAATGACATCAAACCATTAAACCAAATACTATATTTCCTCTAATCTATGTTGCCTTCTAGTACAGTGAGCAATTTAACAAATGGGGTGGCAGGTAGCCTAGTGATTAAGAACATTGGGCCAGTAACCGAATGGCTGCTGGTTCAAATCCCTGAGCCAAATAGTTGAACAATCTGTCAGTGTGCCCTTGAGCAAGGCACTTAACCCTAATTGCTCCAGTAAGTCACTCTGAATAAGAACATCTGATTAAATGTAGCTTTTAATGTCAGTGAAATCAATCAATAAGAAAGGCTTGATTTAACTTTTTTTATTTTTGCAAAACAACAGCACTCTCTCAAACGATCTACTCACTGTCTGGGATAACATATTGAGGATATTGTTATGGGTTTCTTTACTACAGCAATGGTTAATGAATAATACAAGAAGTTGTTGAGTAACAGCAAATACAATAAGAGTAAGAGTAAGAGTAAGTCTGTTTCAGTTGTCGTCTGTTACAGTGGACAGTAATAATTAGAGCTTTATTACATCAATATAGATTTAAAGTTGACTGGTTTCCCTAATGCATGAAATAAGAGGAAAACATTTCCCTTGTGCTGATTGACAGTCTGTCTGTCTGTCTGTCTGTCTGTCTGTCTGTCTGTCTGTCTGTCTGTCTGTCTGTCTGTCTGTCTGTCTGGCTGTTTGTCTGTCTGTCCGTCCGTCCATCAGTATTTTTGAAAGCATGCAGCCTAGTTGACTGCACTTATGTCTGGTTTCACTGCAACTTCACACAACCAATACAGCTAAATGCAGACCTGACATTTTAACACTGCAATCATATCAAAAGCCTTTGTCTCCCTCCTAATATTGCACAACTTTCCCAAATAAACCAAGTACAGTATATAGCACTGAATAGTCTCTAGTCCATGCATGGTGTATATACTGTAACATGAGAGTCTGATCGTTGAAAATGGTAAGTCATTTACCAAATTAACAGTAACTTCTGTCAATCATCAAACCATTATTGTCTTTGAAGAAAACTTGTTCCAAGGCCATACATTTGTCTCATAATTTGCATGTTTGTATACTCAAATGTTTACCGCATCTGACTGGGACTGCTTTTAAGTATTTTGAAGGTAGGAAAACACTCTTCAGGAATCCATAACAACACAATACATAATTGCTCATACTGGGAATGACGGTTTTTGTATGGATCCTCCTCTGACCAAACATCCAATTGGCTCTTTCTTGATGAACACTGTAAAGATGACATTCATCAAAAGAGCAATATACACCCACACCCACAACCCTTCTGTAAATATATCAATTAAAAATAGCTTAACATTTTAGTTAAATCATTACAGCACAATACCCCAATAGAATGCCACTTTTTAGACATGGTGTGCTCTATGTTCAGCTGGCGTTAAGGCGGCGCTAATGTCAACATGGGAGGTCTGTCTTTAAATTAAAAACGTGTGCCAATTTCAAGCAGCGCTACCAGTGATAACTCACCAAAAGCTGGTCTTAGCGGTAACGCAATTGGTTATGGTATCGATTTTGCCAGTGGAGGCGCACAGTTGCCTATTCAGTAGCCTATAACCAATGCTTTATTGAAATATCATAAGCAACAAAACAGTCAGACATTCCCATTTTTTCATTATATATTGTATATAATTTTTGTCCATATGTACCTTCTGTGGACTCATTAGGCATATGTGTAATGCACATTGAATGGATGGTTCAGACAATGGTCGGCTTATTGTTTTTCCTTTATCATTTAGTTGAAATATGACAACTTCAACTTTCATCTGCTGGACTTAACTGTCAAATGGCGGGAATTCTGCTGTCCTTGGAGCTGAATCTGCTTGTAGCCTAGGCTATTTTCCTGTTCCTTTGTTTATGTTTTACATGGCTAACTCTCTAACAGCCCATATCAACAACGATGGTAGACTAATCTTATTATAATGTTTGGGACAATGTCTAAATGTCCATGGCTCAAACATGCAGTGCATTTTCGAAATCCGAACGCAATGACGAATATTTCCATGTTGAAGCCAATAAAATTAGCAACATGTTTGTTATAACTAGGCCTATTGTAGGGTTACTGTATACTATTTAAATTAATAAATGTCCTATTTAGAAATATTGTTGTTTTGTTTTTAAAAAATATATAGTTTTTTGTTTATTCAAAAGATTCATGGGTTTATGTTGAGAACATACATTGCTCGAATGCAATGCAATTTTGTCTGCTATTTCTGGAGAAGTGCAAATATGATCTATGGTTCCATAATGGTTATAAAACGTAACATTTTTGAGCAGTATGACCATAGAGATCCTATTAAATCAGCCTGGTCTCATACATTAGATGTAATATAGTAAACTAAACTCTGAGACACTCAAATTAGTATGATAAGTTAAGTTTGTTATGGTTACATAAGACAGAAGGTTACTTAATGCAAAAACGAAAAATTAGGCTTGTTGGTCGGGGTGGATGGGTTGGCATGTAACGGCACTGTATATCAACCTAAAGGTTACAAGTTCAAATCTCATCTTGGACAACTTTAACATTTTTGATAATTTGCAACTTTTAAACTTGGCTACTTACTGCTTTTTATCTACTTTGCAACTACTTAGCATGTTAGCTAACCCTTCCCCTAACCCTAACCTTAACCCTTTAGCGTAACTCCTAAACTTAACCCTCACCCTAACCCTAACCCATAGCCTAGCTAACTTTAGCCACCTAACCAACTAGCTAGAATTTGTAACATATCATACGGTTTGCAAATTCGTAACATACAGTACATTTTGCTAATTCATAGCATATAATACGAATTGTAATTCAAAACATATTACACAAAATAGGTGATGGATATCCACAAATTACTACATCACAGGTGATTGGTGGCACCTTAATTGGGGAGGACAGGCTAGTGGTAATGGCTGGAGCGGAATAGGTGGAATGGTATCAAACACATAGACACATAGTTTCTATGTGTTTGATGCCATTCCATTTGCTCCGTTCCAGCCATATTATGAGCCGTCCTCCCCCCAGCAGCCTCCACTGTACTTCAGACCATAAGAAAAATAACATATACTAAATGGAGTGTCTCGGATTTAGAATAGAATAATATGAAATACTGTGAGACCAAATGGATTACATTTGTATTCTAATTCCCAATTACATGAGTATAGTATAACAGTGAGTGGGCATTCACCCTTTCTCTTTATATTGGATATTTTTCCAACTCCTGTGAAAAGTTTGGATGTGCGTAAAAACCCCTCCATAGTCTAAGTTGCCTTGTCTGCATTATACGCCCAAAGGGAGCAATTATGGTGCCTGTAACTGTATCCATATTGAAACAATGTAATTAGAACAATGTGGACCGCAAACATGTTTAAAATATTTTGCAAATATTGGGCAGGCTAATAAACAAACTAGGCTATAACAGACTAACATTCAAATTGGAGTTGATGACAACCCTATACATAAAATACTATAAATACACAACTTGAAGAAACCACATATTTAGCCATGGAGCACGTTCTGATTGGCCAGTGAGGGGCCAAGCCTTACACACTCACAACTTGTTAATTTATCAAAACTCCCTTCGAGCCACCGCCAGCTACTGCGGCCATTATTCCAGCTGTGAAGAATATTTCTGACATACCCCTGGACCTATAATTATATAAAAAATTATAATAAAATACAAAATATTGTTGTATATCAACAATGACAAGACCTGGGGTCTGACAACTTTTGGATGGAAAATTACTGAGGATAATAGCGGATGATATTGACACTCCTATTTGCCACATCTTCAATCTAAGCCTACTAGAAAGTGTGTGCCCTCAGGCCTGGAGAGAATCAAAAGTCATTCCCCTACCCAAGAATAGTAAAGCCCCCTTTATGGGATCAAATAGCTAACCAGCCTGTTACCAACCCTTAGTAAACTTCTGTAAAAAATGGTGTTTGACCAGATACAATGCTATTTCACAGTAAACAAATTGACAATAGACTTTCAGCACGCGTATAGGGAAGGACATTCAACAAGCACAGCACTTACACAAATGACTGATGATTGGCTGAGAGAAATTAATGATAAAAACTTTTGACATTATCGATCATAGTCTGCTGCTGGAAAAATGTATGTGTTATGGCTTTACACCCCCTGCTATATTGTGGATAAATAATTACCTGTCTAACAGAACACAGAGCGTGTTCTTTAATGGAAGCCTCTCAAACATAATCCAGGTAGAATCCAAATCCAGGTATTTCAAAAACTAAAAGCATTGTATTTGGGACAAATCATTCACTAAACCCTAAAACGCAACTAAATCTTGCAATGAATAATGTGGAAATTGAGAAAGTTGAGGTGACTAAACTGCTTGGAGTAACCCTGGATTGTAAACTATCCTGGTCAAAACATGTTGATGCAACAGTAGCTAAGATGGGGCGATGTCTGTTTATAATGAAGTGTTACTCTGCCTTCTTAACAACACTATCAACGAGGTAGGTCCTACAAGCCCTAGTTTTGTCGCCCCTGGACTAAATCAAATCAAATCAAATTATATTTGTTACATACACATGGTTAGCAGATGTTAATGCGAGTGCAGCGAAATGCTTGTGCTTCTAGTTCCGATTATCCAGTAAAATCGAACAAATAATCAAACAAATTCACAACAACTACCTCATACACACAAATACACACAAATGTAAAAGAATGAATAAGAATATGTACATATAAATATATGGATGAGCCATGGTGTGCGGCATAGGCAAGATGCAGTAGATGGTATAGAGTACAGTATATACATATGAGATGAGTAATGTAGGATATGTAGACATTATTAAAGTGGCGTTATTTAAGGTGACTGGCGAAACCTTTATTAAGTCTGTTTATTTAAGTGGCCAGAGATTTGAGACTGTATGTTGGCAGCAGCCTCTCTATGTTAGTGATGGCTGTTTAACAGTCTGATGGCCTTGAGATAGAAGCTGTTTTTCAGCCTCTCGGTCCCAGCTTTGATGCACCTGTACTGACCTCACCTTCTGGATGGTAGCGGGGTGAACAGGCAGTGGCTCGGGTGGTTGTTGACCTTGATGATTATTTTTGGCCTTCCTGTGACATTGGGTGCTGTAGGTGTCCTGAAGGGCAGGTAGTTTGCCCCCGGTGATGCATTGTGCAAACCGCACTACCCTCTGGAGAGCCTGGTGCAATTGCCGTACCAGGCGGTGATACAGCCCGACAGGATCCTCACAATTGTGCATCTGTAACAATTTGTGAGTGTTTTAGATGACAAGCCAAATTTCTTCAGCCTCCTGAGGTTGAAGAGGCGCTGTTGCACCTTCTTCACCACGCTGTCTGTGTGGGTGGACCATTTCAGTTTGTCCGTGATGTGTACGCCAAGGACCTTAAAACGTTCCACCTTCTCCACCACTGTCCTGCCGATGTGAATGGGGGGGTGCTCCCTCTGCTGTTTCCTGAAGTCCGCGATCATCTCCTTTGTTTTGTTGACTACTGTTCAGTCATGTGGTCAGGTGCCACAAAGAGGGACTTAGGAAAATTACAATTGGCTCAAAACAGGGCAGCACAGGTGGCCCCTAAATGTACACGAAGAGCTAATATTAATAACATACATGTCAGTCTCTCCTGGCTCAAAGTGGAGGAGAGATTGACTTCATCACTACTTGTTTTTGTAAGAAGTGTTGACAAGTAAACTACTAGCACACAGCTGGGACACCCATGCATAACCCACAAGACAAGACATGTCACCAGAGGTCTCTTCACCATCCTCAAATCCAGAACAGACTATGGGAGGTGCACAGTACTACATAGAGCCATGACTATATGGAACTCTATTCCACATCAGGTAACTGATGCAAGCAGTAGAATCAGATAACAAAAACAGATACAAATACACCTTATGGAACAGCAGGGACTGTGAAGAGACACACACATAGGTACAGACCCACGCTAGCACACGCGTACATTGTAATTTTGTTGAATGGTTTTATTATACATGTTGTATTGTAGATATAAAGTGGTGTAATAATTGTATATGATGTACTGTTTTATAATTTAAATGTTTTATTTCACTAGTCCTGCATGTTGGAGCTCAAGGCCTAAGATATTCACTGTACCCTGCAATCACACCTGCAACCCTGTACATGTGACTATTAAACCATCTGAATCTGATCTTTTGTTTTATGTGTGATGTAAGTGCATTAATGTGTTTGGACCCCAGAAAGAGTAGCTGTTGCCTTGGGGATACCTAAAATAATGCAGCACTAAGATTTACCTTTGCATTAGGTAGGTTTGTTAAAACAGAGCCCTGTGAAACCAAGGCTGCATCCCAAATAGCTCTGGTCAAAAGTAGTGCACTATATAGGGAGCAGGGTTCCATTTGGGATGTATCCTTGGTTTCACAGGGCTCTGTTTCAACAAATGTACCTCATGCAAAGGTAAATCAGGGAATAGGGTGCCATTTGGGATGCATACAATGTATTCACCCTGTGTATCCTTATATACTCTCCCATTAATTCACCTTGAGCAGCAAAAGGTCGATAGATCATAAATGGAAGAGAATAGGCTTAAGCACTTTGAATGAGCATAGGTTTTAATATAAAACCCCTTATGAAATAATCTGTAGCATGTTCTGAGGATTAGTGTGTCCAGAACAAACGGCTGTTTAATCCTAAAATATGACCTGTTGCCAAGAGGACAATAGAAATGATTGTCAGGGCTTTCATGAAAATGAGAGTGAATTTAAATAACAGGAGATGGAGGCGGAGAATTGTCAAAAGCCATTTTAATTGTTTATATTTTTGTATATATATTTGACCATTTATTTCATATCCGAAACATACAATGTACTTGCAGTGAAGCCACTCAACAACTACATCACACCAGTCATCCAACAGCCAAGAAAATGAACTAAAAAGAAAAAGACAAAAGAAAACATCCAACAGCAATGCAAAATAATATATAAATACAAATAAATACATAAACTAAGGATATCAAGGACAACTAAAATCATAACAGCAATGCCAACTGTATATGTTTGTGTGCATGTCTGGCACTACGTCCGTCAGTGTATGCGTGTATTCGATTAAGAGTGTGTGTATATAAGTATTTGTGTACAAACACCAGACTGGCATCAGTCTCAGGCAAACCGGCATTAGTTGTAAAAACACTGCCCCTCAGTGTCATTCAAACTTACTTACTTTTAAATCTTTATTTTGACTTTATTTTTGACTTTTATCTTTGACCATCATTCTATCTCCCACACAGCAACTCCACTCCCACTTCTCCAATTCCACATCCCAACCCTCAGCATTTGAATTATTGCTCAAAGGCATTCTGTTGATTGGAGTTAGCGTATTTTTATACTATTCTTACTGATCAACTCAGGGCCAAAAGCCCTTAGTCAATGTTCCCTCTATTATTTTGGGGCACTGAGAAAATGTTAGGGCTTGTGAGCGGAAACTTGAACACTGTGACAATTTTGTGCAACTGCCTGTACACGTTTACAGTGAAGACTGAGGCTGTACCCTTACAGGTTTAGACAGTAGCCAATAGGCTATTGTGGCTATTGAGCATAATGTAGGCCTACCAACAAAACAAATGGAGCAAATCACATAACATTTTCACATGGAAATAGCTTTTGATTTCTACGATATAGCCTACAGAGGCCTATATGTGGTGGTCATTGCAGGCCTAGATTGCATGAGACTTTTAAAAACGTTTTTACATTATGAAGGGGTTCCCGAGTGGCTCAGTGCAAGAGGTGTCACTGCAGTACCTGGTTCAAATCCAGGCTGTATCACATCTGTCTGTGATTGGGAATCCCATAGAGCACTGCACAATTAGCCCAGTGTTGATTGGGTTTGGCCAGGGTAGGCAGTCATTGCAAATAAGAATTTATTCTTAACTGACTTGCCTAGTTAAATTTTTAAAAATGAAGGGTTTGACATTAATTAATGATTTTTTACTTGGTCTGTTAAACCATGGGCCAAATAGGTGACTGTAAATGGCATTGTTTTGTGTTTACGAAATACAATGGATTATTATTACCACACAGATAATTAGACAGTGTGGGCTACCCCTCTGCCTATTGGCTTATTTGCATATTCAACCCTGTCTGAAAATACAACACTGCCCCTTTAATTAGACATACACTTTTTATCTGACGGGTTTTTCAAAGACAGCTTGAAATGTAGCCTACACGTTTTGTGCTCGTCTAGGAAGCAGTAACTCCCTATTAATGACCTATAATTATTCATAACTGTGCTAATAACTTGCTAACTATAAAAGAATATCAACAAATGTGCACACGCTTGGCTTTGCGCTGTGACCTGAACCGATCTGAAAAGCGCATTCACTCGCGTGTGATTGAAAGACCGCTCGTGGGCTACCCCAGCCAATAGAATTCTACCCCGTTGCGCTCTGGCTCTGCCTACAATAAAATCAATCTTGCAAAGTTAGATTTGTTTTGGTTTGTTGATCACAAATTTTTCTGTATTTAAATAGTGCAAATTAAAGGGGCGAACTCAGTGAAGTTCAATCTCTTACGTCTCTGCGCAGCATGGCATTTCTTGTGCGCGGCAGTACTGGAGGAAGTGCGCGACCGCGCACGCGTACAGTTTAGCGTGAACATTGCTTACAGTATAACAATATGAGAATCAAATTCATCACAGTGCATTTTTTTGTTGCCTCCAACATGAGATACATTTATATAGTTCTTAAATCACTTTACTCCAGGTGATTCGTTTTACGGTGATCCTATTTGTAATCATGTATGTAGATTTATTTTTATGGCCACTGGCAAACCTTAGCATAAATAACATAAATATATTCACAATAACCATCAGTGACAAATTATTCCTGCGTTTATTTCGGGCTATGGGCTATGATTTATTGCCTACAAAGGCACCCTCAAGGCAAACGTTATAATCTTAACAAATCAAATGGTATATTGTTTGATCTTCTGTCCACATTCAACTCCTTGCAACAACTCATCATTTGTCTACTGACCTTTTCTTGTCGACCTCCTCCTTCTCCTTTTGAACTGGCTTCTCAGCTCACAATCTGAAGTTCCCATAGTTCGGGTGCTGTTTCCAAGAACCGCAGCCATGAGGCACAAGAATAAACTCCTACAGTGGCCGTGGAAGGCTGTTCCCTCGTTGAGAACTGGTGAAATGAGAAACTGAGACTTTCCAAGTAAAGTCCCGTACTATTTCGCCGAAGCGCGGTAGTGATGTGTGAGTTTTACCGCTGGAATCTCCCTGCTGCTGTTTTGGGGGGCCACCTACATTCTTGCTGTGACAGCCTTTTTATAAAGTGACATCATTTAGACTGGATAGGAGAACCAGCACACGCTCGAAGGGCTTAGCACTGTATTTTGCTCTAATGCGAAGTGATGTGTGCTTTGTTCCCTTTTCAAAATGAACAATAATATGCATTAAACATAGTTTTATGTGCAAGAACGCAACACATTTATGCTGTTTTTTGGGGGGAATGTGCGCAATTGCACATACCTCAGGAAAGCGCAAGTGTATTTAGGGTTGGGGAGTAACGGATTAGAGTAATGGATTACAGAAAAACAGTAACTGTAATCAGTTACTTTACCAGCAAAAATATTGTAATCAGATTACAGATACTTTTGAAAAACTAGATGATTACTTCGAGGATTACTTTTAAATTCATCCAAATCAGCGTTTGAAAAAAATGCCCGTTTAAATTTGTTGCACCTGAGGGAGTCTGACCACAAATCAGACAACACTATGATGACACACATAATGGGTTTGATGGATCGCGGGAAAAGAGCGGGAATAGGCTTTTGTAGACTACAGTCCCTGCTATGTCTTCCAATGTTAAGACTGCTGTCGGCATCCAAAAATTATCCAACTTGAATAGATGCTTGGAGGTATGGATGACAACAGTGGTGTAGTCTACGGCGATACAGATATCACTTATTATTGATATCTACATATCGCATTAATGTGAATCACACTGCTGCTCTCTCATTTAGCTATTTGCGCCTTACAGATTGTGGTTGTTATGGATGGCTGTTCACAAATCTAAATGTGTATTTGAACCCAATATTGGGAGAAGCTGCCTATCAATCATTGTTTTTGAAACCAGTGGACAGCCAGTGAAAAATGGCTCTTGCAACAGCTGCACATTGCGGGTCACAGCCTATGGGAAAAAAATGGGGCTTTTATTATTGCTCAATCTAATTCATGCTGATACATTGTTTCAATCCATAGACCTAATAGACACATGTTTAAACTCGCACACTTTTGATAGACTTAAACGGGCAATATGTACTTGCTACATCCATTTTGGACTTATAAATTCAAATAGCCACCCTTTGCCTTGATGACAGCTTTGCACACTCTTGGCATTCTCTCAACCAGCTTCACCTGGAAAGCTTTTCCAACAGTCTTGAAGGAGTTCCCACATATGCTGAGCACGTGTCGGCTGCTTTTCCTTCACTCTTCGGTCCAACTCATCCCAAACCATCTCAATTTGGTTGAGGTCGGGGGATTGTGGAGGCCACGTCATCTGATGCAGCACTCCATCCCTCTCCTTCTTGGTAAAATTACACAGCCTGGAGGTATGTTGGGTCATTGTCCTGTTGAAAAACAAATGATCGTCCCACTAAGCCCAAACCAGATGGGATGGCGTATTGCTGCAGAATGCTGTGGTAGCCATGCTGGTTAAGTGTGAATTCTAATTCTATCAATCACAGACAGTGTCACCAGCAAAGCACCCCCACACCATAACACCTCCTCCTCCATGCTTTACGGTGAGAAATACACATGCGGAGATCATCTGTTCTCCTACACGCGTCTCACAAAGACACAGTTGGAAGCAAAAGTCTCAAATTTGGACTCTAGACCAAAGGAAAAATTTCACCGGTCTAATGCCCAATGCTTGTGTTTCTTGGCCCAAGCAAGTCTCTTCTTATTATTGGTGTCCTTTAGTAGTGGGTTATTTGCAGCAATTCGACCATGATGGCCAGATTCACACTGTCTCCTCTGAACAGTTGATGTTGAGATGTGTCTGTTACTTGAACTCTGTGAAGCATTTATTTGGGCTGTTCTTGCCATAATATGGACTTGGTCTTCTACCTTGTCACAACACAACTGATTGCCTCAAACGCATTAAGAAGGAAAGAAATTCCAGAAATGTACTTTTAAGAAGGCACACCTGTAAATTTAAATGCATCCCAGGTGACAACCTCATGAAGCTCGTTGAGAGAATGCCAAGAGTGTGTATAGCTAGGGTGGCTATTTAAACTATCTCAAATATAAAACATATTTTGATTTGTTTAACACTTTTCCATCAATTCTTGAAGAATATAACTCATGAGCTTAGTTCAACTGTCACACTCCCAAAATATAAGCTTGTTTTACTCCAATGTTTGTAAACATTGTACATGTAATCAAACACTGTATAGCCTCATAACATAGTTAAAACAATCATTTAGATATCATGGATGGTCAGTCGTTGCATCCACAGCTCTGTCTATTTAAACAGCTGCATATTATCAAGATGTCAAAGTGTCACCAACAAAAAGTTACAAAAATAGGCAATGCAGCATATGGCATTCATTTTTCACATGTAAATAGCACTTTTCAGTAGTGGTCAAAGCAGGTACAGTAACTAGTAACTGTAACAAATTACATTTATAAAGTAACCTACACAACCCTAAGTGTATTACAGTGCCTTGCGAAAGTATTCGGCCCCCTTGAACTTTGCGACCTTTTGCCACATTTCAGGCTTCAAACATAGATATAAAACTGTATTTTTTTTGTGAAGAATCAACAACAAGTGGGACACAATCATGAAGTGGAACGACATTTATTGGATATTTCAAACTTTTTTAACAAATCAAAAACTGAAAAATTGGGCGTGCAAAATTATTCAGCCCCTTTACTTTCAGTGCAGCAAACTCTCTCCAGAAGTTCAGTGAGGATCTCTGGGAATACTTTCGCAAGGCACTGTATATGAAAAAGAGAAAGAGTGATGACTATTATTTTCTCTTACAACAATCAAGTGACCATCCATTCAAATGAATTAACACATGACATGTAAATAGGCAACTGTTTTCATTGATAGTTTCAGAGTTTAGTCCCTCTTCCGGTCATGGAAACTCAGGCTTAAGGCAATCATATTTGCTTTCCTGTCTGAATCATGCATTGCAAACAGTCATTATCGTAATGGTGGAACCATTACCTGCTTTCATTTATCCACAGCTTTAAAAAACCACATCCATGAAGAATGCTGAAGCAATCACTTTTCAGTGGACGCATGTTTGAATGTGGTTCATGCAATCCTCAAACTCATGTCGTTTGTGTCATAATACCTATTTTGAATAATCCTCCCAATAAATACCATTCAAACTTTACTTTTAATTAACAGGTGTTTAATCCCTGCCAGTCACATACCATTATTGTCCTCAGAATGATAATGATCATAAATCATATCCCAATTATTGTTCCAATTATGGCACACTTTGTACACAGGGATGTAACAATACCATATCAATATCTTTCTAATTGTGGCTGTCATATTTGTTTCATTTCCAGCTGTATGGAGAGGAGAGATGCAGGTTCAGGTTGTTTGGGTGCTGACTATAACTATAAGCCTCCTCGAGGGGATTAGTTTGATACTGTAACCTCCTCCTTTATCTCTGCCTCTGGCTATGTGTCTGGGGGTTTGTGTTGGGCCCTTTGGAACCCTTCTTCCAGATAACATTTTACCTCACTGCCTTTGTGTGTTTTTAGTCTCTACCACAGGAGGTTGGTGGCACCTTAATTGGGGAGAACAGGATCGCGGTAAGGACTGGAGCAGAATGAGTGGAACAGTATCAAATACATCAAACACATGGTTTCCAGGTATTTGATTCCATTCCATTTGCTCTGTTCTGGCCATTATTATGAGCCGTTCTCCCCTCAGCAGCCTCCTGTGGTCTGTACCCCACAGTTCCTTTAGATACTGAGTCACAAATCTCACCCTATGCCATATTTAATGCACTACTTTTGACATTTCACTCTGAAATGGTCAAAAGTAGTGCACTATATAGGAAAAGGGTGCCATTTGTGATGCAGACCATCTCTCATCTCACCCTGTCCCTCCATTTCCATCCCAAACTTGGGACTTATCCTTGTACCCTGAAATTATTCCACATGGACACAGACCGTAAGAGAGGCACGAGTAGTTTTCTCCACGCCATGAAGATTATTTTAGCTGTAGTTTATATATCTGTGTCCTAAATGGCACCCTACTCCTTATAAACCCTTGTAAAAGGAATGCACTACGTAGGGAATAGGGTGCCAATTGGGACATATGAAATAGCTCAAGCAGTGACATGCCTCCAGATATCAGCCAAAGGGAAGCATTTGAAAAAGGGCCACATGAGAGAGTTCTCAAGATCGCATTATGAGTTAAGGTTCCGTGTGTGGTTTGCAGACGTTTCCATTTGTTTTGTTTCAGTTTGAATCACAAGAGTTTACGACAACAAACCAACCTCATGTTTATGCCAACAGGACTGCAGGAGACAGACACACATGAGTGGCCACAGATATGTTGTATACATACTTAGAAACTACAAATTAGTGGCTAATATGTGTACCTCAAAATAAAGTGTTACCCAGATTTTGTATTAGACAACCTATGGAATAACACCTAGTTGTAACTGCCAGGATGCTCCCAAATTGCACCCTATTCCCTATATTTCCTAGGTAGGAAATAGGGTACCATTTGGGACATAGCTAGTGATGTGACCTCTCTTCCCCTCAGTTCAGATTGAATTCATTATGAGATATCAGCATTGTTTTGGCATCAGAGGCAAGCCTCATCGTGCCTCATAAGGAACATAGAACACATGCTCCAACCAGTGTCTGAGACCCCAGAGGATAGGCAGGGGGAATGAGCTGCTCTCACAATGAGCCCATGGGCCGCTCAGCCAAATGGGGTACAACATCTTGCATACGCTCTCCTGAGGCCAAGCAGATTAGAGAATATAGATCTGACCCAATTCCAATGGAAGTGTCTCTTCCTCCAAGATATGAGGAAAAGTGCTTCTCTTTAAAGAGATGTTTACCCTATAATGTTTGGCTCTCTATTCTCTCTTAGTTTTTTTTCAACCAGATTTGGCATCAGAGTGGAAATGTGAAGGTAAAATGCTTTCTATTTAGTTAAATGCAGCATTTGGCATGAAACCTGACTCTAACCTTTTTTCATATATAACCTACTACAGTTGTCAGAATTAGATTTTGACTTTGTTCCTCATATTTTGGATGGAGACGGTTGTCAAAGGTTGTTTTTTTTCTATCTATGAGCCACTAGTCAACTAATCACGTCATGCTTGATTGAAAATTCCATACTAGGATCTTTCATTAAGACACGGAGTAAAGATTATGATTAGCTTGATTACATTTCCTGAATATTTGAAAGGCATATCAAATAGCTGATTAAATATTTACAGGCAGTTTAATTCTAGAGGAGTGAGGTATCATTTCATATTTCCCAAACTCCTTACTGTATCTCTGTCTCTATTACTAACTCATGATGATCAGATGTGTATAGTTATATAGTATTTCTTATGTTCTGTTATTGCATTATCAAATATTTATTTAATTTCATGTGTTTTACAAGAAATAATTTACAGCTGTCTAAAAACAATATATCAAAATTGTAGTTGATAGGTTTGAGTTTTTCCTGACCACTTGACCTGATGAGAAAAAAAGTCCTTCATGCTCTGAATAATAATACATCCTTAGACCAGAAGTGGACCATAAACTGTCTGATTTAGGCAAAACACAAACCAGATTCATCTAAATGTGTCATGTATTGTCATGTTGTGTCTTTCTGTCCTTTCCTTTCACCCTGTCTCCCTCTGCTGGTCGTATTAGGTTACCTTTTCTCCCCCGCTTTCCCCCAGCTGTTCCTTGTCTCCTCTTGACTACCTCGTCACCCCTTCTCCCACCTGTTCCCCTTTTCCCTCTGATTAGGTCCCTATATCTCTCTCTGTTTTTGTTCCTGTCCTTGTCGGATTCTTGTTTGTTGTGTTTCATGCCTGAGCCAGACTATCGTCATGTTTGCTGTAACCTTGTCCTGTCCTGTCGGAATCTGCCGGTCTATCTGAGCCTACCTATGTTTGGTTATTAAAGAAGCTCTGTTTAAGTTAGTTCGCTTTTGGGTCCTCATTCACTCACCGTAACAGAAGAATCCGACCAAGAATGGACCCAGCGACTTCGGATCCTCTCCACTCAGCCGTCGAGATCCAGGGAGCGATGCTAGGCAGACACGAGCAGGAATTGTCTGCTGCTCGACATGCCGTTGAGACCCTGGCCACCCAAGTCTCCAACCTCACAGAACAGGTTCATCATCTCCGCCTCGATCCACCGGCCACTTCCAGGGCTTTCGAATCTCCGGAGCCCAGAATCAATAACCCGCCGTGTTACTCTGGGGAGCCCACTGAATGCCGCTCGTTCCTCACCCAGTGTGATATTGTGTTTTCTCTCCAGCCCAACACTTACTCCAGGAGCACTGCTCGTGTCGCCTACGTCATATCTCTCCTTATTGGACGGGCTCGTGAGTGGGGCACGGCAATCTGGGAGGCAAGGGCTGAGTGTACTAACCAGTATCAGGACTTTAAGGAGGAGATGATACGGGTTTTTGATCGATCTGTTTTTGGGGAGGAGGCTTCCAGGGCCCTGTCTTCCCTATGTCAAGGTAATCGATCCATAACAGACTACTCTATTGAGTTTCGCACTCTTGCTGCCTCCAGTGGCTGGAACGAGCCGGCTTTGCTCGCTCGTTTTCTGGAGGGTCTCCGCGCAGAGGTAAAGGATGAGATTCTCTCCCGGGAGGTCCCTTCCAGCGTGGATTCCCTGATTGAACTCGCTATTCGCATTGAGCGACGGGTTGATCTTCGTCACCGAGCTCGTGGAAAGGAGCTCGCGTTCTCCGTTGCCCCCCTCTCCGCATCACTACCATCTTCCTCTGCCGGCTCGGGAGCTGAGCCTATGCAGCTGGGAGGTATCCGCATCTCGACTAAGGAGAGGGAACGGAGAATCACCAACCGCCTCTGTCTCTATTGCGGTTCTGCTGGTCATTTTGTCACTTCATGTCCAGTAAAAGCCAGAGCTCATCAGTAAGCGGAGGGCTACTGGTGAGCGCTACTACTCCTGTCTCTCCTTCAAGATCCTGCACTACCTTGTCGGTCCATCTACGCTGGACCGGTTCGTCAGCTTCCTGCAGTGCCTTAATAGACTCTGGGGCGGAGGGCTGTTTTATGGACGAGACCTGGGCTCGGGAACATGACATTCCTCTCAGACAGTTAAGGGAGTCCACGGCCTTGTTCGCCCTGGATGGTAGTCCTCTCCCCAGGATTCAGCGTGAGACGCTACCTTTAACCCTCTCTGTTTCTGGTAATCATAGCGAAACCATTTCTTTTTTGATTTTTCGTTCACCTTTTACACCTGTTGTTTTGGGCCATCCCTGGCTAGTTTGTCATAATCCTTCCATTAATTGGTCTAGTAATTCTATCCTCTCCTGGAACGTCTCTTGTCATGTGAAATGTTTAATGTCTGCTATCCCTCCTGTTTCCTCTGTCTCTTCTTCACAGGAGGAGCCTGGTGATTTGACAGGGGTGCCGGAGGAATATCACGATCTGCGCACGGTGTTCAGTCGGTCCAGGGCCACCTCTCTTCCTCCACACCGGTCGTATGATTGTAGTATTGATCTCCTTCCGGGAACCACTCCCCCCCGGGGTAGACTATACTCTCTGTCGGCTCCCGAACGTAAGGCTCTCGAGGATTATTTGTCTGTAGCTCTTGACGCCGGTACCATAGTCCCCTCCTCCTCTCCCGCCGGAGCGGGGTTTTTTTTTGTCAAGAAGAAGGACGGGTCTCTGCGCCCCTGCATAGATTATCGAGGGCTGAATGACATAACAGTTAAGAATCGTTATCCGCTTCCTCTTATGTCTTCAGCCTTCGAGATCCTGCAGGGAGCCAGGTTTTTCACTAAGTTGGACCTTCGTAACGCTTACCATCTCATGCGCATCAGGGAGGGGGACGAGTGGAAGACGGCGTTTAACACTCCGTTAGGGCACTTTGAATACCGGGTTCTTCCTTTCGGCCTCGCTAACGCTCCAGCTGTCTTTCAGGCATTAGTCAATGATGTCCTGAGAGACATGCTGAACATCTTTGTTTTCGTTTACCTTGACGATATCCTGATTTTTTCACCGTCACTCCAGATTCATCTTCAGCACGTTCAACGTGTCCTCCAGCGCCTTTTAGAGAATTGTCTTTTTGTGAAGGCTGAGAAGTGCACTTTTCATGCCTCCTCCGTCACATTTCTCGGTTCTGTTATTTCCGCTGAAGGCATTAAGATGGATCCCGCTAAGGTCCAAGCTGTCATTGATTGGCCCGCCCCTAAGTCACGCGTCGAGCTGCAGCGCTTTCTCGGCTTCGCGAACTTCTATCGTCGTTTCATCCGTAATTTCGGTCAGGTGGCAGCTCCTCTCACAGCCCTTACTTCTGTCAAGACGTGCTTTAAGTGGTCCGTTTCCGCCCAGGGAGCTTTTGATCTCCTCAAGAATCGTTTTACATCCGCTCCTATCCTTGTTACACCTGACGTCTCTAGACAGTTCGTTGTCGAGGTTGACGCGTCAGAGGTGGGCGTGGGAGCCATTCTTTCTCAGCGCTCCCTCTCTGACGACAAGGTCCACCCATGCGCGTATTTTTCTCATCGCCTGTCGCCGTCGGAACGTAACTATGATGTGGGAAACCGCGAACTGCTCGCCATCCGGTTAGCCCTAGGCGAATGGCGACAGTGGTTGGAGGGGGCGACCGTTCCTTTTGTCGTTTGGACTGACCATAGGAACCTTGAGTACATCCGTTCTGCCAAACGACTTAATGCGCGTCAGGCGCGTTGGGCGCTGTTTTTCGCTCGTTTCGAGTTCGTGATTTCTTATCGTCCGGGCTCTAAGAACACCAAGCCTGATGCTTTATCTCGTCTCTTCAGTTCTTCAGTAGCCTCCACTGACTCCGAGGGGATTCTCCCTGAGGGGCGTGTTGTCGGGTTGACTGTCTGGGGAATTGAGAGGCAGGTAAAGCAAGCGCTCACTCACACTCCGTCGCCGCGCGCTTGTCCTAGGAACCTTCTTTTCGTTCCCGTTCCTACTCGTCTGGCCGTTCTTCAGTGGGCTCACTCTGCCAAGTTAGCCGGCCACCCTGGCGTTCGGGGTACGCTTGCTTCCATTCGCCAGCGTTTTTGGTGGCCCACCCGGGAGCATGACACGCGTCGTTTCGTGGCTGCTTGTTCGGTCTGCGCGCAGACTAAGTCCGGTAACTCCCCTCCTGCCGGCCGTCTCAGGCCGCTTCCCATTCCCTCTCGACCGTGGTCTCACATCTCCTTAGATTTTGTCACCGGACTGCCTTCGTCAGCGGGGAAGACTGTTATTCTTACGGTTGTCGATAGGTTCTCTAAGGCGGCTCATTTCATTCCTCTTGCTAAGCTTCCTTCTGCTAAAGACACGGCACAAATCATCATCGAGAATGTTTTCAGAATTCATGGCCTTCCGTCAGACGTCGTTTCGGACAGAGGTCCGCAATTCACGTCTCAATTTTGGAGGGAGTTTTGCCGTTTGATTGGGGCTTCCGTCAGTCTCTCTTCCGGCTTTCACCCCCAGTCTAACGGTCAAGCAGAACGGGCCAATCAGACTATTGGTCGCATCTTACGCAGTCTTTCTTTTCGCAACCCTGCGTCTTGGTCAGAACAGCTCCCCTGGGCAGAATACGCCCACAACTCGCTTCCTTCGTCTGCGACCGGGCTATCTCCTTTTCAGAGTAGCCTCGGGTACCAGCCTCCGCTGTTCTCATCTCAGTTCGCCGAGTCCAGCGTCCCCTCCGCTCAGGCTTTTGTCCAACGTTGCGAGCGCACCTGGAAGAGGGTCAGGTCCGCACTTTGCCGTTATAGGACGCAGACTGTGAGGGCTGCTAATAAGCGTAGAACTAAGAGTCCTAGATATTGTCGCGGTCAGAGAGTTTGGCTCTCCACTCAGAACCTTCCCCTTAAGACGGCTTCTCGCAAGTTGACCCCGCGGTTCATTGGTCCGTTCCGTATTTCTCGGGTCATTAATCCTGTCGCAGTTCGACTTCTTCTTCCGCGATACCTTCGTCGCGTCCACCCGGTCTTCCATGTCTCCTGTATTAAGCCCGTTCTTCGCGCCCCCGCTCGTCTCCCCCCCCCCCCCCCCCATCCTTGTCGAGGGCGCACCCATCTACAGGGTCCGCAGGATTTTGGACATGCGTCCTCGGGGCCGTGGTCACCAGTACCTCGTTGATTGGGAGGGGTACGGTCCTGAGGAGAGGAGTTGGGTTCCCTCTCGGGACGTGCTGGACCGTGCGCTGATCGAGGATTTCCTCCGTTGCCGCCAGGTTTCCTCCTCGAGTGCGCCAGGAGGCGCTCGGTGAGTGGGGGGGTACTGTCATGTATTGTCATGTTGTGTCTTTCTGTCCTTTCCTTTCACCCTGTCTCCCTCTGCTGGTCGTATTAGGTTACCTTTTCTCCCCCGCTTTCCCCCAGCTGTTCCTTGTCTCCTCTTGACTACCTCGTCACCCCTTCTCCCACCTGTTCCCCTTTTCCCTCTGATTAGGTCCCTATATCTCTCTCTGTTTTTGTTCCTGTCCTTGTCGGATTCTTGTTTGTTGTGTTTCATGCCTGAGCCAGACTATCGTCATGTTTGCTGTAACCTTGTCCTGTCCTGTCGGAATCTGCCGGTCTATCTGAGCCTACCTATGTTTGGTTATTAAAGAAGCTCTGTTTAAGTTAGTTCGCTTTTGGGTCCTCATTCACTCACCGTAACAAAATGTGCAAATTTAGGCATTTTTTACTTGAGAAACTTGACTTTGGTAAACTTTGAATGTGTGGCTTAGGTTGTATTCACTAGGAACCAAATGGCAGCAATTGAAGCAAAACTGTGAGGCACCTACTTGAATTTATCCAATAAGAAAGGCTTGTTTTCCATGCAAAATGTTTTGTAACAATGTGCACTAATGAATACGATCCTCAGCTTGGGATGATCAGAACCAAGCATTTGACATTTAAGCAGGACAACTTTATGTTGATTATAAGAGAAAGATCATCCTCTAGATGCAACATTTCCAGACAACTATCTATATAAATAGAGAATACATGTCATTGAATATCTCATGTTTAGTCTTCATGTTGGATGTTGTTTGCCTGTGACTCACCAAATGGGGTGTGTTGATGCAAGATTGCATGATTAGGAGAAGCTGGTTCTAGAAAGAGTCAGTCTGTCTCATCTTTAACCTGAAGACAATAAGATGCAGGCACAGATACAAAATCTGACAGAAAAATGTATTTATTTGGGGGTCCTGGCTAAGTTTTTTGTAGTTGTTTTTCCAGATAAATCCTACTGTCCCAGCCAGGGTTGGAGAGTAACTGATTACTATTACGTTTCAGGTAAGACCCAAATGTAACAATGTTTATTACAGCAACAGGGGCAGGCAAACGACAGGTCAAGGCAGGCAGGGGTCGATAATCCAGAGTAGTGGGACAAAGGTACAGGATGGCAGGCAGGGTCAGGTCAGGCAGAGGTCTGTATCCAGAGTAGTGGGGCAAAGGTTCAGGACGTCAGGTAGGCTCAGGGCAGACAGAAAAGGTCAAAACCGGGAAAAACAGGCATAATCAATAGACAGGAACCGAGGGGAAAACTGCTGGTAGACTTGACGAAACAAAACAAACTGGTAACAGACAAACCGAGAACACGGTTTGTGGAAAATGGGGAAAATGGGCGGCACCTGGAGGGGGTGGAGACAAGCACAAGGACAGGGGAAACAGATCAGGGTGTGACAGATTACATGTAACAAAAACATTGTAATCAGATTACAGATACTAAAAAAAACTAAATGATTACTCCTTGGATTACTTTAAAATTCAGAAAGAATGTTTTTGAGAAAAAAAAACCATTATGACACCTTTCTGATTTCTCAATGACATTGAATTCAGCATTGAAAAAAGGCACAAGTTTAAATTTGTTCCACCTGAGTGAGTCTGACCAGAAGTCAGAGACCACTATGATGACACACCAAATGTCTTTGATGATCCTTTTTGTCTTCTAATGCCTCAAGGGGAAAGTCATCCAAAAGTAACATAAAGTAATCAGATTACGTTACTACATTTGGGTAATCCAAAAATGACATAACTGATTATAATTTTGTACAGGCAACTAGCAACTGTAACAGATTACATTTAGAAAGTAACCTACCCAAACCTGGTCCTAGCAACAAAAGATAAGCCACATAGTTTTCCGAAGTCTAATTTTAGAGTCATTTTTTGGGGGTTGAGCTCCCCTTTCTGGTTGGAAAGCAGAGTACATTCATAAAAGGCCACAACAGCCTGCAGAGATGCAATATGCCACTAGATGTCTCTCTTTACTGACAGTAAAAAAACAGATGCAAATTTAAAAAAATGCATCATCAAACAAACCTCCAATGAACTGGAATTCTATGACAAAAGTAATGAATTTGGACTTAATGTGCACATTAAGGAAAACAGTAAAATTGAGGAAAACAGTGATGCCTTTTTTTCTTAAATTTTTTGACAATATGCTGTTTCATTAATTAAATCTAGCAGTATCACACCAACGCTGGTCAAATTATTTCAGACCCAGTGTTTAGAGGACTTTCACGCCTGCTTTGCTTGCCCTTTTTGACATGGTTAAATAACCAACACTGAACAACCAACCTGCGAGAGGCCATTAAAACAAAGGAGATGTTTACTCAATATGAGTAAACACGAGTAGCACCCAGAACCTAATCTTGGGTGAGCACTAACTCCTGGCCAGTTAAGCCTGTCAACCAGAGACTGGTCATTGTGAAATGCAGGACCAAAACTGCTCGGTGCTGTATGTGCAATATCAGACCATGGCATTCCAAGAGCTGTGTGGGCTCTCCCCTCTCCTCTCCCTCTCCATCACCCCCAGCACCAGCCTGACCCAAGGCAACTCTATATTTAGAAGTTCTGCATCACTGCTTGTCATATCTTCTCAGAGAATAACATACACACGAAAGGCTCTACTACTCCCCCACCTGGACTTTCATTAATATTTTAGGGCTTTGTAAGGAGAGGCTTTCCAGGAATAATATAACATTTAGGCAGACAATAGCTTTGTGTCAGTATGGCTGCGTTCACACAGGCATCCCAATCTGAACTTGTTCACTAATGGGTACATATTTCAGTAAGATCAACTCTGAAAAAGAGTTGATGTGAAAAGATCTGATATGATTGGTCAAAATACCAATTAGTGGAAAAAGTATCAAAATTGGGCTGCCTGTGTAAATACAACCAATTAGGTAATGTGGTGTGGGGCAGAATAATATTGCATGCTACTGACATCCTTGTGTCTGTTCTTCATCATCCATGTCCTTTCTACCAGTAGGTGTGCCCCTCTCTCTTTTCTGGCCAAGCAATTGATTCTTCACATAAATATTCTATAGCCACCCCTTTCCAGAGTAGTATCATTTCAGTCTGGATGAAATCTGAAAATAAGGATGTCTGGAGGGTAACAAGCTTGGTGGGGGCTATTAGTATGACAGCGGATCGTCTCTGAGATGCCATCTTGGTTTCTTGCTCATGATAGGGCTGTGGCCTGTTATGTAATATGATGCAGTTGGTCTAGGCTGAAGGAGTGATGCAGAACAAAATAGTTATAATCAGACAATATTAGAGACTATATTTCATTACATAGTAAATTCACTTTGAGGTTAAAACTCAACTATGCCTATGGACAGATTTATAAAAAATAAAATAAAAACTAGTAAAATGCCAGCTACTTCATTGCTCCCTGTTTAACTGTTCCTAGTCCCTACCTCATCGTTGTCCCTGCCTTATCGTTGTCGCGCTAGTAATTTCTACCGGCCCAATTGGTCAGAATAGTTGGAGGAATATACGTGATGCAGCATTCTATTGGATGACACCACTGTCAATTAATTACAGGATGATTGCGTTATAGGCTCTCCGCTGGGTTTTGACTAGATGGGATACAGTTTATATCATAATTTAACAGATTTTGTTTAAGCAGCACGTTAAGATAATTAACTTATCAGGTTATGATAATTAGATTACGGTTATGAAAAGGTTTAGGGTTAGCTACCCCACCCCCCCCCCCAAAAAAAAATATACTTTAGACGTTAATTTGACACAAACTGTATCCCATCTAGCCGTGACCTCACTGTTGCCATCGGTGACTGTCAGAAGCGAGTCAGCGAAGCAGGGAAAGGAAGGGGGCGTTAACCACTGCATTAATTTACAGTCGGTCTCTCAAATACCGACACCTATTTAATTTCAAAACCTACATACCAACAAAAAATAAGACTTTTCGTATATAATCTTGTGAAGGGTAGAAGAGGGAGCCATGGCGAAGCGGCAGGACACCAAGAAATTCTTTGAGAATCTTTCCGGTGCTGGAAAATCCATCGGCGTTCTGACAAGCGGAGGAGATGCTCAAGGTATCAGTTACTGTTAGGCTACAAGTGGATTAGAGTGATACTGTAATAAACGCTGGAATTGTGTAATCATTACGATACTAAAAGGGAAACAAAGTGTCGAATTAATATCAGTATTACAAGTGCTGTCATTGTGTTTAGCCTAAAGGAACTTAGTATTTTGTTCTCATATGTTTGACTTAATTATTCAAAAGATAATGTAGGCTAGTTGAGTATTGACCAAAAAAAGCTGTTCAACATTAAATAAAATTCATAATAACATTATTTGTGGAGTATGTAGGCAATTGGTAGGCTATTTTTGGTTAGAATTGTCACACCATTGGAAAAGGGAGATGATGCATTATTGTAATCAACAAAAACACGGAGCAAAAAAGTGTATCATACTGAAGGGTCGGTGCTATCCGGCAAGGGATATTTATGTTTAAGGTTAGAGTTAGGGTAAGAGTGTGGACGTCCCAAGAATCCCGGATAGCACTATCCGACACTGAAGCCTGCATTGCGGAATTCCATTCGTTGATAACCTATGGCGCAGATATGTCATCACGTCTGCAGGCGCACGCCCTGGATGTTAAACTCAACTTGCCAATTGCAGAGAGCTAAGCATATGTGCATAGTAGCAGTTGCGATTTTAGCATGTAAATCTTGGTGGGGCAAACTCAACAAAAACAAAAAATTGGGATCCATGCCAGCAAAGCCACTACACAACACAATACATTAATTGCATTATAACCGTGACAAACAATGCCCACAAACTGTTAGGGCCTACATAAAGCTGTCCCAAGAGCAGAGCTTTCTTTTCAGCACCATGGAGTGAATCCTTACCACTGCTACACCTGGCTATCAGAGGAGCCTTGTCTGGCAGCTAAACAGTTAATTCAGCCTCATTTACTGCCTTAAAAAAACAGCTGATATAGCTGACTTGCTTAAACAAATGTGGTTTCTACTAACAATTGAGATGTACAAACTATAGCATAAGGGGACGACAATCGGATAAGAGGCTATTTGTCATTTTGATTAAGACATTAATGAGCGAGCTTGGACGGACGTAGACGGACGTAGTCAACTATTTGTTCAGCACTTTTGAAATGTGCATTAATAGAATTAAGTTAATGGGCCATTCTTACAGTATTTTCCCTGTACACCAAGATAGAACCGTGGGATAAATGAAGGGGGCATATAAGCAGACAATGAAAGCTCTTAAAATATGAAATGATTACATTTCTCTCAAACAGGCTATAGGCTACATGTGCACCACCAAGTAAGAACAGTAGGCTAGGTTATGAGGGGGAAAGGGACCAAATTAATAGGGTGCGCCACATGGGCTACTAATAGCTTATTACACAACATACACTTAGTATTGCTTTCTTAGCTACAGTATACATATCTCCCTGGCATATTACATAATTTATGCAGTAGCATACAATATATTTTGTGCTGTGCTTACTTGAACAGGAAGGTGGCACAGCGGTCCTTCTTGTGGGCAAATTTAGTCATCAAAGTCTGGCATTTTCTGGATTGATGGTGCTTTCAAGACAACTGGGAACTCAGAAAAAAACAAGGCCGATTCATGACGTCAGTGATCTTCAGGTCGGAGCTCTAGAAAGAAGCCCAAGTTCCCGACATCCGAGTTGGATAATCGTTCAAAATGTATTTTCCAAGTCCGAGCTAGTTTTTGTCAGCGTTCCCATTTCTCTTGAACTCACTGAAGTCTGTTGCATGTGAATTTGTATTATTTTAAGCTTGGAAAAGAGACCCTTAATCCCAGACTTGGACAACACACCCACTCCACTGAATAGCAGGCTAGTGATTGCTTAGCAATGCTTGCAGTTAGCCACTGATTCCTTCGAAGCTTCTCATTGTTGAATTTCCATCTTGTTGTGTAATGTTTATGTTCAATGGCCGATGAGCACCGATACGTTTTATCTATAATTTATCTTCATATGAAAAGGATTTGCCAGTAGATTGTCGACTTGATTCATGAGGATAACTGCTTGTCTAGCTTGCTAGCTAAGATTTTGAAAGTTTGAGGTTGACATGATCAGTCCAACCTAAGCTACAGTAGATATAATGTGATTTGATGTCATTTTATCTGTGGTCAATGACCTTGAGCCTTTGATGGGCACTTCTAATGTAACTGTATGTCAGCACCAAAGGGCCTAGAATTTTCGAGTTCTCTCCGTAGATTTTGCGATGACGTAGTGTCCCCGTGAGTGACAGAACACTTAGCCAATCACGGCGCAACAAGAGAACATTACCAACCCCTACGCTCCGTATTTTCCACTGGCTGCCCCACCACCACAGAAAGCACTGAGCTAGGCTGAAACACCTTAATTTTAGAGCTGCCTTACTCAAGAAAGCAAAAAACAGACCATGTTTGTGTGCGGCTTTATTAACTCAATGATATTTTATTTTTTACATTGTTTGCAAACTGATATTAGCATGTGTTAATGCAAAACAGGCACTTTTTTTCAGCTCTGCCTCACCTGTCCTGAATGATGGGTTGCCACTGCATACGAGCCTATCAATATTGTAATGTATTTAATTTTATATCAGCCTATTTCAATGTGACTATCATTATAAAGTTCCCTGTGCATTAAAACATCTGAGGATTAACATTTGTGCCAGCCTGGCAGGAAGTGGCAGGGGCTGTATCCCAAATTACCAATTCAGCGTACTACTTTTGACCAGGTGTACTTTACAGGGAATATGGTGCCATTTGGGACACTGCCACAGTGCACCTTATCATGGGACACAGAGGTGGCTGCCAATTAAAACACATCTTGACTATTGTAGCGCGCATGGCATTACTAATGGGCAGACAAGCACTTAAAGAGGAAGATGGGGATGAGAATAGGGTAGACCTACGTGAGGCGCTGCAAGTAGTGGAGTTGTCCCCTGGGTTTCTCAACTCCGAAATGTAGCCTACCTCTCACAGAGTTGAGAAATTTGGCTACCTCTATGCGTCACTATAATGTGGAAACACAACTGACATCTCAGTAAAGGACTGTGGTAGTAATAAGTGTGACTCAGCCATTCATTGTTCCATGCCTGGCCCTGGCTGTCATTCACTAATAATATTGTACTCTCTTTACATGGACTATCTTATTGGCAGACTACAGCAGGCTGAGATTTCCACTGAATGTATGATACTGTAGTACATTTGCAACAATAGTCTACTGTATCTGTCATTAAAGTGTGACATAGTGGGGAGTAGAGTAGTAGGCTACTCCCTTTCTCATCAGAGTACTAGTTCTAAAAAGCCTACACGTGTAACCATGTAATGACGCTTTATCTCTTCACAGCTTTAAAGATTGTTACTGGCATGGCCCAAATATTTTCACCTTGCTCAAAGCCTTCAAACACACTGTTGTGTCGCTTTGTTTCATTGGCCTGCTGTTCTTTACTTTGCTTGATCCTATCTTGAAGGGTCAGTAGTGCTGGAAGGAAGAGGTTGTATGCATATGTCTGTGTTGAGAAATACACTGCATCCTGTTACTGTAGAGCAGGGATCATCAACTAGATTCAGCCGCGTCCAAATACATTTTTTTGAGTGGCTGGTCAGTGGGCCAGAACATAATAACACTTTTTTTTATTTTTTTACTGCAAATGGACCACAAGAAGACCATAATATTTGACTAAAACATCATTTCAAACCTTGCTTACAGTTGTATACAATATCTCTATTATGTGTGGGAATACATGGGAACAGATGACCAAAATTAAAATCACTATGGCTGATTTCCTGGTGTTGTTATTGTCTTCTATGTCCAACAATGAAAATGCATAAAAATAATCTTGGGTGGGCCAAATAAACTACCAGTTGGGGAACCCTGCTGTCAGTTGAGTGAGTGGGTAAAATCACTGGAGAAGCCAAGCACCCCCCCGTTAATTAACAAAAACACGTTTACCATCTTTTGGCTTTCACTGATGCTGACCTTCTGAACATCTACATTTTAAAAAGTCTAATAAATACATGTAATATAGCCTACACCTTCACAATAAAGAACAGAATAGCATACTCTGAGTTGTCCTTATGTTAGGTCCTGATCTGGCTAAGCCAAATGGCTGTGGGCTACAAAAGTGAATTTAGCAGACAAGATTTGCTTAGAATTCCATGGCATTATTTTATAGTATGAAGAATACAACTGAACAAAGCTGAATAAAATAGAAACTATCAGGAATCAAGGTAAGACCCAAGTGCAGACTGTGTGAAGTAACAATGTTTATTGTAACAACAGGGGCAGGCAAACGACAGGTCAAGACAGGCAGGGGGCGATAATCCAGAGTAGGAGCAAAGGTACAATACGGCAGGCAGCCTCGGGGTCAGGGACAGGCAGAGTTCAGCAATCCAGAGGTGGAGCAAAGGCACAGGACGGCAGGCAGGCTCAGGGACAGGCAGAGTGATCAGGGGGGTGGGTACTTGGTCAGGACAGGCAAGGGTCAAAAACCAGGAGGACGAGAAAAAGAGAGACTAGGGAAAAACAGGAGCTGAGACAAAACGTTGGTAGGCTTGAACAAACAAGACGAACTGGCAACAGACAAACAGAGAACACAGGTATAAATACACAGGGGATAAGGGGGAAGATGGACGACACCTGGAGGGGGGTGGATACAATCACAAAGACAGGTGAAACAAATCAGGGTGTGACAGAAATAATATTTTCTCCAAACGATTTGAGGGAGTGCGCACATGCAGCTATTCTGTGTTGAGTGGTTAACAAATCAAATCAAATCAAATTTATTTATATAGCCCTTCGTACATCAGCTGATATCTCAAAGTGCTGTACAGAAACCCAGCCTAAAACCCCAAACAGCAAGCAATGCAGGTGTAGAAGCACGGTGGCTAGGAAAAACTCCCTAGAAAGGCCAAAACCTAGGAAGAAACCTAGAGAGGAACCAGGCTATGTGGGGTGGCCAGTCCTCTTCTGGCTGTGCCGGGTGGAGATTATAACAAAACATGGTCAAGATGTTCAAATGTTCATAAATGACCAGCATGGTCGAATAATAATAAGGCAGAATAGTTGAAACTGGAGCAGCAGCACAGTCAGGTGGACTGGGGACAGCAAGGAGTCATCATGTCAGATATTCCTGGGGCATGGTCCTAGGGCTCAGGTCAGTTGAAACTGGAGCAGCAGCACAGCCAGGTGGACTGGGGACAGCAAGGAGTCATCATGTCAGGTAGTCCTGGGGCATGGTCCTAGGGCTCAGGTCCTCCGAGAGAGAGAAAGAGAGGAGAGAATTAGAGAACGCACACTTAGATTCACACAGGACATCAAATAGGACAGGAGAAGTACTCCAGATATAACAAACTGACCCTAGCCCCCCGACACATAAACTACTGCAGCATAAATACTGGAGGCTGAGACAGGAGGGGTCAGGAGACACTGTGGCCCACTCCGAGGACACCCCCGGACAGGGCCAAACAGGAAGGATATAACCCCACCCACTTTGCCAAAGCACAGCCCCCACACCACTAGAGGGATATCTTCAACCACCAACTTACCATCCTGAGACAAGGCTGAGTATAGCCCACAAAGACCTCCGCCACGGCACAACCCAAGGGGGGGGGGGGGGGGGGGGGGCGCCAACCCAGACAGGATGACCACATCAGTGACTCAACCCACTCAGGTGACGCACCCCCTCCAGGGACGGCATGAGAGAGCCCCAGTAAAGCCAGTGACTCAGCCCCTGTAATAGGGTTAGAGGCAGAGAATCCCAGTGGAAAGAGGGGAACCGGCCAGGCAAAGACAGCAAGGGCGGTTCGTTGCTCCAGAGCCTTTCCGTTCACCCTCCCACTCCTGGGCCAGACTACACTCAATCATATGACCCACTGAAGAGATGAGTCTTCAGTAGAGACTTAAAGGTTGAGACCGAGTTTGCGTCTCTGACATGGGTAGGCAGACCGTTCCATAAAAATGGAGCTCTATAGGAGAAAGCCCTGCCTCCAGCTGTTTGCTTAAAAATTCTAGGGACAATTAGGAGGCCTGCGTCTTGTGACCGTAGCGTACGTGTAGGTATGTACGGCAGGACCAAATCAGAGAGATAGGTAGGAGCAAGCCCATGTAATGCTTTGTAGGTTAGCAGTAAAACCTTGAAATCAGCCCTTGCTTTGACAGGAAGCCAGTGTAGAGAGGCTAGCACTGGAGTAATATGATCAAATTTTTTGGTTCTAGTCAGGATTCTAGCAGCCGTATTTAGCACTAACTGAAGTTTATTTAGTGCTTTATCCGGGTAGCCGGAAAGTAGAGCATTGCAGTAGTCTAACCTAGAAGTGACAAAAGCATGGATTAATTTTTCTGCATCATTTTTGGACAGAAAGTTTCTGATTTTTGCAATGTTACGTAGATGGAAAAAAGCTGTCCTTGAAAAGGTCTTGATATGTTCTTCAAAAGAGAGATCAGGGTCCAGAGTAACGCCGAGGTCCTTCACAGTTTTATTTGAGACGACTGTACAACCATTAAGATTAATTGTCAGATTCAACAGAAGATCTCTTTGTTTCTTGGGACCTAGAACAAGCATCTCTGTTTTGTCCGAGTTTAAAAGTAGAACGTTTGCAGCCATCCACTTCCTTATGTCTGAAACACATTCTTCTAGCAAGGGCAATTTTGGGGCTTCACCATGTTTAATTGAGATGTACAGCTGTGTGTCATCCGCATAGCAGTGAAAGTTAACATTATGTTTTCGAATAACATCCCCAAGAGGTAAAATATATAGTGAAAACAATAGTGGTCCTAAAACGGAACCTTGAGGAACACCGAAATTTACAGTTGATTTGTCAGAGGACAAACCATTCACAGAGACAAACTGATATCTTTCCGACAGATAAGATCTAAACCAGGCCAGAACTTGTCCGTGTAGACCAATTTGGGTTTCCAATCTCTCCAAAATAATGTGGTGATCGATGGTATCAAAAGCAGCACTAAGGTCTAGGAGCACAAGGACAGATGCAGAGCCTCGGTCCGATGCCATTAAAATGTAATTTACCACCTTCACAAGTGCAGTCTCAGTGCTATGATGGGGTCTAAAACCAGACTGAAGCATTTCGTATACATTGTTTGTTTTGAGAGGAATGGAAGATTCGATATAGGCCGATAGTTTTTTATATTTTCTGGGTCAAGGTTTGGCTTTTTCAAGAGAGGCTTTATTACTGCCACTTTTAGTGAGTTTGGTACACATCCGGTGGATAGAGAGCCGTTTATTATGTTCAACATAGGAGGGCCAAGCACAGGAAGCAGCTCTTTCAGTAGTTTAGTTGGAATAGGGTCCAGTATGCAGCTTGAAGGTTTAGAGGCCATGATTATTTTCATCATTGTGTCAAGAGATATAGTACTAAAACACTTGAGCGTCTCTCTTGATCCTAGGTCCTGGCAGAGTTGTGCAGACTCAGGACAACTGAGCTTTGAAGGAATACGCAGATTTAAGGAGGAGTCCGTAATTTGCTTTCTAATAATCATAATCTTTTCCTCAAAGAAGTTCATGAATTTATCACTGCTAAAGTGAAAGTCATCCTCTCTTGGGGAATGCTGCTTTTTAGTTAGCTTTGCGACAGTATCAAAAAGGAATTTCGGATTGTTCTTATTTTCCTCAATTAAGTTAGAAAAATAGGATGATCGAGCAGCAGTAAGGGCTCTTCGGTACTGCACAGTACTGTCTTTCCAAGCTAGTCGGAAGACTTCCAGTTTGGTGTGGCGCCATTTCCGTTCCAATTTTTTGGAAGCTTGCTTCAGAGCTCGGGTATTTTCTGTGTACCAGGGAGCTAGTTTCTTATGAGAAATGTTTTTAGTTTTTAGGGGTGCAACTGCATCTAGGGTATTGTGCAAGGTTAAGTTGAGTTCCTCAGTTAGGTGGTTAACTGATTTTTGTCCTCTGGCGTCCTTGGGTAGACAGAGGGAATCTGGAAGGACATCAAGGAATCTTTGTGTTGTCTGTGAATTTATAGCACGACTTTTGATGATCCTTGGTTGGGGTCTGAGCAGATTATTTGTTGCAATTGCAAACGTAATAAAATGGTGGTCCGATAGTCCAGGATTATGAGGAAAAACATTAAGATCCACAACATTTATTCCATGGGACAAAACAAGGTCCAGCGTATACAAATAAATAGGTATTATTATATGCTTAATTTAGAGTTATTAATGTAACTTTAGTTGTTCTACAAATGTACGTTCATCTCTAGGAGACAGAACGCGTATCCTTCCTGAGCGGTATGACGGATGTTTTGATTTTTTAATTTTTAAGGCTGCATGATGCGACTCTAATGATGATTTGAAAAAAGTTGCTTGAAAGGCATGATCTCTGCTTTGTTTTTTGCCTAGGCTGTACACACTACATCAATCACTCATTCACAATTTGACAAGCACTTGAACATGTCTAGAATTTTATGGCGGCATCCCCTTTGTGTGGCCGTAATGCACCCTAAAAAAATCCATGCCTTTTGTGGCCAGTGAGTGCTGCACACTCAATCATGTGATCAGGTCTTTCTCACAGGCTACAAGTGAAGACAGACACATCAGGGACACAACTGCGCACGTCTTTATCCAATTCCGAGGTGAACTTTGAAGATATTGGAAGAACTGTCCACATTTACTTTTGTCAGCCAACAAGATGAGTAGGTTGAAGTCGGAAGTTTACATACACCTTAGAAAAATGCATTTAAACTCAGTTTTTCACAATTCCTGACATTTAATCCTAGTAAAAATTCCCTGTCTTAGGTCAGTTAGGATCACCACTTTATTTTAAGAATGTGTAATGTCAGAATAATAGTAGAGAGAATGATTTATTTCAGCTTTTATTTATTTTCTCACATTCTCAGTGGGTCAAAAGTTTACATACAATTAGTATTTGGTAGCATTGCCTTTTAAATTGTTTAACTTGGGTCAAACGTTTCAGGTAGCCTTCCACAAGCTTCCCACAATAAGTTGGGTGAATTTTGGCCCATTCCTCCTGACAGAGCTGGTGTAACTGAGTCAGGTTTGTAGGCCTCCTTGCTCACACACACTTTTTCAGTTCCGTCTTCTATAAGATTGAGGTCAGGGCTTTGTGATGACCACTCCAATACCTTGACTTTGTTGTCCTTAAGCCATTTTGCCATAACTTTGGAAGTATGCTTGGGGTCATTGTCCATTTGGAAGACCCATTTGCGACCAAGCTTTAACTTCCTGACTGATGTTTTGAGATGTTGCTTCAATATATCCACATCATTTTGCTCACTCATGATGCCATCTATTTTGTGAAGTGCACCAGTCCCTCCTGCAGCAAAGCACCCCCACAACATGATGCTGCCACCCCCGTTCTTCACGGTTGGGATGGTGTACTTCGGCTTGCAAGCCTCCCCCTTTTTCCTCCAAACATAACAATGGTCATTATGGCCAAACAGTTCTATTTTTGTTTCATCAGACCAGAGGACTTTTCTCCAAAAAGTACGATCTTTGTCCCCATGTGCAGTCGCAAACCGTAGTCTGGCTTTTTCATGGCAGTTTTGGAGCAGTGGCTTCTTCCTTGCTGAGCGGCCTTTCAGGTTATGTCGATATAGGACTCGTTTTTACTGTGGCTATAGATACTTTTGTACCCGTTTCCTCCAGCATATTCACAAGGCCCTTTGCTGTTGTTCTGGGATTGATTTGCACTTTCGCACCAAAGTATGTTCATCTCTAGGAGACAGAACATGTATCCTTCGTGAGCGGTATGACGGATGCATGGTCCCATGGTGTTTATACTTGCGTACTATTGTTTGTACAGATGAACGTGGTACCTTCAGGCGTTTGGAAATTGCTCCCAAGGATGAACCAGACATGTGGAGGTCTACAATTAGTTTTTTTTTATGTCTTTGCTGATTTCTTTAGATTTTCCCATGATGTCAAGCAAAGAGGCACTGAGTTTGAAGGTAGGCCTTGAAATACATCCACAGATACACCTCAAATCGACTCAAATGATGTCAGAAGCTTCTAAAGCCATGACATAATTTTCTGGAATTTTCCAAGCTGTTTAAAGGCACAGTTATCTTAGTGTATGTAAACTTCTGACCTACTGGATTGTGATACAGTGAATTATAATTGAAATAATCTGTCTGTAAACAATTGTTGGAAAAAATACTTGTGTCATGCACAAAGTAGATCCTAACTGACTTGCCAAAACTATATTTTGTTAACAAGAAACTTGTTGAGTGGTTGAAAAATGAGTTTTCTTGACTCCAACCTAAGTGTATGTAAACTTCCGACTTCAACTGTAGATGGTTGTCACGTAGAGAGACAGAGGAGCACTGTTTTGATCACTCGGATGCTTTCTCCTGTGAGAAAATTATGAAACATAGAGAGATGAAAGATACATTATTTTATGTGTTTTTATTTTTTTCTTGATACGTTTTTGGGGGAAGCCTGGTTTCCCTTGGTATTCATGAATACACACCACTACCTGCTGTAGAGAAATCAAACATAACTAAACATACCTAATCCATCATCTCTACGAACACTACTTGGCCGTCGTAAAGATACATTTGTCCCTCGCTATCAAATAAACACCCGAATCAAACTTTTGTCACAATCACACTACATTCCTGCTGTGTCAACAGTGGGCTACCATTAGACCAAGCACTTTGTACGAGAGTACCTACCATGAAATCTACCATTGTCTACACAGCAGGAATATAGTGCAAAAGTCCCGTCAGAATCCAGCTGTGGTCGAAGCTAGAAAGCATCCTGTAGCCTACCCTGAAGACTAGAACATTCACATGATGTAAGTAAAAACCACTAAGACTTCTGGCAGTCTTATCTGCCAGAAAATATCAGTTGGTTCTGTATATAGGGTGATTCCTAAAATTAATTACAGAACCATTGGCCATGCTTCAGGAAATCTTCCAGTGGGATTCAGTGTTTATCATTGTTAACCTACATTGGCTAATATATGCACAATTTTCTGTGTACACACAGGTCTCCTTTATCTTATATTGTTACTGGTCTCCTAGCAACAGTGACTGGCACCAGCCAACCCACAGTACCAGAATCAGTGCTCGTTAGCATCGACCCAGACAACAGACCCTTAATATCTGTGCCAGACCAACCATGCACTCTGGTCTCGCTACAGTCTGTTTACTGTGAAGGCATGCTGATTCTGAAATGAAACCCTATATCATATATAGTGTACCCTATGTGGGCCCTGGTCAAAGTAAGTGCACTATATAAGGAATAGGGTTAAAAACTAGTGCACTATAGGGAATAGGGTCCCATTTCAGATACACGTGAGTTCATTGTTGTGGGCCTAAGAAGCTCTTGGAGGCTGACACTAACAATAATGACATCCAAGGCAGCGCCTGCTCCCGCCCACACTCAGAGTGCTCTGGGAAGCCAGTGAATAGCAGCCTTGTTGTGTGGTGTGGGAGAAGTGGAAGGACATCAGCATAGAGCAGTCTTGGCACCACAGGGCTGCCCTACTGTTCTTGGCTGCGTGTACAGACTAATGAGAATGTAGCTGTAAGCAGTAAGTGCTACACTCTTAGAAAAAAAGGGTTCTAAAAGGGTTCTTTGGCTGTCCCCATAGGATAACCCTTTTTGGTTCCAGGTAGAACCCCTTTGGGTTCTATGTAGAGCCCTCTGTGGAAGGGGAATTAAAAAGGAACCAAAAGGGTTCTTACCTGGAACCAAAAATGGTTCCTTAAAGGGTTCTCCTATGGGGACAGCCAGATAACCCTTTTACTGTAGGTACTAGATTAGAGTGTATTGTCTTGTCCGTAATAAGTTAACCAAAGATACTGCATTCAAAATGATTCCCACACTTGTATAACAATATTAACGTAGTTTTGGTGCAACTAAGATGCAAGTCTTTGTAATCATTATGACCAATTTCCACACTGTCAATGGAAAATGTACTAGATACTGAATCAAGGTCAATGCCTATGCAAGTATCTTTCTCTGCTGGACGGAGCACACCATGTTAACTTGATTTACATGATTCATCCCATCTCCCTGATTTGTATTTTCAGCCTGTAGCCTACCAAATATAACATGCATTGTCATATAATGAATGTATTTTTCATTCTCTCTGACTCTCTCTGCCTCTGTGTTGTTGTTGTTGTGCAGGTATGAATGCTGCTGTACGGGCTGTGGTCCGCATGGGTATTTATGTGGGAGCTAAAGTCTACTTCGTCCATGAGGTGAGATCATGATAGACACTCCCGCGGGCTTGTACTGTTCTACCACTGACACTGAGACAAATCAACACCGACAAGCTCTGTGCTCATAGGGCAAAGCTTTTTCTTTGAGCAGTAGTGGTTTGGATAAACAAAATGTTACAGAATGAAATAGAACACTAAATTAAATTGGTGATTAAAAGGATCTCTATGCAGAATGTGTCATGTTTAAATAAAACAGAGGAGGAGCGATTCTTCGGCATAAATGTTCAACGAGATGACTTTTAGTTTATTTAAGGGTCATGAAAATGAGAAGCATTTGAATTGGAAACTTGTGAAGTCATGGTGTTGGTAGCGGGAGCAGTTTCCCATACATAAGCAGCTAATTAATTTTCTGAGGAAATCATACTCTGGAGGTTATCTAATAATGTTCCTGTCCACTGGGGTCAAATCAAATTGTATTTGTCACATGCTTCATAAACAGGTGTAGACTAGAGTGAAATGCTTGCTTACAGGCCCTTCCCAACAATGGGGTCAAATAAAATAATTTCAGGGCTTAAGAATGAACTTAGGTGTGATTCTGTCTCTACAGATTCTGTCTCTACTTTCACTTAATGCTTTTATAAGGATGACGTAACGCCTGGTCATAAGAGGTCATGATGGAATACTGTATGAGAATATCAAATCAAACTGTATTTGTCACATGCTTTGTAAACAACAGGTGTGGACTAACAGTGAAATGCTTACTTACGGGTCCTTCCCAACAACGCAGAGAAATAATAGAAAAATAATAACACAAGGAATAAATACACAATGAGTAATGATAACTTTGCTACTGTATATACACGGGGTACCTGCATACATAGACAACTTGAGGTAAGATCAATCTGGCCCAAACATGAAAATTAGATGAACCATCCCTTTAACACTAGCACAAATGATGCCCACTTATTAAAGGTACACTGATGTATCTCACAGCATGCTGTTGTTTATTCAGACTCATGGCGATGGCACTACAGGGACGTCTGAAACTTCCTGTAATCCAATTATTTAGACATTGACACCAGAGCTCTTATCCTCCCGCCTCTGTTGAGTCAGACAGAGTAGATAACAACATGTTACAGTTAGCCTCTTGCAGAGTGTATGTCCCAAATTCCAACCTATTCCGTATAGTACACTACTTTTGGTGTGCATAGGGCTCTGGTAAAAAGCTGTGCACTATATAGGGACTAGTGTGCCATTTGAGACACAGAGAGTGAGTGTGCTGTGAGCCTGCTCAATGGAATACCTTTCATCAGTCATCAAACACTGGAGTCTCTAACAATAGACGACACTTAAGCAAAGACTCCAGCCACCCAAGTCAAAGGGTTCTCTCTACTAGCACACAGCAAGCACTACCGATGCAAGTATGGAACCAACAGGACCCCGAACAGCTTCGACCCCCAAGCCATAAGACTGCTAAATAAATAGTTAAAATAGTTAACTAATTAGCTACCTGCATTGACCCTTTTTGCACTAACTATTTGTCTCATCACAAACTGCTGTTACTGTTTATCATCTATCCTGTAGCCTAGTGACTTCATCCCTACCTATATGTACATATCTACCTCAATTACCCCTGCACATCGACTTGGTACTGAGAGACAGCCTCCATGATAATCTGTTGTTTACTTTTGCTACAGGTAGCAGTTAGCATGATTTAGCATTGTCCTCTCAAAATGAATGTAAGTCAATATCCCTGATGTTATCAAAGATGCGTTGCAGAGTCAACGACTGTTACTATGTAACAACATTGTAATTCATGAATATGTTCATATTACTATTAGGAAATATAGGCCTATGCTGTGAGATAATTTTCATATGTATTTTCTCTATGCAGGGTTACCAGGGTATGGTAGATGGTGGGGATAACATTGAAGAGGCATCATGGGAAAGTGTCTCCAGCATGCTGCAAGTGGTAAGTAGTGCAATGAATGCCTTTAGGCAAAATACTATGGATTTGTTTAACATTATCATCACAGTCACAGGCTATATATATAGTATACATAGTGGTTAATGAATATTTTGGCCAGAGGCTACAGTATACTATACAGTATATGATGGTTAATGGTTTGAATATATCAGTGGTCCCAGAATTGACAAATTGCATGTGACAGATGAGCGCAGCTGCATTTCTGGCCGATGCTAAACAGAGTGGAAGGTGGATTCTGCATGAACCTGATAGTTAATGACAACAAAACACACCACACAACACAACACTAAAACAATATGTGAGAGGTTGAATTAATGACACCTATCAATGCAGCAGTGCTCAATTGTGTCAGATAATATCATCCATTGGTTTGCTCTAGAGCTGTTTTGTTCCATTCATCCTACCTTCATCCATCCATCCATCCATCCATCCATCCACATTCATCCGTCTATCCTTCTAACATTAATTAATTCAGTCATCCATCCATCCCTCCATCCCTCCATCTATCCTTCACCCATCCATCCAATCTTCATTCATCTATCCACCAACCTCAACCTATCCATCAATCAATTCAGTTGTCATCCATCCATCAATTCAGTTGTCATCCATCCATCAATTCAGTTGTCATCCATCCATCAATTCAGTTGTCATCCATCCATCAATTCAGTTGTCATCCATCCATCAATTCAGTTGTCATCCATCCATCAATTCAGTTGTCATCCATCCATCAATCCATCTTTCCAACTGTCATTCATCTGAATTCTTGACTGTTGTGTTTTCCTGTCAGGGTGGCACGGTCATTGGCAGTGCCCGCTGCAAGGAGTTCCGCAGCCACGAGGGGCGTCTGAAGGCTGCCCACCACCTGGTGCAGCGTGACATCACCAACCTGTGTGTGATCGGAGGGGACGGCAGCCTCACTGGGGCCAACCTCTTCAGAGAGGAGTGGAGCGGACTACTGGAGGAACTGGTCCAGCAGGGTATCTCAATGTTATAGTCAATGGAGTGGACCAAATGTTCACAGTAATCTACTCCATCATTCATTTCTACACAAATGTTTTTATTTATATGCCGGACATGTTGTAGTAAAACATGTATTACTATGTATTACCAAAGCCTGTATACAGCCATTCCATCTATGAGTGTACACTACTAAGCCAGTGGGTTCATGTTGCGTTGCATTGTGAATAAAGGTCTGATTGATGAGAAGGCTGCCCAGAACAATTCAGAGCTGCACATCGTGGGAATGGTGGGCTCCATCGACAACGACTTCTGTGGCACTGACATGACAATCGGGACAGACTCTGCCCTGCACAGAATCATAGAGGTGGTGGACGCAATCATGACTACAGCCCAGAGGTACTGACATAGATGATTGTTGTTGAATGGTACATTTCTTAACTTTTAGATGAGCCAACATTTACACAGACAGAGGTACTGACAGATACAGTGCCATATTTAGCTCAGTGGTGTTGTTTGTACACATACAACATTTACAGACTTATCTCATTTCTCTCAGCCACCAGAGGACGTTTGTGCTAGAGGTCATGGGAAGACATTGTGGGTATGGAATGGCATTTCATTTCTGCTTTAATTTCCTGCTTTATTCTTGTACTTGCTACAATTTAGCAATGGACTCTCAGCAGTCCTGCTTTGAAAATGTTTGTACATAATACATACAAATGGGTTTGTATTGCATGTATTTATATTTTATTGTATACTAAATGTAGTGTGTGTGTGTGTGTGTGTGTGTGTGTGTGTGTGTGTGTGTGTGTGTGTGTGTCTGTGTGTGTGTGTGTGTGTGTAGGTACCTGGCCCTAGTAAGTGCTCTGGCCTGCGGGGCTGACTGGGTGCTGATCCCTGAGATGCCCCCTGAGGACGGGTGGGAGGAACAGATGTGTCAGAAACTGTCTGAGGTAACCACACACACACACACACACACACACACACACACACACACACACACACACACACACACACACACACACACACACACACACACACACACACACACACACACACAAAGGTAACATCCGACATCTGCAGATCTAACAAATACATTTCAATCTATACCTCACATTGAATAGGATTTACTGCTTAGTGATAACACTGTAGTGTATTGTATTTCCTTCAACCATAGCAAAAGCAGCAGTGTTCATTGTGTTTCTTAATGTCCAGAGCCGATCCAGGGGTTCAAGGCTGAATATAATCATTGTCGCTGAAGGAGCCATTGACAGACAAGGAAAGGCTATTACTGTTAATAATGTCAAGGATGTGAGTACCTGACTATGCAACGTAGGGGGAACCAAAAGCAGGTCCTACAGATGTGTGAATAGCTCCATGCTTTACAGATGAAAGGACTCTGTTAAGTGAGAGATGGACAGAGGTAGTAGGCAGATCTGTTATTTCTCTCTCTCTGGTAGGCATGCAGCTGTTTCAGCATAAACCGGGTCCAGCTTTTGAAAACAAATGCAAAAATGTTCTGTCATGTACTGTATATCTGTGCTTTGTTTGTATTCTTATAGAATCGCGCAGATAAGAAACGGCTCAATATCATTATTGTAGCAGAGGGGGCGATAGATTCTCACAACAAGCCTATCACTACAGACCATATTAAGGAAGTAAGTACTCAGCTGTCCTGTACTGGTGGAGTACTCCTCTGCAGACCTGGGTTCAAATCCTATTTGAAATCTTTTTGCGACTTTTCTATTGGTTTAATTGTGCCAGACAAGCTCAATCAAGCCCACATTAAGTATTTGAAATTATTTCATATTGTATTTGAACCCAGGTCTGGTACAGTACTTCTGTGTGCCGTGGTTACTTCTGGCTGCACATCGTCATCTCTCCATCTCTCTGTCCCATTAACAACATGCTGTCCATGTTTTAGCTCTTCATCTAAGTATTTTATTGGATCTTTCTTAGTGATGTGAACTTCTGTGAATTATTCTTCGTCCTGTTTGTGCCTTTGCAACCTTGTTCTTCATCAGCATACCTAACCTGGTAAGCATAGAAATCCATATAGAACTTATAGGATCTCTGTTCTGGTAAGAGTCTTATACAGTACAGTTTACCTGGCAGAACAAAAGAACAAGGTCTGAGTCCAAAATGGCACCCTATTCTCTATAATATACTGTACTAGTTTTGACCAGCTCTGGTTTAAAGTAGTGCACTATATAGGGAATAGGGTGCCATTTGGAACACACAGGTGTAAGTGTTGGAGACTCACTTACAGTGTACATGACAGGAACTGTTTTGCATGGGTGTACAGTGCTTGCGCTTTCCCCTACTGTCTTTCTTCCTAAGGTATAGCATGCCATTGTCATTCTCTTTCTACCATACAATACAAATAGACAATTGTTGCATTCCAAATGGCACCCTATTCTCTATATCATGGTCTTGGGGACCCAAAAGGGTGCACATTTTGGTTTTTGCCTTAGCACTACACAGCTGATTCAGCTCATCATCAAATCTTTGATTAGTGGAATCAGATGTGCACTCCTTTGGGTCCCCAGGACCAGGATTAAGAAACACTGATCTATATAATGCATTACTTTTGTAGTAGTGCACTATATAGGGAATAGGGTGCAATTTGGGACGTAAGTGTTATTTGATTACTCTGCTAATTTGAGGAAACGTACATTGCTCAATACCTGGCCTTCCTCTCCTACTATAGTTGGTTGTTAGCTGTCTGGGCTTTGACACCCGAGTCACCATCCTGGGTCACGTCCAGAGAGGAGGAACCCCCTCTGCCTTTGACCGGATCCTGGTGAGTGTTACCCACATACTCACATACAATGAAAAGGCACTTATAGACTGGGTTGCTTCCTAAATGGCCCCCTATTCCCTATATAATGCACTACTTTTCAGTTAGAGGCACAGCCATTTGTGCTGCCATCTGTCTAATAGCTGAATAATATCCCTGGTTTGTTTGTTTTGGTTAGTAACCATGAGGAAGTTTCAGTATGGTAATCATCATTTAAAGAGCACGCCATTTCATACTGTTATGCAATTTCTAACTTGAACTTGAAGTTATTTTCCCAGTGTCCCAAATCACCATGAATTCTAAGTTGACCCCAGTTTAAATATTATTTGACCTTTTCCCTCCACCCTGTCTGTCCAGGCCAGTCGTATGGGAGTGGAGGCGGTCCTGGCCCTGTTGGAGGCGTCAGCCAGCACACCGGCCTGCGTAGTGTCTCTGTGTGGGAACCAGGCTGTCCGTCTGCCCCTCATGGAGTGTGTTCAGATGGTACACTTACACTGTGTGTTCACATGCTATACAGTCCCTGCTGGGACCCTGGATTAGTATTCTGTACAGGGTACAGATGGGGATGGCCGCCAGCCAAGATAGTGGGTGTGAGATTGCTTTACTCAACAGTAATGAACACGTATGAAGTAATAGCCTACCCCTTTGTGATGTTTTCAGGTTCTACACCATTCACAGAATGCATCAAGTACTTCTACCTACTGTATACATTATATATCTATTATGAATAAAGACGATTGATAGGCTGTTGATTCCAGACACATTAACCACTCGTATTTATGTTCTCAATAGACACAAGACGTCCAGAAAGCCATGGACGAGAAGAATTTTGAGGAAGCTGTGAGACTGCGTGGCAGGTACATTATCTGACTCTTGTACCAATTCTACATTCTTTGATAAAATAAAGTGATATCTCTGTATTTCTAAGATGCATATCTTTATTTGGCCAGCAGTCTAGTCTAGCAGGACCATTACCGCGTTACAGGATTCAGATTAATTTTCCTCTTGCCTTTAAAAGTTTATGCAACTTAGTAATGCAGGTTTCTGGACAAAAGGTAGATGGATGAATAACAGTATGTTTCATTCATATTTTACAGGAGTTTTGAAAACAACCTGAACACCTACAAACTCCTGTCTTACCGGAAAGCAGACTCTGAACTCCCAAATGTAAGTATCCTCAGATAACCCAAGGCAAACATTTACAGTGGAGCAAAAAAGTATTTAGTCAGCCACCAATTGTGCAAGTTCTCCCACTTAAAAATATGAGAGAGGCATGTAATTTTCATCATAGGTACACTTATGACAGACAAAATGAGAAAAAAAATCCAGTAAATCACATTGTAGGATTTTTTATGAATTTATTTGCAAATTATGGTGGAAAATAAGTATTTGGTCACCTACAAACAAGCAAGATTTCTGGCTCTCACAGACCTGTAACTTCTTCTTTAAGAGGCTCCTCTGTCCTCCACTCGTTACCTGTATTAATGGCACCTGTTTAAACTTGTTATCAGTATAAAAGACACCTGTCCACAACCTCAAACAGTCACACTCCAAACTCCACTATGGCCAAGACCAAAGAGCTGTCAAAGGACACCAGAAACAAAATTGTAGATCTGCACCAGGCTGGGAAGACTGAATCTGCAATAGGTAAGCAGCTTGGTTTGAAGAAATCAACTGTGGAAGCAATTATTAGGAAATTGAAGACATACAAGACCACTGATAATCTCCCTCGATCTGGGGCTTCACGCAAGATCTCACCCCGTGGGGTCAAAATGAGAACAAGACTGGTGAGCAAAAATCCCAGAACCACACGGGGGTCCTAGTGAATGACCTGCAGAGAGCTGGGACCAAAGTAACAAAGCCTACCATCAGTAACACACTACGCCGCCAGGGACTCAAATCCTGCAGTGCCAGACGTGTCCCCCTGCTTAAGCCAGTACATGTCCAGGCCCGTCTGAAGTTTGCTAGAGAGCATTTGGATGATCCAGAAGAAGATTGGGAGAATGTCATATGGTCAGATGAAACCAAAATATAACTTTTTGGTAAAAACTCAACTCGTCGTGTTTGGAGGACAAAGAATGCTGAGTTGCATCCAAAGAACACCATACCTACTGTGAAGCATGGGGGTGGAAACATCATGCTTTGGGGCTGTTTTTCTGCAAAGGGACCAGGACGACTGATCCGTGTAAAGGAAAGAATGAATGGGGCCATGTATCGTGAGATTTTGAGTGAAAACCTCCTTCCATCAGCAAGGGCATTGAAGATGAAACGTGACTGGGTCTTTCAGCATGACAATGATCCCAAACACACCGCCCGGGCAACGAAGGAGTGGCTTCGTAAGAAGCATTTCAAGGTCCTGGAGTGGCCTAGCCAGTCTCCAGATCTCAACCCCATAGAAAATCTTTGGAGGGAGTTGAAAGTCCGTGTTGCCCAGCAACAGCCCCAAAATATCACTGCTCTAGGGGAGATCTGCATGGAGGAATGGGCCAAAATACCAGCAACAGTGTGTGAAAACCTTGTGAAGACTTACAGAAAACGTTTGACCTCTGTCATTGCCAACAAAGGGTATATAACAAAGTATTGAGATAAACTTTTGTTATTGACCAAATACTTATTTTCCACCATAATTTGCAAATTAATTCATTAAAAATCTTACAACTTGATTTTCAGGATTTGTTTTTCTCATTTTGTCTGTCATAGTTGAAGTGTACCTATGATGAAAATTACAGGCCTCTCTCATCTTTTTAAGTGGGAGAACTTGCACAATTGGTGGCTGACTAAATACTTTTTTGCCCCACTGTATATTGTACATTGACAAAGTTACTGTGACATTCACATGTGTTTTCCCTAACGTTTGTGTCTTTCCAGCGTTTCTCAGATTTGTGCGTTAGGATCAGGTACTTCCTGTTGAGGTGCATTGTGGCTCATACTGAGGTCTTTTTGTGACACTAACAGAGTGTGTTTGTTAAATTGTTTTCTGTCTGAGGGGATAGGAAGAGGATGAGCTCCCATATAATGTACGTACTGTACTGTAACCTACTATAATATACCAGCTTTAGATCAGTGCTAAGTTCTCCTATATGTATACCGTTTGTGCTAACATGCCAACTCTCCGTGTTTGGCTTGACAATGACAGCAATGGAGTTGGCAAGAGCACAAACAGATCTGGGACCAGGCTTCGTTTGAAATACTAATTTGCTGCATCAATGGCCCTGTAGAATAGAACAACAAGTAGCTTTTACAGTGTCTTGCGAAAGTATTCGGCCCCCTTGAACTTTGCGACCTTTTGCCACATTTCAGGCTTCAAACATAATGATATAAAACTGTATTTGTTTGTGAAGAATCAACAACAAGTGGGACACAATCATGAAGTGGAACGACATTTATTGGATATTTCAAACTTTTTTAACAAATCAAAAACTGAAAAATTGGGTGTGCAAAATTATTCAGCCCCTTTACTTTCAGTGCAGCAAACTCTCCAGAAGTTCAGTGAGGATCTCTGAATGATCCAATGTTGACCTAAATGACTAATGATGATAAATACAATCCACCTGTGTGTAATCAAGTCTCCGTATAAATGCACCTGCACTGTGATAGTCTCAGAGGTCCGTTAAAAGCGCAGAGAGCACCATGAAGAACAAGGAACACACCAGGCAGGTCCGAGATACTGTTGTGAAGAAGTGTAAAGCCGGATTTGAATACAAAAAGATTTCCCAAGCTTTAAACATCCCAAGGAGCACTGTGCAAGCGATAATATTGAAATGGAAGGAGTATCAGACCACTGCAAATCTACCAAGACCTGGCCGTCCCTCTAAACTTTCAGCTCATACAAGGAGAAGACTGATCAGAGATGCAGCCAAGAGGCCCATGATCACTCTGGATGAACTGCAGAGATCTACAGCTGAGGTGGGAGACTCTGTCCATAGGACAACAATCAGTCGTATATTGCACATCTGGCCTTTATGGAAGAGTGGCAAGAAGAAAGCCATTTCTTAAAGATATCCATAAAAAGTGTTGTTTAAAGTTTGCCACAAGCCACCTGGGAGACACACCAAACATGTGGAAGAAGGCGCTCTGGTCAGATGAAACCAAAATGTAACTTTTAGGCAACAATGCAAGACGTTATGTTTGGCGTAAAAGCAACACAGCCCATCACCCTGAAAACACCATCCCCACTGTCAAACATGGTGGTGGCAGCATCATGGTTTGGGCCTGCTTTTCTTCAGCAGGGACAGGGAAGATGGTTAAAATTGATGGGAAGATGGATGGAGCCAAATACAGGACCATTCTGGAAGAAAACCTGATGGAGTCTGCAAAAGACCTGAGACTGGGACGGAGATGTGTCTTCCAACAAGACAATGATCCAAAACATAAAGTAAAATCTACAATGGAATGGTTCAAAAATAAACATATCCAGGTGTTAGAATGGCCAAGTCAAAGTCCAGACCTGAATCCAATCGAGAATCTGTGGAAAGAACTGAAAACTGCTGTTCACAAATGCTCTCCATCCAACCTCACTGAGCTCGAGCTGTTTTGCAAGGAGGAATGGGAAAAAATGTCAGTCTCTCGATGTGCAAAACTGATTGAGACATACCCCAAGCGACTTACAGCTGTAATCGCAGCAAAAGGTGGCGCTACAAAGTATTAACTTAAGGGGGCTGAATAATTTTCCACGCCCAATTTTTCCGTTTTTGATTTGTTAAAAAAGTTTGAAATATCCAATAACTGTCGTTCCACTTCATGATTGTGTCCCACTTGTTGTTGATTCTTCACAAAAAAATACAGTGTTATATCTTTATGTTTGAAGCCTGAAATGTGGCAAGAGGTCGCAAAGTTCAAGGGGCCGAATACTTTCGCAAAGCACTGTAGGTTACATTTTCTCTAACAACATATTTATTTGAATAGAATAATACCTCCATAGGGCCATGATTGAACTAGACAGCTTCTGACGCAGTACATGTTGGATTAGACCATTTTGAACATAAATAGTGCCACAAAACGACAGATGTCTGTTGCTGTAGCCTCATTGCTTATTTCTTCATGACTCTGCTTAGTAGAAGCACAGTAGATCTGTGTTCTAAGAAGTGCCCTGTTCCTGCACTTTCAGTATGCTTGCTGTTGTCATAGTAGCCTACTAACTAGTTCTGCTGCATAGAAGTATCAATCAGACACATGCTTGTGATCTGCTCAAAGTAAGAGATTACTTTGAGATTACCACGCCTATGAGGGCACTCATATACGTGGGGTCTATCTGTCCATGAGCACGCTGTGATCATGTGATTGAGCTCAGAGCCAGTGGTCTATGTGAAGTACAACAACAGCCTATACAGATGCAGCATTTTGGGGCCGTAGCATGAGGCCTTGCTAGGCTTGTCTCTGCATGCTGCTCCATTCTCCACGGAGACAACAGCTTTGCCAGGCTTGTAGAGCATCTCTACCCAGTATCAACCACTATGAGCAGGTGTATGTATACAGAGGGGTTTGGTGATATGGGTATCAATGAGCATTTTGAATTTACTGAATAGAAATTGAAATGACCCCAACTCTGCTGGTTTAAAATGTGTATGTATTTTTGTGTGTGTTTTTGTGTGTGTGTATTTCTAAATGTGTGTGCGTGACGACTGTGCTGTTGATCCTCAGAGCTCCTTCAACGTGGCGGTGCTGAACGTGGGTGCCCCTGCTGCGGGCATGAACGCAGCTGTCCGCTCGGCCGTCAGGGTGGGCATCACCGAGGGGCACAAGATGTTCGCTGTTAACGACGGCTTCGAGGGATTCTACAAGGGACAGGTACTGGAGTTAAGACACATGATTATAGTCATTGTATTCTTGCCCAATGAGAATGATGGTCTCACTGCCACATGATCAACAGGTTGTTTTCTCACTGTTAAACACATTTGATCATATTTGTCCCCTAGTATTGTTTACACCATTAACCTTGAAATGAAGTCTACACCATATTTTGAAAGCCATTAGAATAACAAGAACATATTTAAAATGATTAATATAAACATGACAGCGAAGCCAGGTAATCTAAAGGTTATAGTGACCTTGTTGACTGGCTTTGCAGAGTAGAAAAGTAGCTGCCCTCTGTAAGTCACCTTTACTCTTGTGTCCCCTGCCACAGACACTGATGGTGTTTTTCAGATAAGACTTGTGTGGGGAGATAAACAGGAGTGCTTACAATTGTATTGTCAATTTTGTTTTGTATTTTGTATTTAAACGTGTACATGACACTGCAACAAAATGATCCCCATGGGGACAATAAAGTCAGTAAGTAAGTCAGTAAGTAAGCCAATTACTCTCACCTCCACTCTACTTTACCCAGGCCAGGCCTCTCAATCTACCCCTGTCCTTTATCCAGAACAGGCCTCTCACTCACCCCCTGTCCTTTATCCAGGCCAGGCCTCTCAATCTACCCCTGTCCTTTATCCAGAACAGGCCTCTCACTCACCCCCTGTCCTTTATCCAGGCCAGGCCTCTCACTCACCCCCTGTCCTTTATCCAGGCCAGGCCTCTCACTCACCCCCTGTCCTTTATCCAGGCCAGGCCTTTCACTCACCCCCTGTCCTTTATCCAGGCCAGGCCTTTCACTCACCCCCTGTCCTTTATCCAGGCCAGGCCTCTCACTCACCCCCTGCCCTTTATCCAGGCCTCTCACTCACCCCCTGTCCTTTATCCAGGCCTCTCACTCACCCCCTGTCCTTTCTGCAGGCCTCTCACTCACCCCCTGTCATTTATCCAGGCCAGGCCTCTCACTCACCCCCTGTCCTTTATCCAGGCCTCTCACCCCCCCTCTCTCCTTTATGCAGGCCTCTCACTCACCCCCTCTACTTTATGCAGAAGAGGCCTTTCACCCCCCCCCCTCTAATTTATGCAAGCCAGGCCTCTCACTCACCCCCTCTACTTTATGCAGAAGAGGCCTCTCTCTCACCCCCTGTCCTTTATGCAGAAGAGGCCTTTCACCCCCCCTCTAATTTATGCAGGCCAGGCCTCTCACTCACCCCCTCTACTTTATGCAGAAGAGGCCTCTCTCTCACCCCCTGTCCTTTATGCAGAAGAGGCCTTTCACCCCCCTCTACTTTATGCAGGCCAGGCCTCTCTCTCACCCCCTCTACTTTATGCAGGCCAGGCCTCTCTCTCACCCCCTCTCCTTTATACAGAAGAGGCCTCTCACTCACCCCCTCTCCTTTATGTAGAAGAGGCCTCTCACTCACCCCCTCTCCTTTATACAGAAGAGGCCTCTCACTCACCCCCTCTCCTTTATGCAGAAGAGGCCTCTCACTCACCCCCTCTCCTTTATACAGAAGAGGCCTCTCACTCACCCCCTCTCTACTTTATGCAGAAGAGGCCTCTCACTCACCCCCTCTCCTTTATAAAGAAGAGGCCTCTCACTCACCCCCTCTCCTTTACACAGGCCTCTCTCTCACCCCTCTCCTTTATGCAGGCCTCTCTCTCACCTCCTCACCTTTACACAGGCCTCTCTCTCACCCCCTCTCCTTTATGCAGGCCTCTCTCTCACCTCCTCACCTTTACACAGGCCTCTCTCTCACCTCCACTCTCACCCACCCTCTCTTTTACACAGGCCTCTCTCTCACACCCTCTCCTTTATGCAGGCCTCTCTCTCACCCCCTCTCCTTTACACAGGCCTCTCTCTCACCTCCACTCTCACCCACCCTCTATTTTACACAGGCCTCTCTCTCACCCCTTCTCCTTTATGCAGGCCTCTCTCTCACTTCCACTCTCATCCACATTTCCTAGGCCTCTAACCCCTACGTTCTCACCCTCACACCCACTCCCTTTCTCTGTCACTCCCTCTTTCTGTCACTCCCTCTCTGTCACCCACTCTCTCTGTCACCAGACCTCAAACAACACTGCCTGGGTCAGTCTTTGTTTCAAGGGCCCTGGGCACTCAGCTGGAGGAAAGCATGAAGGCAGGGATAAGTGATTGAAAATAATGGCGTGCTTCTTCGTCCATGGTCAAATGCTACTTTACCTTGCCCAACACTGAGGGATGAGTGAGACCTTGGTAGAGTACTGTTGGTAGATTAGAGCCTGTGTGCTTCAATGAGCAATAATACAGTACAATCAAGCTATCATACAAAGCAGGATAGATGTTATATGTCTATATCATTGACTGCAAATCTGATGTGTGATTGTTTTTTAGAATGTCATTCCTTCTTTTAGCATGTTTTGTGTCCCATTGAAATGAATGTAATGAATGAGGATGTTAGCAATTAGGAGAGCTTTATGGAGACTACTCAGAACACATTTGAAACCTCAATCTCAAACGCAGTTTTGTTGTGTTTGTGTCCACACAGATAAAGGAGATTAAATGGGGAGATGTAGGTGGTTGGACTGGACAAGGGGGGTCCATACTGGGAACAAAGAGGTAGGCCAATGAACAGAGCCCATAGAGTGCCATTTGGGACACAACAAGTGTTTCAAAAGGTGCAGCATGGACACTGACATATCGGGTACTGTAGATTAACACAGATTTTCATTCCTTATTTCAGAACCCTTCCAGCGAAGCATCTTGATAAGATAGCTGAACAAATCAGGATACATAACATCAATGCTTTGCTTGTTATCGGTGGATTTGAGGTATGTACAGCTCATCACAGAATCAAATGCATTGGACATTGAAATAGCAGTTTAATATTATTACAGTATTATACCACTACTATGCATTACCAAATTGTATATTGTACTTTTTATAAATGTGAAAAGTTTTTAGCATAGTCTAGTAATCCTCAAATACTTTAAGTACTTGGTTAAATGCATAGTCCGGCACACTGAAAAGATCTTACATTAGAATCCTATATTTTGAGTAAAATTTGAATTTTAGTATTATTAGTATTACTATTAGAGTGTATTACTATTAATCTTTGAGAAATACACTGGAATATACTCCTGTCTCTTATATTTTTCTACGTTTGTCACACTGTTGTATTCATTCATTTCACAATCTAAAGTGACAAAATATTCTCCATTATTCCCTCCTATGATTATTAAGAACATATTTCTCCACAATTCCTAGCACCCTTCAGGCTCTCCTCCCTGTGTCCCCCATATCTGTGTCAGTTACACTGTGTGGTGCTTCCTATGTCACACTGTCCGTTTTGATAGGCCCGGCTCCCTCACACTGGCTCCGCCCACCTTGTCCTGTCTTTATGGCTGTGTCCTAAATGGCACCCTATACACTGCACTACTTTTGACCAGCCCTGGTCAAAAGTAGTGTACTATATAGGGAATAGGGTGCCATTTTGGGATGCTACCCAATTAACTCTCCGCTCTAAAGCCCTGGCTCTGCCCTGTACTGTAGGCCTTCCTGGGAGTCATGGAACTGTCCGCTGCCCGGGAGAAATATAATGAGTTCTGTGTCCCCATGGTTATGGTCCCTGCCACGGTCTCCAACAATATACCGGGCTCTGACCTCAGCATTGGCGCAGACACAGCTTTGAATGCTATTACTGATGTAAGTCTGGCTGGGGGTCAGAGGTCGCAAGTTTACGTGTTTTAAGAACACCCTCCAGCCAATCAGAATTGGGGGCTTCACTGATCGCAGCTCGGGCGTGACATTTACCAGCATCACAACTGGCTGAATGTAACTGAGCGTTACCTAAAGGCACCAAACTGATTTGTGTTGACCGAGGTATGCATGTGCTACTTTATCATCTGAAAGGAAATAGTTAGGTAGAGTTTAAAAAGCCACAGTAAACACTAAGTGAAATAGTTAGGTAGAGTTTAAAAAGCCACAGTAAACACTAAGTGAAAGAGTTAGATATAGTTTAAAAAGCCACAGTAAACACTAAGTGAAAGAGTTAGATATAGTTTAAAAAGCCACAGTAAACACTAAGTGAAAGAGTTAGATATAGTATGACAACTTATCCTCTGATCAGTTGCAAGAGACTCTATTGTACAAACAGCAAGAAGTTAACAGTGATTTCATTAAAGTTCAACCCATGTAAAGAGGTGGAGTAGTATATGATTAGTAGTGGTAGGAGTAGGATTAGGGATATTAGGGGCAGGGGTGTAATTTGGGTTAGGTATATTAGGGGTAGGGGTAGTATTAGGAGTAGGTACAGTGTCTTCACAAAGTATTCATACCTCTTGACTTATTCCACTTTTGTTGTGTTGCAGCCTAAGTTCAAAGTTCAACATTGATTACATTTGGGGGGGGGGGGGAGGGGGGGGGGGGGGGTTTCTCTCACCAATCTACACACAATACCCCATAATGACAAAGTGAAAACCTGTTTTTTAGAAACTTTTGCAGTTTTATTGTAAATTAAATACAGAAATATCTAATAAGTAGTCACACCCCTGAGTCAATAATTTGTAGAAGCATCTTTGGCAGCCATTACAGCTGTGAGTCTTTCTGGGTGTGTCTCTAAGAGATTTCCACACCTGGATTTTGCAACATTTGCCTATTATTCTTTTCAAAATTCTTCAAACTCTGTCAAATTGCTTGTAGATGACTGCTAAACAACCATTGTCAGGTCTTTCCATAGATTTTCATGTAGATTTAAGTCAAAACTAACTCAGCCACTCAGGAACATTCACTGTCATCTTGGTAAGCAACTCCAATGTAGAGTTGGCCTTGTGTTTTAGGTTATTGTCCCGCTGAAACAATCTCCTGGTGTCTGGTGGAAAGCTGACAAGGTTTTTCTCTAAGATTTTGCCTGTACTTAGCTCCATTCCATGTAGTTTTTTATCCTGAAAAACTCCCCAGTCCTTAACGATTACAAGCATACCCATAACATGATGCAGCCACCACTATGCTTGAAAGTATTGAGAGTGGTACTCAGTAATGTGACGTGGTAAGGTTGGACCCAGGTGCAGAGAAGACCAGACGAGGAATCAGTGGTTAAGGATAAACATAATACTTCACTGAGAAACAGTAGCCGCAGGACCACAGTACACTTGAAAAAAATAAAATAAAAAATAAACACTAAGTCTCAAAAACTCACTCTGGAAACGACCACACACAGTAAACAATTCAAGCTTCTGCAAAGGACCACAGAAAAAAAAGAATAAGACATACCGGAGTCCAATAAAAAGTCCAATAAAAGTCTCTAGGGCGGTCTCTGCCACCCTCTGTCAGGAGGAACCATGACAAGTAATGTGTTATATTGATTTGCCACAAACATAACATTTTGTATTCAGGACAAAAAGTGAATTGCTTTGCCAGGTTTTTTGCAGTATTTCTTTAGTGCCTTGTTGCAAATATGATGCTTCCTTTTATTACTCTGTCAATTAAGTTAGCATTGTGTAGTAATTCCAAATGTTGTTAATCAAACCTCAGTTTTCTCTTATCACAACCATTAAACTATGTAACTGTGTTAGTCACCATTGGCCTCGTAGTGAAATCTCTGAGCTGTTTCCTTCCTATCTGAGTTAGGAAGGACGCCTGTATATTTGTAGTGACTGGGTGTATTGATACATCATCCAATGTGTAATTAATAACTTCACCATGCTCAAAGGGATATTCAATGTCATATTTTTTTTACCCATCTACCAATAGGTGCCCTTCTTTCTGAGGCATTGGAAAACCTTGCTGGTCTTTGTGGTCAAATCTGTTGAAAATCACTGCTTGACATGGGACCTTAGGTACAGAGACGAGGTAGTCATTCAAAAATCATGTTAATCACGGTTATTGCACACAAAGTGAGACCATGCAATTATTATGTGACTTGTTAAGCATTTTACTTATTTAGGTTTACCATAACAAAGGGTTTGAATACTTATTGACTCAAGACATTTCAGATGTTCATTTTTGTATTAATTTGTAAACATTTCTAAAACATAATTCCACTTTGACATGATGGGGTATTGGGTGTAGGCCAGTGACACACACATCTACATGTAATCCATTTTAAATTCAGGCTGGAACACAACAACATGTGAATACTTTCTGAAGGCACTGTATATTAGGGGTTGGAGTAGTATTAGGGGTAGGTAATTAAGGGTTGCGGTAGGATTAGTTTTAGGGGTAGGTAATTAAGGGTCGCGGTAGGATTCATTTTAGGGGTAGGTAATTAGGGGTTGGAGTAGTATTAGAGGTAGGTAATTAAGGGTCGCGGTAGGATTAGTTTTAGGGGTAGGTTATTAGGGGTTGGAGTAGTATTAGGGGTAGGGGAGACTTAGTTTTAGGGTTAGGTATATTAGGGGTTGGAGTAGTATTAGGGGTAGGTAATTAAGGGTCGCGGTAGGATTAGTTTTAGGGGTAGGTAATTAAGGGTCGCGGTAGGATTCATTTTAGGGGTAGGTATTTAGGGGTTGGAGTAGTATTAGAGGTAGGTAATTAAGGGTCGCCGTAGGATTAGTTTTAGGGGTAGGTTATTAGGGGTTGGAGTAGTATTAGGGGTAGGGGAGACTTAGTTTTAGGGTTAGGTATATTAGGGGTTGGAGTAGTATTAGGGGTAGGTAATTAAGGGTCACAGTAGGATTAGTTTTAGGGGTAGGTAATTAGGGGTTGGAGTAGTATTAAGGGTAGGTAATTAAGGGTCGCGGTAGGATTAGTTTTAGGGGTAGGTAATTAAGGGTCGCGGTAGGATTAGTTTTAGGGGTAGGTATTAGGGGTTGGAGTAGTATTAGGGGTAGGTAACTAAGGGTCGCAGTAGGATTAGTTTTAGGGGTAGGTAATTAGGGGTTGGAGTAGTTTTAGGGGTAGGTAATTAGGGGTAGGGGAGACTTAGTTTTAGGGTTAGGTATATTAGGGGTTGGAGTAGTATTAGGGGTAGGTAATTAAGGGTCACAGTAGGATTAGTTTTAGGGGTAGGTAATTAGGGGTAGGGGGTACTTCGTTTTAGGGTTAAGTATGTTAGGGGTTGGAGTAGTATTAGGGGAGGTATATTTGGGGTAGGAGTAGTATTAGGGGTAGGTATATTAGGGGTAGTGTTAGGGAGAGGTATATTAAGGGTAGATATATTAGTGACAGGGGTAGTATTATGGGTACTATATTATGGGTAGGGATAGTATTATGGGTAGGTGTATTAGGGGTAGGGGTAGTATTAGGGATAGGTATATTAGGGGTAGTATTACGTGTAGGTGTATTAGGGGTAGGTAATTTATGGGTAGGGGCTGGTATTAGGGGTAGGTGTGTTAGGGGTATGGGTAGTATTAGGGGTAGGGGTAGGTAATTAGGGGTAGGATTAGTTTTAGGGGTAGATATATTAGGGATAGGTATATTAGGGGTAGGGGTATTATTAGGGGGAGGTATATTAGGGGTAGGGGTATTATTAGGGGGGGGTAGATTAGGGGTAGGAGTAGTATTAGGGGTAGGAGTAGTATTAGGGGTAGGTATATTAGGGGTAGGAGTAGTATTAGGGGGAGGTATATTAAGGTTAGGGGTCGTATTAGGGGAGTAGTACTATATTATGGGTAGGGGTAGTATTAGTGGTAGGTATATTGGAGGTAGGGGTAGTATTAGTGGTAGGTATATCGGAGGTAGGGGTAGTATTAGTGGTAGGTATATCGGAGGTAGGGGTAGTATTAGTGGTAGGTATATTGGAGGTAGGGGTAGTATTAGTGGTAGGTATATCGGAGGTAGGGGTAGTATTAGTGGTAGGTATATCGGAGATAGGGGTAGTATTAGTGGTAGGTATATCGGAGGTAGGGGTAGTATTAGTGGTAGGTATATCGGAGATAGGGGTAGTATTAGTGGTAGGTATATCGGAGGTAGGGGTAGTATTAGTGGTAGGTATATCGGAGGTAGGGGTAGTATTAGGGGAGTAGTACTATATTATGGGTAGGGGTAGTATTAGTGGTAGGTATATCGGAGATAGGGGTAGTATTAGTGGTAGGTATATCGGAGATAGGGGTAGTATTAGTGGTAGGTATATCGGAGGTAGGGGTAGTATTAGTGGTAGGTATATCGGAGGTAGGGGTAGTATTAGGGGAGTAGTACTATATTATGGGTAGGGGTAGTATTAGTGGTAGGTAAATCAAATCAAATGTATTTATATAGCCCTTCTTACATCAGTTGATATATCAAAGTGCTGTACAGAAACCCAGCCTAAAACCCCAAACAGCAAGCAATGCAGGTGTAGAAGCACGTGGCTAGGTTAGGTATATTAAGTTAGGTATATTAGGGGTAGGGGGTGTATTAGGGGTAGACATACTATTAGGGGTACGGGTAGTATTAGGGGTAGGGGTAGTATTAGGGGTAGGGGTAGTATTAGGGGTAGATATACTATTAGGGGTACGGGTAGTATTAGGGGTAGGGGTAGTATTAGGGGTAGATATACTATTAGGGGAGGTGTATTAGGGGTAGGGGTAGTATTAGGGGTAGGGGTAGTATTAGGGGTAGGGGTAGTATTAGGGGTAGGTATTCTATTAGGGGAGGTGTATTAGGGGTAGTGTTAGGGGTAGGTCATGTATGGTTAGGGATAGTATTAGGGGTAAGTACATTAGGGGTAGGGGTAGTATTAGGGGGAGGTATATTAGGGGTACGGGCAGTATTGGGGCAGGTCATTTACGGGCAGGGAGAGTATTAGGGGAGGCATATTAGGGGTAGATGTAGTATTAGGGGTAGGTCATTTTGGGGTAGGTATATTAGAGGTAGGATTGGATTAGGGCTAGATTGGTTAGGGGTAGTATTAGGGGTAGGGTTGGATTAGCGGCAGGTATTTTAGGGGTGGTATTAGGGGTAAGGTTAGTATTATGGGTAGGTATATTAGAGGTAGTATTAAGGGTAGGTATATTAGGAGTAGTATTAGGGGTAGGGTTAGTATTATGGGTAGGTATATTAGAGGTAGTATTAAGGGTAGGTATATTAGGAGTAGTATTAGGGGTAGGGTTAGTATTATGGGTAGGTAGGTATATTAGGGGTAGGGCATTTTTCCTATTTTGTTGCCGTACAACCTGGAATTAAAATAGATTTTTCAGGGGTTTGTATAATTTGATTTACACAACAAGCCTACCACTTTGAAGATGAAAAAAATATTTTTTCTTGTGAAACAAACACTCTTCTGTAAAGCCCAGCTCTGTGGAGTGTACGGCTTAAAGTGGCCCTATGGACAGATACTCCAATCTCAGCTGTGGAGCTTTGCAGCTCCTTCAGGGTTATCTTTGATCTCTTTGTTGCCTCTCTGATTAATGCCCTCCTTGCCTGGTCCGTGAGTTTTGGTGGGAGGCCCTCTCTTGGCAGGTTTGTTGTGGTGCCATATTCTTTCCATTTTCTAATCATGGATTTAATGGTGCTCCGTGGGATGTTCAAAGTTCCTGATATTTTTTATAACCCAACACTGATCTGTACTTCTCCACAACTTTGTCCCTGACCTGTTTGGAGAGCTCCTTGGTCTTCATAGTGCCGCTTGCTTGGTGGTGCCCCTTGCTTAGTGGTGTCCCTTGCCTAGTGGTGTTGCAGACTCTGGGGCCTTTCAGAACAGAACAGAACAACATATACTGAGATCATGTGACAGATCATGTGACACTTAGATTGCACACAGGTAGACTTTATTTAACTATTTATGTGACTTCTGAAGGAAATTGGTTGCACCAGACCTTATTTAGGGGCTTCATAGCAAAGGGGGTGAATAAATAAAGTTATTTTTTTCACTTCACCAATTTGGACTATTTTGTGTATGTCCATTACATGAAATCCAAATAAAATATTTTTAAATTACAGGTTGTAATGCAACAAAATAGGAAAAACACCAAGGGGGTGAATAATTTTGCAAGGCACTGTATATTAAGGGTAGGGGTAGTATTAGGGGTTGGGGTAATATTAGGAGTGTAGTACTATTAGGGCTAGTTCTTTCAGTCTGAGGCCTCTGATGTCTGTTGTTTTTGCTGGTAAATGTCATAGTGGAGCTCTCAGTTAGGTCCCAGGTAAGTGGTAGATAGGGGCATGCACTAGTGACGTGGCATGTTTTGCACCCTGCCACTTCCATTGTTCTCCCTGCACCTTGTTTACTAAACATGATGAGATGTCTGGTCCCTGGTCTGGTTAAATACAACCCGTAGCTCTACAACACTCCTATCCTGCTATCCAAATGGCTACAAGCCAGGTGGATGAGGTGGATAAGGTGGAGGTTTGGAAGAGAAGGGTATGAATGAAGTAGAAGTAGTAGTTGTACTAACATTTAGATGTTTTCTCTAACCAATCATTTTACTTTACCCATCTAGTTGATTTTATTTCTATTATCAACAAAAGCTAGATTCTCACGAAGCATCTGAAACAAATATACACTATACTCTATTGGAGAAAGAAGTTAATTCACTTTAATAACTTTAATAAAGGGAGATTAAATTATTCATAGAACAGTAATAGCCTATCTAATTGTTGTCTTCAACCAGGACAGACCACCATTTTGTTTTGAACACGATTGTCTGCATGGGTAGTGGACCTGATGGATAACGACCAGCATTTTGCCACTTGCGTACAAAAGTTCCCTCACGTTGTGAGGTCAAGTGCAGTATCGCCAGGCTGCATTGTGACTGACTGAGTCTACTGTAGTTTCCACGACAACACTTCTGTCTGTCTGCCAGCTAGGGTGACCAACCAACCCCGCCCCTCTTCGGTCTCCTCTTTGCCAATGGGATACCAAGCCAACTCCTCTCTTGCACGGAAAGAGCCTTACACACACAGATACTACATGGGTTAGGGTGTAGATCAGGCCTTAATAGGGTAACATATAGTATGATCTGCCTCCCAAATGAGAGCCTATTCCCTTTATACTGCACTACTTTTGACCAGAGCCCTATGGGCTGTATATTGCACTACGTAGGGAATAGGGTGCCATTTGGGACACGACCCATACTAGGGTACCGTGTAGTAGGGTCTCTCTGAGTATGAGATGCTCCACCTAGTGGTGTAACGCGTTTGTGCCGCACCACTTCACCAGGCGTTTGAGTGTCTGCTGCAGCTCTATGAGGCCCGGACCAGCCATGAGGACTTTTGCATCCCGATGTGTGTGCTGCCTGCCACCATTAGTAACAATGTACCTGGTACTGATCTGAGTATCGGGGCAGACACTTCCCTCAATGCCATCGTAGAGGTAAGGTAGAACTCACATAGCCTGGTCCCAGATCTGTTTATGCTTTTGCCAACTCCATTGGTGTCATTGTCAAGCCAAGCACGACAAGGAGTGGCAATGAGTTGGCATGATAGCACAAACAGACTGGCACTCAGGCTAGAACACAGCTTTTAACAGGGTTGAAATGATACTGTACCATTTGAAGTTATCAGTGATCACTACATTTGTATTATTATGTGGTCTGCTTTCCTAGAGATCTACAAGTCATAATTATTTGCTCAAAAACTAGTTCACTTATTGGACCGATGTGCGACCCTAGTTGACATTGTGAAACTATTGTGGGAATATAGACTGACAACAGACAGATATTTCCCATGATTTCTCTTCCACATTCACACAATGTAAACAACCCCATTTGTGTACACTTAGAACATACATGCTTTACTAGTTAGAATTAGACTTCCTGTTCCTTTACTAACTGGTTTGATGTTATGGAAGAATTCTTTGAGACTAGAGCTGCATCCTGGTAAATCTTGAAATGCTGTTTGCATTTTATGATCGTATTATATTGTGACATGGAGCATGTTTTGGGTAATTGTGTGAGCATGTTTGATACCAATACAGAGCATTTTGTATGTACAGTAGCTATTACCTAACAAAACAACATTGTCTGCATGCTATTGATAATCGTAACATTGGTCTGTGTCACAAATGCCACCCTATTCCCTTATAGTGAACAACTTTTGACCAGAGCCTTATTCGCCCTGGTCAAAAGTAATGCACTAAAAAGGGAATAGGGTGCCATTATGGACAACCTGTGTGCCTATTCGATCTGACTATGAGCATCTGTGTGTGTGTCAGACATGTGACCGCATCAAGCAGTCTGCCAGTGGGACTAAGCGGCGTGTGTTCATCATTGAGACCATGGGGGGGTACTGTGGGTACCTGGCCAGTGTCGGGGGGCTGGCTGCGGGGGCTGACGCTGTCTACATCTATGAGGAACCTTTCGACATCAGAGACCTCCAGGTGAGGGACATTGTTTTACATAAGGTAGAAAAATTCTAGTAACTTTCCAGAAATTCCCAGGTTTTACAGAAATTCTGGTTGGAAGATTCCTGGCATCAGGAGGGAATATGCAGGATAAGACTGCTAAATAGCTACCCGGACTATCTGCATTGACCCTTTTTGCACTAACTCTTTTGACTCATCACAAACTGCTGTTACTGTTTATTATCTATCTGTTGCCTAGTGACTTCATCCCTACCTATATGTACATACAGTATCTACCTCAATTACCTCGTACCCCTGACAGTAGCAAAGTTATCATTACTCATTGTGTATTTATTCCTTGTGTTATTATTTTTCTATTATTTATCTGCGTTGTTGGGAAGGACCCGTAAGTAAGCATTTCACTGTTAGTCCACACCTGTTGTTTACAAAGCATGTGACAAATACAATTTGATTTGGAATCCTCCAACCAGGAATTATAGAAAACCTGGCAATTGTGGAATCTCAGTTTTATAGTTTTATACATATTCCTCATTGGAATCCATAGTAACTGATGTACATATAATCACTCTCTCCTCCCTCAGTGCAACAGGGCCTCTATTTTAGGAGTGCTCAAGTGACCCAGATTACAGTACATTACGTAGCTATGGTGGTTATTAATAGGTAGAACGCATCATCATTCCAGGAGTGTTAAGCTCTGATCAAGACAGATCTCATTGTTATGGTTTGAGGAGGCCTACTCAACAGCACTAGAGTGTTGTTGTCGTGCTAGTTGTTATTGTCTGAGAGACATTCTGCTGTTGTCAGGTACACAAATGTTGTAGAGCCCTTCAGATCATGGATAAAATATGCAGTCTCCTAAGACCTGGTCCAATATCAGATGAAATCATTTGTATTATTTAATGCAATGAATATTATATATATGCTACATTATTATTTAATGTAATAAATGTTATATATATGCTCCATTGTGGAACAAGGTGATGTCGATATTTACCCATGTGTTGCAAAGTACACACTCATTATAAACAAAATATAAAGTTGAGTGTAATTCAGTGTTCTAGCATATGTTCCATCGGCATGCTGTATACTGTAGCCTACTTTAATTGGAGTGAATGGCGACAACTCATCCAAGTAGGGGACAGAACAGCAGTAATAAGTGTGCCACCTCATGGTCACCAGAGCACTCTTGCAGAACTGTCCCTGAGACACAGCAGAGAAATGAGCTTCGTTCTGCAGCTCGGAAAGCTCACGTAGGTTACAGATGGAGGTGGAAAACTCTAGAATACTTCAGACTTATCACAGATAATGTGAGGCTTTTCGCTCTGCTTCAGTCCAACGTCGAGCATTTGACAGAGAAGATGAAGACGGGCATCCAGAGGGGCTTGGTGCTGAGGTAAGGAAGAGCTCATGTCTGGCATGATCACCTCTTTACAAATGTACAGTATGTTAACAATAAAGGCACACATGTACGTAGCCAGCTATGTATGATAGTCTTACTATATTTATGCCACACTGTGTAGGCTACTAATACAAATTATTTGTATGTTAAAATACTCTACCTTTTGTGATGGTCTATCGAGGCTCTAGAGACCACTCAATATTTCTCAGTATTACTGAACACAATAGGAAGAATCACCCTGTAACGCAGCAGCAGGACAAATGGAACCTTGACATTGTGTGTGTGTGTGTGTGTGACGTTACAGGAATGAGAACTCCAATGAGAACTTCACCACAGATTTCATCTACCAGCTGTACTCTGAGGAGGGGAAAGGAGTGTTCGACTGCAGGAAGAATGTCCTTGGACATATGCAGCAGGTGTGGTTACAGACCCACACACTGTAGCCCGATTGCAACTGATACCACTCAGATGTGAATTGAATGACAGCATACTGTATATTGATCATGTTACTGTGTAATCCACATATTACCTTAGTTTATTATGACATGAACCTGACCTGAGTAAAACAGATTATTTATTATATTTCCAAAGGGAGGTGCTCCTTCCCCATTCGACAGGAACTTTGGAACGAAGATTGCAGCCAAAGCGATTCAATGGATTTCAAGAAAGCTCAAGGAGTCATATAAAGAAGGTACATGTTCTGAATTTAATACCAAAAATACTACCAAAAAAATACAAAAATGCCTTTTTAGTTTGCATATTGGTTAATATACATCCTAAATGGCACCATATCAACAATATAGTGCACTACTTTTGACCATGGTCCATAGGGGGAATAGGGTGTAATTTGGACTCAAATAAGTGTGCCTGGCTGTATTTGTTCTCCTTGTGCAGGGAAGGTGTTTGCTAACACAGAGGACACTGCCTGTTTGCTGGGGATGCGTCGCAGGGCCATGGTCTTCCAACCAGTGGTGCAGCTCAAAGACCAAACAGACTTTGTGTAAGGCAACTTTTACATGTTGTGTAGACCATGGTAGCACAAGGTTAAAACATTCTTCCTTCAGTTTAACTGACAATGTCCACTCGTATAAAACAAAGTGCCAAATTGAGTGCATTAACTAAAGCTTCAAACTGTTTTATTTTATGTCATCATGGTCTCATGTGTGTTTTGTCCTATTCTACCCTATCAGCCACAGGATCCCTAAGGAACAGTGGTGGTTGAAGCTCCGCCCCCTGATGAAGATCCTGGCTAAATACAAGACCAGCTACGACGTGTCTGACTCTGGCCAGCTGGAGCATGTGACCCGGGTCAGGCCCAAGAAGGTGGACTGAACTGACCAGCACCTAGTCTGGGTAGGCTAGATCAGCACAGTCTGGATAGGCTAGTCTTTAGATAGAGCAGACTGGCCCTGAGCTGATCCAATCATGGTAACTCTTACCAGCACTTTCACTCCGTCCCATACTCATGTCCCCTCAGAAGCTACTTAGGGCTCAATTGTCCACCCTTCTTCTGAAGTATGCACTTGCACACTTTCTCATATGGATTTTACACTGGTAGAAACTGCTTCCAGCCAATGCTTACACCAATCCTATGCTTTTAAATTCATGATGGGCAGTGTGCAAGTGCACACTTTTGGAAAAGGGTGGAGAACCAGGATGTAGCCCTAGTCTACTCCCATAGGTGCTTCTTCCCTCTCCGTCTTCTTCTAAAGGGAGAGCTGTTCATCCCGCCACCTACTGTAGGTCTACTCCATTGTTACGTTGTGTTGTCACTCCGTACTTGCACTTTGTATCAATCCTGGGTTGGCATCTAAGAGTAGGTCATGTTAGTTCCGCTGCTGTATTGTGTGGCTTAGCTGAGGATCTGTTTGTGAAACGCATTTGAATGTTAACTCACTGTGTGATCCGAGTGTTTTCTCTAAGTATTAAAGAATATTTATTGTGATGACAATTGTGAAACCTCAATGAAGTTCACGTCACCTCTCCTCACCACACTATTCAACATTTGAGGTCAGAAGATGGGCATGGAAATCTCACAGGATAAAGCTGCATGTAGCATTGTGTCTGGTATGGAAGGTATGAGTTCAGGATTAGATAATAACACATTGATTACAACATCATGATAATTTAATGGTCATATTTTTGTATACACATGTACTCTATAGAAATACAATATTTCAGTAAACAGGAGCCATCGCTGTACATACTTGTACACATTCTGAAGCCAGAGGTAGGGTTCTATGCCATAAAGAAATTCTGATGTTTTGAATGAAATGTACGTTGTCATATTTGATACATTATGAATATGGTATTCAGGTGAGGTTAGACGTGATATTATCTATGAAATTATCTGTTTACTGTTGTGCGCATTCAGTTTGCCTACAAAATAGCTTTACACACATACCTCAATGGAATATTAAACTTTGTAACACAGCGCCGTAACATCAAAAACCAAAGCAACTGTCTGGTTAATTCAATAATAAATGTATATTATAACACTGTAGCAACAGTCCAGTTTTTTAGGACAATCAAGTACCACTGATCACTTACCATCAAACACAGTGTATCTGAAGTCTCTTAATTGGAGAAGATACATGTGGATCATTTCCCTGATGTTATTTTACCACCCATGAGGGGTCTTTCTTGATGATGTCATTCTCAGGACCAAGAATAGCAACTCCACATGTCCTCTGTCCAATGCCAAGGTACCTGTGTAAAACATGGATATAAACTATGAAAATGGCCACTCTTCATATTCACTTTCATTCAAAGTCCAAAAATAGGGCATGCTCAATAAACTTCCAAAAAGGACTGATTCATGGTAAACAGGAGTTGGAGCACAAAAAACAGATTCAACAACACCTGAAATAATATTAAACCAAAAACCACATTACCTGCCAGCCACATCGACCAGGCTCTTGTCTGTGACAGCGAAGAGTCTCTCTCTGTGGGCCTGTTTCAACTCATCTGTGATTCCACTCAGGAAACGGCCCATACCTGCAACATGATAATGTGATAGTGATCACATTTCAAGACAAGGTTTGACACTTGGTCTTTTTCATCTCTTATCATTGTCCATTTATAACATGTCATTTAGAAGACAGTCATGTTTCTTTCCAAAGTGAGACCCAGGTAAGGGACAACCTCTAAGTAAATGCCTCTCTGTAGAGCTGTCCTCATGTTATACATGTGTTATAATAACAAGTTACTACAGTAAAACTTAACAGGACATAAAATAACAGAATGTTAAATGTCAGGTGAAGAGGTTTAGAGCTGGCATTTGGGCTCTGGTAGCATCCCAAATGGCACCCTATTCCCTATATAGTGCACTACCTTTAACCAGGGCCTGAAGGGCTCCGCTCAAAAGTAGCACTATATAGGGAATAGGGTGCCATTTGGGACACATCATCTGTTCACCTTTATTGGAGGGGGCGACGGGGGAATCCACGGCTGAGAACACGGACAGCTTGGCCTCGTCGATGTCCTGCTGGGTAAACTGTCCTGATCTGACCCAGTCCACACTCTTACGGAAGGTTGACAGAGTCTGCACCGAGTTGGGGTCTCTGAAATCAACACAGGGACATGGAACAATGGGTTAAAGCTAATGAAATATGCCAAGAAGTGATCTAATACATGTATTCAAACAGTACAGTACATTCATTAAAAATGTGTAACTCCCCTTAATGTACTCTGAACATTTCATGACTCTAGGATCAAGAAAATATATTCAAAATAGCTTGTCATGTTTTGTGATTGTGTGTTCAATGGTAAAATATGGCAGTTTCTTCAATTTCCTGAAAAGTTATAGTTTGAGATTTTCCGCAACATGTCTTTCTGCAGCTTTGTCAGGTCTTAATCTCTATGACTACTGTTAAAACCTGTTTAGTTACAGTATAATCCTGTTGTATTACAGTACATTAATACACTACACACCTGTATGAATAGAAGGTGAATAGTCCTCCTCCCACCCTGGCCCCTCCACCATAGGCCCCACCCTTCTCTCTGATCTCTCTGTGCAGGTACTTAGCAGTCATCATCCGGGACAGGATATTCAGGCTGAGGGAGAGAGAGGGGAACGAGCATGGGTAAATACGGGGTTACAATATTTGTAACTTTCAGAAATATCCTACATTTTCCAGAAATCTTGGTTTGAGGATTCTGGATTTTGTGCTTATTCCCTCCTGATTCCAGGAATATCCAAACCAGATTTCTGGAACATCAGGGAATTTGGGGAAAGTACGTTTTTTGCAACCCTAGTAAATATGAACATGGATCTACAGAAACAGCTAGCATTTGTGCTAATGCTAGTTAGCAACTTCCTTCAAACTGAACGCAGAGACATAAAAATGGTATCCATGAGTTCATCTGACTCTAGGGAAGTAGATAAAGGGTTTCATTGCCAAAATCCCAAATTATCCCTTTAAGACAGTCACCTCGCATAGTCCTCATGGGTGAAGGGCACGGTGCGGATACACTCGCTGACAAAGTTGATTGGGAAGGGCATTGGGAAAAATGTCTTCATCTGGCAGGGCTTGAAGTTGGGCTCCTGTGGGGTGATGATCAAACACACTTACATTAGCTCAATGGTAGATTAAGAAGGTCAGAAACCAATGATAAAAGTGTTACTCAACAATAATGAAAGGAAGACCAAACTAATGTTCAGAGGCCGTATGGATCAAGTGTCTCAAGAGTAGGAGTGCTGATCTAGGATCAGGTCCCCCCTGTCCAACATGTAATCTTATTCATGATCCTCAATCAGTATTCCTACTGAGATGCTTGACACATAGGTCTAGTTTAAAAGTGGAGGCGGTACGCACAGTGATTAGTTTTCTACTTGGGCCAGATCCAGGAGCTGCCAGTGAGTCAAGAGGTCTCTGTTAGGATTAAAAGAACACCTGTCAACTCACAGCAATATTCAGGTTTTGTCCCAAATGGGACCCTATTCCCTACATAGTGCACTTCATATGAGCCATGGTCAAAAGTAGTGCACTTTGTAGAGAATAGGCTGCCATTGGGGACATATCCCAAGTATTTATTTCACTTTGTTACAGTGCAGTCTTAGTACAGTACTAAGATAGTTTGAAAAATTCATACCTCAGTGATATCGGAGCGGACGGGTTTGCGATCCTTCTTATTGGAAGCAACGTTAGACATGAAGTTATCCAACTGTCCAGCGGCATCAGACATCTTCTGAGGAGTTGAGTTGACCGCACATCTGTCCGAACAACGAGAAGTTGTAATATACTTTACCCTCAAGTCAAAAATACAGAAATTATAGTAAAATCTTGAAGTAGCTGTCACGTGTAAAGACTATACCCACCTCATGTTCAGTGGGTTGAGAATGTGTCTCTTTATTCTAGGAAGTGTCCGTAGAACTTGGGTGAGGTCTGGCATCTCCGCAATCCTTTTCATGAACTTGACCTGATATTCAAGATACACAAGAAAACAGATGTATTTCATTTGAGGGTACAGAAGTGCATTATATTCTCATTCAGATGTTACAATAACCCTTTTCCTTCATCATACAGCTTTTTCTTTGCTTCCAAACCCTCATTGTCCTCCCCCTTCGCACCTGCTCCATCCCTCCGAAGGTCTCCTGTAATTCTCCTGTTGGGGTCAGACTGCGAGCCGCCCTCGTCATGGCGTACATGTGACCAGAGTAAGAGATCCCATTGGCAAGTTCCTGAGCCGACATCATGACCAGCACACGCAGACGCTCCTCATCATCAAAGTGCGGGCTGTAGGTCAAGTTAAAGGTTCAAAGGTCAGAGCACAGAGAGAAAAGGGCTTAAATAATATCAATCAAATGAGTCATTAAAAAACTATGGACATGTGGTTTATTAGTGAACATGCGACCATAGATGGATTACGTGCCATGGCATTATTCTGATGGACATGCGACCCTACCTGTTGAATATGTCACTCCACAGGTGAAACATATCAGGAAGATTCCTCTCCAGACAGGAAGATGAGAGGAGGACTCCCTGTGAATCAGACTGTGAATGAACAATGCTCTTTCTTATAGCGAATTGTGTTATACTTACATAAAGGTATACATTAGACTTCATTATAACTGACTGGCTGGCTGGCTGGGGACTGAGCTAGAGCTGGGCGATATGGCCTAAATATCATATCTCGATTTTTTTCAAACTTATGGGCGAGTCACAATATACAGTATATCGGAAAAAAACCTGTTCTCTCTAAATAAGCATTGTTGTAAAATTAAAGGTCAAATACACTGCATTTCAAACAGTCAGCAATAATCAAATGAATTCAGGGCTTGTACCTAGGCTAAATATAAGCCTTCCACAACAAGACCCACTAATAATTTCATTATTCTATCAAAATACACTGAAAATAATATAAACGCAACATGTAAATGGTTGTTCCCATGTTTCATGAGCTTAAATACAAAATCCCAGAAATGTTCCATACCTACAAAAAGCTTCTCTCAAAGTTTGTGCACAAATTTGTTTACACCACTTTTAGTGAGCATTTCTCCTTTGCCAAGATAATCCATCCATTCCAAGTGTGGAATATCAAGAAGCTGATTAAACAGCATGATCATTACACAGAAACCTTGTGCTTGGGACAATATAAGGCCACTTTAAAATGTGCAGTTCTGTCACACAACATAATGCCACAGATGTCTCAAGTTTTGAGGGAGCGTGAGATTGGCAAACTGACTGCAAGAATTTCCACCAGAGCTGTTGCCAGAGAATTTAATGTTAATTTCTCTACCAACAATAGGCTGCCCCTAATTTCGTTTCAGAGAATTTGGCAGTACGTCCAACCGGCCTCACAACCGCAGCTCACGTGTAACCACGCCAGCCCAGGACCTCTACATCTGGCTTTTTCACCTGCGGGGAAAACTCATTCTGATTGGCTGGGCCTAGCTCCCAAGCGGGTGGGCCTGGCTTCCAAGTGGGTGGGCCTGTACCCTCCAAGGCCCACCCATGGCTGCACTCCTGCCCAGTCATGGGAAATCCATAGATTAGGGCCTAATACATTTATTTCAATTGACTGATTTCCTTATATGAACTGTAACTCAGCAAAATCCTTGAAATTGTTGCATGTTGCGTTTAGATTTTTGTTCAGTATAGTTTAACCTGCTTTTTTTGTTGTTGCAATATTCACTGATCTGTCTTGCAAGTCAGTCTATGAAAATGCCCTTTTTGTTACAAATGTAGCTATAACCATGCATAATGCACATTCACTAATAATGACTAAACTCTTGTAGCAGGCATTAGGCTACAGAAAATGAACACAGGTCTCATCAACAATCTCTCAAGCCCATGAGCTAGTAAATAACAAGGTTGAACAGTTGAATTGCTATGAACACACCCTTCTGTCTGCCTCCAACTGTTTGAACAGCATGTTGGCCTGTCCACTTTGTTCAGATGTTGAAATCAATTGGCCTACCTTATTTCTCAGAATTAGAACGAGTTTGCCAATTATTCATATAATTGAATTTAATACTTAGTGCACATTTAAAAAACACAGACTAGAAAGCTAGTATAACAGTCTTAAGCTAAAATGCTGCTAGCAGTACGTGGTACCCCAATGCCGCGCTCGACAAACTGCGCATTCATTTGACAGAATCAATGTTCATTGATATTCTCGTTTTAGTAGTGTCTGCGATGCGCAATTTGAGTAGTTGAGACATAAAAAGGGTATCGTTAGAAATGTTTAAATAATAATGTGTTTTGGTGTCCATATGACCGATTATGTTGGAAAACCTCAAATGGAAAAGCGAGTTAAAACTGCATGTCAGAGAGGACAATGTGATCTCTCAACTTTGTTGGCGTGAGCGGCAGGGGCTTGGTGTGTAAACCATAGAAAAGGCAAAGCAATAGGTTTCGCTCTCAATAAAATCTGTCCAAAGTAAGGCCAATGCATTTGTATGGGCATATTTTGGACCTAAACCTGTAGCTTGCCTTCCCGCCTTTGGGACAACGTCTCCCATTGTTAGGGCGGAGACGTACATCTCGTCATTATATACAGATCTCTGGTGTAAATGGGAAGTTGCACACAGCACAGAAGGAGACGCTCATAAAAATTAAAAATATCAAAACCTTGATTCTTGTGATACAGGCATTTGGAATATCACGCAAAAACATAAATTCGAATGAATACAACATACCGCCCAGCCCTAGGACTGACCTGTTCATACATGTCCATGTTAGAGTAGTCAGGGTTGACTGATGTGGAGATGGACATGCCTCCAGTCTTCAGCTCCATCTGCTGGGCCTGCTGCCTGTAGTCCAGCCCTCCACAGCCCATCCTGGTAACAACACACTCCCATTAGCATGTCTCATCTCACAGCCTGGACCAACACATACTCCTCATCAAATCACACCCCATCCTAAAATAACACACACCTCCATTACCTGATCACAATTCACACGGATCATTAACGGATCACAAATACTACCTACCGGTAGCTCAACCTGGACCGACGCAGCACGCCTTTTCACAATCACCTCAGTAACCCAGTCAGACACACATTCTCAAGACAAAAACTCAATACTCATCACAATTGCAACTAACTCCATTACCTTCAACACATGTTTATGAAACCACACGAGCTATGCCTTCTAGACAATACACAAATGATTGGTCATATTATATGGGGTCTGGACTCACTTGGTGATGACACTGCAGAAGAGGGGCACATATAGTTTGAGGTCTTCAGGGAGGGTGTTGAGACTACACATAGCCCTGAAGTAGACCATCCCATTGGTTGGCTGCTCACAGTACTGCACAGGGACACCTCCTAGTGGGGTGAAGAGAGTAGAACAGGACAAATGTCAGAGGGAGACAAAACCATGACTCCAAGAATTTCTGTCTTGACATGTGGACCAGTTTATTTGCCAGTCTACCAATACTTGGAAATTGTACATCAAAACATATCTACATTTTGTCAAGTTAGTCTTATTCTAAAATGTATTAAATTACATTTTCTCCTCACAATAATCCTAATGACAAAGTTAACTGATTTTTAGAATTTTTTTCAAATTCATTAAAAATAAACAGAAATACCTTATTTACATAAGTATTTAGACCCTCTGCTATGAGACTCAAATTGCGCTCAGGTGCCTCCTGTTTCCATTGATTATCCTTGAGATGTTTATACAACTTGGAGTCCACCTGTGGTCAATTTAATTGATTGGACATGATTTGGAAAAGGCACAAACCTGTCTATATAAGGTCCCACAGTTGATAGTGTACGTCAGAGCAAAAATCAAGCTATGAGGTATAAATAATTGTCCGTTCTGAGACAGGATTGTATTGAGGCACAGATCTGGGGAAGGGTACCGAAACATTTCTGCAGCATTGAAGGTCTCCAAGAACACAGTGGTGGCTTCCATCATTCTTAAAAGGAAGAAGTTTGGAACCACCAAGACTCTTCCTAGAGCTGTCCGCTCGGCCAAACTGAGCAATTGGGGAAGAAGGGGCTTGGTCAGGGAAGTGACCAAGAACCCAATGGTCAACCTGACAGAGCTCCTCTGTGGAGATGGGAGAACCTTCGATAAAGACAACCATCTCTGAAGCACTCCACCAAATCAGGCCTTTATGGTAGAGTGGCCAGACGGAAGCCACTCTTCTGTAAAAGGCACATGACAGCCTGTTTGAAGTTTGCCAAAAGGTACCTAAAGGACTCTCAGAACATGAGAAACAAGATTCTCTGGTCTGATGAAACCAAGATTGGCCTGAATTTGTTTTTAACCTTTTATTTAACGGCAAGTCAGTAGTGTCTGGGGAACTGGAGGACAGGAGGAGATGTGGTGTCTGGGGAACTGGAGGACAGGAGGAGATGTGGTGTCTGGGGAACTGGAGGACAGGAGGAGATGTGGTGTCTGGGGAACTGGAGGACAGGAGGAGATGTGGTGTCTGGGGAACTGGAGGACAGGAGGAGATGTGGTGTCTGGGGTACTGGAGGACTGGAAATGGGAAACACTATTAGAGTGTTATCTCGGAGCCTAGAGTAACTAGAGTGTAGCGTCTGCGTGTACTACAGGTAGTACTGTACCTGCAGTGCCCATCTCTACAGGTGTGACTGCTATCGTTGGCTCAATGTCAGACACTTTCAGGGCAGGGAGACATGAGGCATCCTGGATCTTGCTCTGAATCGATAGCAGCTCAAGACCTGAATAAAAAGTCATAAATTAGTACAAAAATACTGAAAAAACGTTATGATCATGAATGGTTTATAAAGTTTTGATAATGAAGTGAATGAGTATTCTCCATTTTCCTCAAAAGACAGGTGGGTTGTTAAGCAACAAAACCAATGAGTGCCCAACTTTGGGGCAAAACAAGGATTATTGAAAAAGTGAATTATAATTGATCTCCAAATGTGTATTGAAAACATAAATACATTTGCACAATGAGCACTTGGTGTCTCTCAAATACATCATTACAGATATTGGTTAGCTAGCTAGCATATGTATTAGCATAGATATGACATCAGTCAAAACACCTCAAAACAAGACCTACACTATATATACAAAAGTATGTGGACACCCCTTCAAATTAGTGCATTCAGCTATTTCAGCCACACCCGTTGCTGACAGGTGTATAAAATTGAGCACACCGCCATGCAATCTCCATGACAAACATTGACAGTAAAACGGCATTAATGAAGAGGTCAGTGACTTACAATGTGGCAACGTCATAGGATGCCACCTTTAAAATTTCTGCTCTGCAAGAGCTGTCCCGGTCAACTGTAAGTGCTGTTATTGTGAAATGGAAACGTCTAGGAGCAACAACGGCTCAGCCGCAAAGTGGTAGGCCACACATGCTCACAGAACGGGACCGCAGAGTGCTGAAGCGTGTAAAAATCATCTGTCCTCGGTTGCAACACTCACTACTGAGTTCCAACCTGCCTCTGGAAGCAATGTCAGCACAAGAACTGTTCGTTGGGAGCTTCATGAAATGTGTTTCCATGGCCGAGCAGCCGCACACAAGCCTAAGCCCACCATGTGCAACGCCAAGCATCGGCTGGAGTGGTGTAAAGCTCGCCGCCATTGGACTCTGGGGCAGGGGAAACGCGTTCTCTGTAGTGTAGTGATGAATCATGCTTCACCATCAGGCAGTCCGACAGATTAATCTGGGTTTGGTGGATGCCAGAAAAACACTACCTGCCCGAATAAATAGTGGCAACTAAAGTTTCGTGGTGGAGGAATAATGGCCTGGGGCTGTTTTTCATGGTTTGGGCTAGGCCCCTTAATTCCAGTGAAGGGAAATCTTAATGCTGCAGCATACAATGACATTCTAGACAATTCTGTGCTTCCAACTTTGTAGCAACAGTTTGGAGAAGGCCCTTTCCTGTTTCAACATGACAATGCCCCTGTGCACAAAGCGAGGTACATACAGAAATGGTTTGTTGAGATCGGTGTGGAAGAACTTGACTGGCACCTGACCACATGACTGAACCGTAGTCAACAAAACAAAGGAGATGATTGTGGACTTCAGAAAACAGCAGAGGGAGCATCCCCCCATCCACGGCACAGTAGTGGAGAAGATGGAACGTTTTAAGTTCCTCGACGTACACATCACGGACAAACTGAAATGGTCCAGTCACACAGACAGCGTGGTGAAGAAGGCGCAACAGCACCTCTTCAACCTCAGGAGGCTGAAGAAATGTGGCTTGTCACCTAAAAGCCTCAAACTTTTACAGATGCACAATTGAGAGCATCCTGTCGGGCTGTATCACCGCCTGGTACGGCAACTGCTCCGCCCACAACCGCAAGGCCCTCCAGAGGGTGGTGTGGTCTGCACAACGCATCACCAGGGGCAAACTACCTGCCCTCCAGGACACCTACAGCACCCGATATCACAGGAAGGATCTTCAAGGATAACAACCACCTGGGCCACTGCCTGTTCACCCCACTAACATCCAGAAGGCGGGGTCAGTACAGATGCATCAAAGCTGGGACAGAGAGACTGAATAACAGCTTCTATCTCAAGGCCATCAGACTGTTAAACAGCCATCACTTACACAGAGAGGCTGCTGCCAACATACAGACTTGAAATCATTGGCCACTTTAATTAATGGATCACTAGTCACTTTAATAATGCTACTTTAATAATGTTACAAGATCTTGCATCACTCATCTCATATGTACAGTGCCTTGCGAAAGTATTCGGCCCCCTTGAACTTTGCGACCTTTTGCCACATTTCAGGCTTCAAACATAAAGATATAAAACTGTATTTTTTTGTGAAGAATCAACAACAAGTGGGACACAATCATGAAGTGGAACAACATTTATTGGATATTTCAAACTTTTTTAACAAATCAAAAACTGAAAAATTGGGCGTGCAAAATTATTCAGCCCCCTTAAGTTAATACTTTGTAGCGCCACCTTTTGCTGCGATTACAGCTGTAAGTCGCTTGGGGTATGTCTCTATCAGTTTTGCACATCGAGATAATTTTTTCCCATTCCTCCTTGCAAAACAGCTCGAGCTCAGTGAGGTTGGATGGAGAGCATTTGTGAACAGCAGTTTTCAGTTCTTTCCACAGATTCTCGATTGGATTCAGGTCTGGACTTTGACTTGGCCATTCTAACACCTGGATATGTTTATTTTTGAACCATTCCATTGTTGATTTTGCTTTATGTTTTGGATCATTGTCTTGTTGGAAGACAAATCTCAGTCCCAGTCTCAGGTCTTTTGCAGACTCCATCAGGTTTTCTTCCAGAATGGTCCTGTATTTGGCTCCATCCATCTTCCCATCAATTTTAACCATCTTCCCTGTCCCTGCTGAAGAAAAGCAGGCCCAAACCATGATGCTGCCACCACCATGTTTGACAGTGGGGATGGTGTGTTCATGGTGATGAGCAGTGTTGCTTTTACGCCAAACATAACGTTTTGCATTGTTGCCAAAAAGTTCAATTTTGGTTTCATCTGACCAGAGCACCTTCTTCCACATGTTTGGTGTGTCTCCCAGGTGGCTTGTGGCAAACTTTAAACAACACTTTTTATGGATATCTTTAAGAAATGTCTTTCTTCTTGCCACTCTTCCATAAAGGCCAGATTTGTGCAATATACAACTGATTGTTGTCCTATGGACAGAGTCTCCCACCTCAGCTGTAGATCTCTGCAGTTCATCCAGAGTGATCATGAGCCTCTTGGCTGCATCTCTGATCAGTCTTCTCCTTGTATGAGCTGAAAGTTTAGAGGGACGGCCAGGTCTTGGTAGATTTGCAGTGGTCTGATACTCCTTCCATTTCAATATTATCGCTTGCACAGTGCTCCTTGGGATGTTTAAAGCTTGGGAAATCTTTTTGTATCCAAATCCGGCTTTAAACTTCTTCACAACAGTATCTCGGACCTGCCTGGTGTGTTCCTTGTTCTTCATGATGCTCTCTGCGCTTTTAACGGACCTCTGAGACTATCACAGTGCATGGTGCATTTATACGTAGACTTGATCACACACATGTGGATTGTATTTATCATCATTAGTCATTTAGGTCAACATTGGATCATTCAGAGATCCTCACTGAACTTCTGGAAAGAGTTTGCTGCACTGAAAGTAAAGGGGCTGAATAATTTTGCACGCCCAATTTTTCAGTTTTTGATTTGTTAAAAAAGTTTGAAATATCCAATAAATGTCGTTCCACTTCATGATTGTGTCCCACTTGTTGTTGATTCTTCACAAAAAAATACAGTTTTATATCTTTATGTTTGAAGCCTGAAATGTGGCAAAAGGTCGCAAAGTTCAAGGGGGCCGAAAACTTTCGCAAGGCACTGTATATACTGTATTTTATACCATCTATTGCATCTTGCCTATGCCGTTCTGTCATTTACATTCTTATTCCATTCCTTTACTAAGATTTGTGTGTATTAGGGAGTTGTGTGGAATAGTTAGACTACATGTTAGATATTACTGCACTGTCAGAACTAGAAGCACAAGCACAGTAACGCAGTAACATCTGCTAAGCATGTGTATGTGACCAATACAATTTGATTTGATCCCCATCGAACACCTTCGGGATGAATTGGAACATTGACTGTAAAACCAGGCCTAATTGCACAACATCAGTGTCTGACCTCACTAATGCTCGTGGCTGAATGGAAGCAAGTCCCCGCATCAATGTTCCAACATCTAGTGGAAAAGTGGAGGCTTTTATAGCAGCAAAGGGGGACCAACTCCATATTAATGCCTATGATTTTGGAATGAGATGCTCGACGAGCAGGTGTCCACATACTTTTGGTCATGTAGTGTAGTACCAAGAACAAGATACAACTAGCTGAAACAAGCCACATGGCAGCTTCTTGTCATTGTTGCTTGCTATCTGACTGTTCAGGTTCATAACACACAACCTTCTGCCCCATCGATGAGAACGCATCTTTTTCGTGATGTTGTCAGGCAACCCGTCTATAGCTGTTGGCGTATAACTTACCTTTCTCATAGATGTCTTTCTTGTCACTCTCAGACAGAGCCTGTACCTTCTTCTGGAGTTTCTCCTCCTCTGCTTTGACTTGTTTCTCCAGGTACGCCTCATCGGGACTCATAGACAGAGTCAGCCTGTGAGTGTTGTCCTGCATGGGCACCAACAAGATGCTAATGTGACATGACATTACCATAACACTAAAGTCAGTGACATGATTAAACTGATGTAATTTCCTTCTTTCAACAACCCCCTGGTCTATGACCCCTGCATGATGACATCAACTTTCTTGATTAGACTGCTTTATCCCATTACAATTTACTGTTACATAGGCTATTCAGATTTAGATGCCATGTATACTGAAAGAAACGCAACGTATTTCTCCTGTCTGGTCTCACCTTGAAGTAGTGTAGGACTTTCTCCTGGAGGAAGCGAGGGTTGTCCTTCAGGGCTTCTCTGAACTGGGTCACACTGTCACTGATCTTCAGCAGCTGGACCGGGTCTCCATCATGGTTCCAACAGGAAGCGATGTACTGTTAGCAGAGAGACAACACACAGGGTAAAAGGTCATACTCATTTAATGAGCAGCACCTAGGTGTGTATATTTCCATTGTAGTTCCAGCAGGAAGCTACTGTATGTTCTGCAGAGACAAGTATAAAGTTGACAACACGCACCCAAAATATACTGAACAAAAATACAACAATTTTACTTAGTTACATTTCATATAAGGAAATCAGTCAATTGAAATAAATTCATTAGATCCTAATCTATGGATTTCACATGACTGGGCAGGGCTACAGCCCACCCACTAGGGAACCCAGCAAATCAGAATGAGTTTTTCCCCGCAAAAGGGCATTATTACAGACTGAAATACTCCTCAGTTTCATCAGCTGTCCAGGTAGCTGGTCTCAGACAATCCGCAGGTGAAGAAGCCAGATGTGAAGGTCCTGGGGTGGAGTGGTTACATGTGGTCTGTGGTTGTGAGGCCGGTTGGATATACTGCCATACTGAGAAATGGACATTCAATTCTCTGGCAACAGCTCTGGTGGACACTCCTGCAGTCAGCATGCCAAATGCACACTCCCTCAAAACTTGACATTTGTGGCATTGTGTTTTGTGACAAAACTGCACATTTTAGAGTGGCCTTTTACTGTCCCCAGCACAAGTTACACCTGTGTAATGATCATGCTGTTTAATCAGCTTCTTGAAATGCATACCTGTCAGGTGGATGGATTATCTTGGCAAAAGGTGAATGCTCTCTAACAGGGATGTAAACTAATTTGGACAACATTTTACAAAAAGCTTATTTTTCTGCGTTTGGAACATTTCTAGGATCTTTTATTTCAACTCATGAAACCTCGGACCAACACTTTACATGTTGCGTTTATATTTTTGTTCAGTGTAGTTAGATAGGTGCTGACTAATGGAATAGTAAACTTACTAGAGGGTTAATATGGTCATACTGTATACAGGAGATGCAGCTGCCAGGACAATCACTATGGTATTCGTGAGTCTGTCTTTATATACATTTCAATTCCCTTCACATTTCACCTCTGTTTAGAGTGTGTATAGAAAACAATAAAATGTTCATGGTTAAAACATCACAGTGGAGACACCAGACAAGCTGTGGCCTTGTACTCACTGAGGCCAGTGACAACCCGAAGCTGGTAGACTGATGTTTCATCTGGATTTCAATCTTATGAAGCAGGGCCTCTATCCTCTCCTCCTCAAATCCATTGCTGCATCGTTAGGAGAGAAGTACAGTTAGATTACATTATTGTGATGACTGTTATTGTACATAACACATCAGCAGTATACTTACGCAATGATCTCATCAATGGTTTGGACAATGATTTGCTTGACTTTCTCAGTGTCTTCTTCAGCCATTCCTTGCAAGCCTATGCTGAATGATGCCTCTTTGGTGCTCCCATCGTATCTGGAAAATAACAAGATACTGGTAAATAAAGAATTTTACTGTTCAGTATATATCAACATTCCAAAGTGCTATGCCAATGTGTACCTCACAAGTTCTTTAACTTCGTTGAGATAAAGTGCCTGTATTCTGGGACTGTATGTCTTTTAACGTGTTTTATCAATGTTCATTGGTTTCTAAATCCATCTCCAAAGAGGTTAACCCACCCTACGACAGAGGAGAAGTTTGTTCCTATCTTGGGTTCTATGAGGGTCTTGTAGAAGGGAGAGTTGGGTCCAGAGATCATCAGAGAGGACAGCAGGCTCAGGGTGAAACCCTCAAATGTATCTGTGATGCTGCAGAGCGAAGGACACCTGAATGAGACCACTACTGTGTCGCTTACTGATTTTAAATGACCAAAATGCATACGTAAATCTCGACATGCAACAATTGAGGTTAAAGTCACTTTAAAACAAATCAATGTATACTATCCCAGAAAGAAGTTTAGAGAAACAACTGATAGTGTTGCAGTAGCTCAGTATTACGTACTCTCCTAGCAGGTAGCTCATACACAGCGTGTTCTGTTTGGCTGCATCAGGAGCCATAGCATCGGGACTGCAGGTCACATGGTCCTCTCTCTGTGGAAAAGTCCATTACAATTAGAAACACTTCTGTCCACACAAATGTGGAAATGTCTTTGGCGTCAGACATTAAAAAAAACTGACATTAAAACATCATCAAACAGGATCATTCAAATAAGCATTACGGTGAAATTAATTCAAACTTCCAAACCATAGACCTTGCCAAAGTAGCTCAAGTGGAGTGCATAGAATTGTAATATGTGGGAGCTGATGATGAATAAAGTAATATCTGACAGCAGGTACTGAAAGAGCTACAGTGATACTGGATGGGCAGACGCACAGGCCTGTCCCAGTGGGGTTGGTTAGGGACAGCAGTGTCAGGCTCAGTGCGCTCAAACTTGGACAGAGCCTCCTCCTGGATCTGTTTCAAGTGCTGCTCTAAGGGCAGATCCCCGTAGGTGAAGAACCTGAGGAGCAGAAAAGGGGAAACCCTGTTACTGCCAAGGCCCAACAGAGTTGTGTGAGACACAGTGCTACTGTGCCGAGTATATAATATTGGGGTGTGTGACAGTGTGTTGTGCCGTGCATTGCTAAGTGGTAATGTGTGACAGTGTACTGTACAGGTCATGGCGTATCACAATGAGCAGTAGCTCATGTTGAAGCATGGTGGTGGTGGTGTATTGTGCATGTCATAGTGTACTGTACCTTGCATTGCTGGGGTGGTAGTGTGTAGCGTGGAAGTGCTTCAGTTGTTCCCAGGAGAGGTCAGGGATGGCCAGGGGTTCCCCTCCAGACACCACACCGTATGTGTGGTCAGGAAACAGCTTGTTCTGCAGGTGCTGGGCATATACCCTCTCGTTGTCTGACTGAAATCACATACAGAGAGGAAATGTAAGATTCCAATGTGACTTCTATTTGTCCATCTCCTGACCAAATTATTCTGTAATTCTCACAAATTAATCACAATAAATCTAAATAACAAATCTCTAAATAAATAACTTGGAATGAAGTCACTCACAAAAGCGCCCTTCATTTCATTGAAGACAACTCCTTTGAAGACCAAAGGGGAAGTAGGATCTGTAGGTTTTTCATTCTCCAGTCTCCATCCCTCCTGCCTTTAACAAAACACAAGGATATGAATGCAGACTTCTGATGTCAATGATTTTGATTAAAGAGGCAGCTATTTAAACACCACACTTACCAAAAATCAAGTTCTCGTAGACAAGGGAAAAACACTGCATCCAGATACACGGAGAGGAGATTCTGGAAGTCTTTCCCGTTTTGTGTGGAGAAGGGATACATAGTGAAATCACTAGCTGTGGGGGAAAAAAACAATGATGTTTCAGACACCATGTGTGTACACACACACACACACACACACACACACACACACACAGACCTGTGAATGCGTTCATGAAGGTGGAGAGGGATCTGTTGAGCATCTTGAAAAAGGGGTCTCTGCAGGGGTACTTCTCTGAGCCACACAACACTGTGTGTTCCAGGATGTGTGGGACCCCTGTGTTGTCCATTGGGGTCGTCCTGAGCTGAACACTGCAGAGGTGTTACGACAAGAGATGGAAACACTGTCGTTAGAAAAAGCACTGGCTTAGAATAAGTATTTTATTACTAAACTAGAACATTTAATTTTATCTAATCTCTTCAACCAGCCGGCTCTCTATCAGGGAAGCAATTGAGTCTGGGGACAAGGTTCCATTTTAACATACAAACTTAGCCAAATAAAGTATACTTCCACAAATGTGGGATTATTACCTAAAGAGATTGTTCTTGTCATCTCTAGCTGCGTGTAGATACTGGGCGCCTGTGTTGTCATGGGTCAGTTTGACAGCTGTAAGGAACAGGTCAGGAACAGTAACCACCTGCAGAAACACAGGAGGATAAGATCACATTTATCCTGACTTTATGCTAAACTTTGACTAGAAGTGTATGTGAATTTATCAGAATTTTACTCTTGTTGTGGGTCAGTGTTTTCCAATCCTATTGACCCAAAGGGATTGACATTAGTTTTTGGCCCGGCATTTTACCTCCTTAACTGTGAAGCCATGGATCTTCTGTCCTGCCTGGTACTGCAATGCCCTCTCTGTTGCTGAGGTGCTCCTGAACCTCCATGAAGGATTCTGCCACTGGAAACTGGATTTGCCAAGAGAGAGATCATTGCTGGCTTGCATCAGATGATACCATTTGAAAGGAAACACTTTGAAGTTTGTGGAAATGTTAAATTCATGTAGGAGAATAAAACACATTAGATCTGGTAAAATATTTTTTTAAAGATTATTTTTGTACCATCATTTTTGAAATGCAAGAAAAAGGCCATCATGTATTATGCCAGCCCAAGCGTCATTTAGATGTTGGCCACTAGATGGCAGCAGTGTTTGTGCAAAGTTTTAGACTGATCCAATGAACTATTGTGTTTCTGTTCAAAATGTTGTATCAAGTCTGCCCAAATGTGCCTAACTGGTTTATTAATACATTTTCAAGTTCACAACTGTGCACTCTCCTCAAACAATAGCATGGCATTCTTTCACTGTAATATCTACTGTAAATTGGACAGTGCAGTTGGATTAACAAGAATTTAAGCTTCTGCCAATATCAGATATGTCTATGTCCTGGGAAATGTTCTTGTTACTTACAACCTCATGCTAATCACATTAGCCTACTTTAGCTCAACCGTCCCGCGGGGGACCCACCAATTCTGTAGAGGTTAGATAACTACATGATTCCATAGCTGTTATTTTGTAGTTTTGATGTCTTCACTATTATTCTACAATGTAGAACATAGTAAAAATAAAGAAAAACCCTTGAATGAGTGGGTGTGTCCAAACTTTTGACAAGTACTGTTGTTTACAATAAATACATAAAATACAAATTTTTTTCCTAACTTTATACCACAAATTAAAGAAATCATAGACTGCTTGGAAATTACTGACAAAAATATTCTCTACACAAGTAATATTTACCTAGATATTTCTTCAACTTTTGGACAACTGCCCACTGCAGCCATTTTCCATGGTAGCTCTTCACAAAACTATATTAAAGAGGAACTTGCCCTCAGTGGTGTAAATTACACCATTACCAAAGGACAGGTATATTTTGTGTAAATAACAATATAAAGGGCATACTCACAATAAATATTGATATAGATTTTATTTAATTGACTCTTTCTCTAGTAGATAACATTATATGAGTAATTATTAATGTTCTCTCATAGAAAAACATAGTAGAAGCTCAAAAGTCTGGGTCAGGGACAAGGGCAAAACAGTGAAATGTAGGTGGAAAAAATGCAACTGAAAAGTAGATAAAATACTTGATGTGTTAAAACATACGGGGTGATTGTAGTATGAATTTAACATATTTTTTCGAAATTGACCCCGAGGACATAGAAGTGCCCGTAGTTGTAGAATCACTCATATACACAGTTGAAGTCGGAAGTTTACATACACTTAGGTTGGAGTCATTAAAACTCGTTTTTCAACCACGCCACAAAATTCTTGTCAACAAACTATAGTTTTGGCAAGTCAGTTAGGACATCTACTTTGCGCATGACACAAGTAATTTCTCCAACAATTGTTTACAGACAGATTGTTTCACTTATAATTCACTGTATCACAATTCCAGTGGGTCAGAAGTTTACACACACTAAGTTGACTGTGCCTTTAAACAGCTTGGAAAATTCCAGAAAATTATTGTCATGGCTTCAGAAGCTTCTGATAGGCTAGACATCATTTGAGTCAATTGGAGGTGTACCTGTGGATGTATTTCAAGGCCTACCTTCAAACTCAGTGCCTCTTTGCGTGACATCATGGGAAAAACAAAAGAAATCAGCCAAGACCTCAGAAAAGAAATTGTAAACGCCTGAAGGTACCATGTTCATCTGTACAAACAATAGTACGCAAGTATAAACATCATGGAACCACACAACCGTCATACCGCTCAGGAAGGAGACGTGTTCTGTCTCCTAGAGATGAACATACTTTGGTGCGAAAAGTGCAAACCAATCCCAAAACAACAGCAAAGGACCTTGTGAAGATGCTGGAGGAAACGGGTACAAAAGTATCTATATCCACAGTAAAACGAGTCCTATATCGACATGACCTGAAAGGCCGCTCAGCAAGGAGAAGCCACTGCTCCAAAACCGCCATTAAGCCAGACTATGGTTTGCAACTGCACATGGGGACAAAGATTGTATTTTTTGGAGAAATGTCCTCTGGTCTGATGAAACAAAAATAGAAATGTTTGGCCATAATGAACATTGTTATGTTTAGAGGAAAAAGGGTGAGGCTTGCAAGCCGAAGAACACCATCCCAACTGTGAAGAACGGGGGTGGCAGCATCATGTTGTGGGGGTGCTTTGCTGGGACTGGTGCATTTCACAAAATAGATGGCATCATGACAAAAGAAAATTATGTGGATATATTATAGCAACATATTAAGACATCAGTTAAAGCTTGGTCGCAAATGGGTCTTCCAAATTGACAATGACCTCAAGCATACTTCCAAAGTTGTAGAAAAATGGCTTAAGGACAACAAAGTTAAGGTATTGGAGTGGCCATCACAAAGCCCTGACCTCAATCCTATAGAATATTTGTGGGCAGAACTGAAAAAGTGTGTGCGAGCAAGGAGGCCTACAAACCTGACTCAGTTCCACCAGCTCTCAGGAGGAATGGGCCAAAATTCACAACTTATTATGTGGGAAGCTTGTGGAAGGCTACCCAAAACGTTTGACCCAAGTTAAACTATTTAAAGGCAATGCTACCAATTAATAATTGAGTGTGTGTAAACTTCTGACCCACTGGGAATGTGACAAATAGGCTGAAATAAATTATTCTTTCTCCTATTATTCTGACATTTCACTTAAAATAAAGTGGTGATCCTAACTGACCTAAGACAGGACATTTTTACTATGATTAAATGTCAGGAATTGTGAAAAACTGAGTTTAAATGTATTTGGCTAAGGTGTATGTAAACTTCCGACTTCAACTGTACATTTTTCCCCCACCAGGTTATAGCCTATATCCACATAAAATGTCCCGTAAAAAAACATCCCCCTATGGAAATCAAATACCCGTTCAACGGGTTTGTTCTGGTGCCAGACGTGAGATTTACTCATAAAGATCCTACGGTTATGTGCAATGTGATATAACGGAGTCATGGTCCAGGGCTAGCTGGCTAGCTAATATATACTCACCGTAGATTTCGAAGTTTCTGGAGAACTGTTTTACTCTGCCTAAACATCATTTCCTTAATTTAGTGACAATATATCTAATTGGTATTTATCAATGAACGTGCATATCCGAATAGTATACGCTGAACAGCTTTACTATCATAAAGTCAGCACAATTTGGTTTGCTGCACATCCATATCCTCTCATGCTGTCAGTAGTTGACACACTGAAATTGAAGTGGACATGTTAACGTGGCATCTGCGCATATTACAGACAAACCAATACATGCAATGGGGCAAGTCACACACTCTTATAGGTATGAGTGGGTTTATGCTGTTTATAGATCTACACAAGCTGCGGTTTGCTATTTAGAGCCAGTGGGCTATTCCTTTTAGTGTTGTACAATCAAATGTTTTATTGGCTAAACTGGCAATAACACCAAATATGATTGGGTAAACGTGGTATGACGATTATGACACATCCAATACGTCTGGAAGTTTTCGAAGGGCAAAACATGGACCAAGATGGCGTCGTTGTGAAGCGGGAGTGTTTAATTGTGGAGTTTGTGATTAATTCTCGCAAATTTGATGACTGTTCTTATTATTTCACCCGTTTTAATTTGTTGCAACAAAATGTGATTAAGACGAGTTGGTCGCAGTTTTCATGGGCACAACAAATAATATGCGCGCAGCACAGGAACACCTTCCTAAAATGAATTAGATGGTTAGACAAAGATTGTGTATGTCCTCTCCACCCAAACTATAGGTAGTCGTTGTCCACAAATCCACTCGGCATAGTTTCTAGATCCCGTCTATTCTTTCTCTGGATTGGTGGACATATATCTCAATATTTTTATATATTTGAATATTCGATGAGTTGTTGACGTCAGCAACCTGTTTTCAAAGTAGACAGAGGGACGGACTTTGATTACTAGCCTCATTCATAGCCGTCTCAAGACAACTCCGATATAAAGTGTTTTTTTCTCAAAGTTGTGGAGATGTCACACTCGTAACAACCTAAGCATTACGAAACTTCGATTCAATCAAATAAACCTCATTTAGCAAATAAGACATTATGTTGTTGTTGACCAAATTCGACATTCCAAACAAGTCCTTGCTTGATGGGTCTGAGGGAGTCACATGCAAAGGGGTCGTCACTAGTTACCACAGCCACAAAGTAAGAAACCTCGCCTATTTATACAATTCCTCTTCTTCTATCTGATTTTAGAGCTTTGGTTAACCATACTGCTAACCTCATGCCTAACCTTAAATTAAGACAAAAAAGCAACATTTTGTTTTCATAGAATTTTATGATATAGCCAATTGTGACTTTGTGTTTGTGGTAACTAGTGGAAACTCAATGCACAGGTTAGAGATGTAATTGCAGGGTACAGTGACATTCTTGAGAAGTGAATTAAATAATAATACATATTTACATCTGTAACAATAAAGAAATGACCATTGTTGGGAGGGGGGCTCGCCGTGTCTATTCAGCAGCCTGATGGTCTGGGGGTAGAAGCTATTGGCCAGTCTGACAGTTTTGCCATGATACTCCTATACTGCCCGCGTCTGAGTGATGAAATCAGGAAGAATAGGCCATGGCTTGGGTGGCTGAGGTCATTGATGATTGTTCTTGGCCTTCCTACGACACCTGGTGTTCTCTGTGTCCTGGAGGGCAGGCAGTGTGTGCACCCAATGGTGCGTTTGGCTGAGCGTACCACCCTCTGTAGAGCATTGCGGTCAGCGACAGTAAAGTTGCCGTATCAGGCTTTTAAATATCTCTGCGAGCACAGATTAATACAAATGTAAAGTCACTGTATTCAATCGATCAATACTAAGTCAATACTTAGCCTATCTTTCTATTTTTCTGTGTTAATTTTGTGCACACTTTCCAGTCATGTTCCCAGCAGAGAAAGAAGCTAGATAAACAGTCTTCTTTTCCCATTTCTCAGTCTGGCTGTAAGTTGCTCTTTCTACCAGCAGATGAAGGCAGAGGGTCATGTCTGTCAATTCGTGTGACTCTGCAATGTAGCAATTTCAGTCAATTTCTGTATTATGAAGTATGCAGAACATGTTACTTTGTAGCCCATGCTCAGTTGTTGCTTTACTGTTTACAATATCTCTGCAGTATGTCATGTTGAAGTGTGTGTCTTTATGCAAATGCAGGTCACAAACTAGGCTATTTGCTCATACACTACACTGTCAGTTTATTTCTTGGAGAAAATAAAGTACTCTTCATCACAGCCCCTAATGATATAATACCCTACTGTATTCACTAGGTCTGAATGTAATGCATGGACATGATGGATGCATTCAGGGTTATTCGGTGCGTTTCGATTGACAGCAAACTGAAGTTATTCCACCATCAGCATGAGGAGATCTTGAGCTGGTGGCATGGAGCCACTGCCAGGAGCCGAGTGGACACCTGTGAGTAGTATACCTTATCATACAAGGACCTCTGACACACAAGACATCTACTACACATGAGCTATCCCATTGAAATACCACAGTATCAGTACAACAGAGGTTGTATGTAGAGGAATCAGATTGTATATTTTGAATCTTGACAAATTAAGCTCAACTTGTTCAGAAAAGTGGGCCTTTAAAGATTATGTAGAAGCAGGGGCGCCCCCTACATTCTGAAATAGCATTTCCCCCCTCAGAGTTTTATCATTTGAATGTCATGGAATGTGAATGAGGTAAAGGTGTGCTTTAGGACCACGTGGACGCCTCAGAGCGGTCGGGGAGGCAGTTTGGAGTGTTTTGGATTAAAAAACAAAAAATTAATAGTTATGTACCCCCCCATTTCTAAAACCAAAGTTGGCCCCCTATGTAGAAGCGTACATAGTAGTGTATCACATTCAGTGTCTGTAGTGCAGCATTTTCGAACACAACCCTAGAGCCCAATAATTATTGGTGTGCTTAACAGTGTGCTCTCTAGGCTAGCACAGTCTGCTTTTATGGCCAGTGCTATGCAGGACAGGCCTGTCTCGACTCCCAAGATCTTAATTCAGGCATCTGCGCAGTATAGTGCATTGATCAGAATTCTGATATTGTCTTCCTTTGAGCTATAGCTGTTTTTGCCACATTTGCGCGCCCGCAACTATATAAATGAAGAGAATCAACCATTTTAGGTTATCAAGTATGCACTTACTTGCACTGTGCACACACAAGCCGAACGCATCTCTCTCGCGCGCTCTCTCTATATGATGTGTTTGGTTTGAAATATTATAGTTGATCTCAGTGTGACATTTATCAGGACAGATATCCTCCCGCAGCCACTCAACACATATGGACCTCAGATGGCTTCTCTCTCTGACGGATGGCCCTGGGTCCTGTTCTCTTTCATTTGGACGCAGTAAAAACCATACTGTGGCACTATATAGAAATCTGACAGATTGTAAGAGCACAATGAACAGTAGCTTGTGAGATTGAGATTTAATGGAGAGAGCAGAGAGGTCAATAGCATGTGAAGTAACTCAGTTCGACTCCAACACCATCATTAAATTTGCCGATGACACAACAAGACAGCCTATAGGGATGAGGTCAGAGACCTGGCTGTGTGGTGCCAGGACAACAACCTCTCCCTCAACGTGATCAAGACAAAGGAGATGATTGTGGACTACAGGAAAAAGAGGACCGAGCACGCCCCATTCTCATCGACGGGGCTGCAGTAGAGCAGGTTGAGAGCTTCAAGTTCCTTGGTGTCCACATCACCAACAAACTAACATGGTCCGAGCATACCATGACAGTCGTGAAGCAGGCACGACAAAACCTATTCCCCCTCAGTAGACTGAAAAGATTTGCCATGGGTCCTCAGATCCTCAAAAGGTTCCACAGCTGCACCATCGAGAGCATCCTGGTTGCATCACTGCCTGGTATGGCAACTACTCGGCCTCCGACCGAAAGGCACTACAGAGGGTAGTGCGAATGGCCCAGTACATCACTGCGGCCAAGCTTCCTGCCATCCATGACCTCTATACTAGGCGGTGTCAGAGGAAGGCCCTGAAAATTGTCAAAGACTCCAGCGACCCTAGTCATAGACTGTTCTCTCTACTACCACACGGCAATCGGTACTGGAGCGCCAAGTCTAGGTCCAAGAGGCTTCTATGAACAGCTTCTACCCCCAAGACATAAGACTCCTGAACATCTAGTCAAATGGCTACCCAGACTATTCACATTGCCCCCCCTCCCCTCTCCACACCACTCCCGCTCTCGGTTGTCATCTATGCATAGTCACTTTAATTAACTCTACCTACATGTACGTACTACCTCAACTAACCAGTGCCTCCGCACATTGACTGTGTACCGGCATCCCCCTGTATATATTGTTATGTTTTACTGCTCCTCTTTAATTATTTGTTACTTTTATCTCTTATTGTTATCCAGATTTTTTGAAACTGCACTGTCGGTTAGGGGCTCGTAAGTAAGCATTTCACTGTAAGGTGAAATACCTGTTGTATTCGGCGCATGTGACTAATACGATTTGATTTGATTTGAGTTCAAACCTATTAGGGTTTTGAACTGCGTAACCCAAAAATATTTTTGGCATCTCAGGTTGTTCAGTTTGTTGAGGCAATTCTCACATGTAAACTTCATTGGGAGGAAGGATGTTTGACATGCTTTTTACATTTGTATCACAAACCATTTTTGAGAAAATCATAATGAAAGTGGCAATTTTAGGCCTTTTTTAGACTGATACCTGCCTCCTGTAAGATCCTATGATCTGTGAACTGTACATGATACAGACAACATCTTTGTGTCGTTATACTCTTTATATTGTGCTCTAAAATATGGAGTATGTCTAGATTCTGAAATAAAAATGTTCACATTAATTTATCCAAAATAAAAAATATGAATAGTACCCTTTTTGATTTAGCTTGTTTTTATACATTATTGTTTGTAACAATATACTCTAGTGGGCTCTCTGGTGTAAATTATAGGTTATTAACCAATCACAACACTCGTTTAGGATTGTACATGTAGCAAATCACCAGGAGAACAATCTGACATACCAAAAATATTTTTTGCCCAGTAATCAGTAATCAAGTCGTTTTTTGGGGCATATCTGTACTTTACTATTTATATCTTTAACAACTTTTACTCTTACTTCACTACATTCCTAAAGAAAATAAGGTACTTTTTACTGGCACCCAAAAGTACTCATTACATTTTGATTGCTTAGCAGGACAGGTAAATGGTCTAACTCACACACCTATCAAAAGAACATCCCTGATAATCCATACTGTTTGTGATCTGGCGGACTCACTAAACAGATATGCTTCCTTTGTAAATTATGTCTGAGTGTTCCCCAAGCTATCCGTAAGTTAAAAAAACAAGAAAATTGTGCTGTCTGGTTTGCTTAAAGGAATTTGAAATGATTTTGACTTTTACTTTTGATACTTAAGTACAGTGCCTTGCGAAAGTATTCGGCCCCCTTGAACTTTGCGACCTTTTGCCACATTTCAGGCTTCAAACATAAAGATATAAAACTGTATTTTTTTGTGAAGAATCAACAACAAGTGGGACACAATCATGAAGTGGAACGACATTTTTTGGATATTTCAAACTTTTTTAACAAATCAAAAACTGAAAAATTGGGCGTGCAAAATTATTCAGCCCCTTTACTTTCAGTGCAGCAAACTCTCTCCAGAAGTTCAGTGAGGATCTCTGAATGATCCACTGTTGACCTAAATGACTAATGATGATAAATACAATCCACCTGTGTGTAATCAAGTCTCCGTATAAATGCACCTGCACTGTGATAGTCTCAGAGGTCCGTTAAAAGAGCAGAGAGCATCATGAAGAACAAGGAACACACCAGGCAGGTCCGAGATACTGTTGTGAAGAAGTTTAAAGCCGGATTTGGATACAAAAAGATTTCCCAAACTTTAAACATCCCAAGGAGCACTGTGCAAGCGATAATATTGAAATGGAAGGAGTATCAGACCACTGCAAATCTACCAAGACCTGGCCGTCCCTCTAAACTTTCAGCTCATACAAGGAGAAGACTGATCAGAGATGCAGCCAAGAGGCCCATGATCACTCTGGATGAACTGCAGAGATCTACAGCTGAGGTGGGAGACTCTGTCCATAGAACAACAATCAGTCATATATTGCACAAATCTGGCCTTTATGGAAGAGTGGCAAGAAGAAAGCCATTTCTTAAAGATATCCATAAAAAGTGTAGTTTAAAGTTTGCCACAAGCCACCTGGGAGACACACCAAACATGTGGAAGAAGGTGCTCTGGTCAGATGAAACCAAAATTGAACTTTTTGGCAACAATGCAAAACGTTATGTTTGGCGTAAAAGCAACACACCATCCCCACTGTCAAACATGGTGGTGGCAGCATCATGGTTTGGGCCTGCTTTTCTTCAGCAGGGACAGGGAAGATGTTTAAAATTGATGGGAAGATGGATGGAGCCAAATACAGGACCATTCTGGAAGAAAACCTGATGGAGTCTGCAAAAGACCTGAGACTGGGACGGAGATTTCTCTTCCAACAAGACAATGATCCAAAACATAAAGCAAAATCTACAATGGAATGGTTCAAAAATAAACATATCCAGGTGATAGAATGTTCAAGTCAAAGTCCAGACCTGAATCCAATCGAGAATCTGTGGAAAGAACTGAAAACTGCTGTTCACAAATGCTCTCCATCCAACCTGACTGAGCTCGAGCTGTTTTGCAAGGAGGAATGGGAAAAAATGTCAGTCTCTCGATGTGCAAAACTGATAGACATACCCCAAGCGACTTACAGCTGTAATCGCAGCAAAAGGTGGCGCTACAAAGTATTAACTTAAGGGGGCTGAATAATTTTGCACGCCCAATTTTTCAGTTTTTGATTTGTTAAAAAAGTTTGAAATATCCAATAAATGTCGTTCCACTTCATGATTGTGTCCCACTTGTTGTTGATTCTTCACAAAAAAATACAGTTTTATATCTTTATGTTTGAAGCCTGAAATGTGTCAAAAGGTCGCAAAGTTCAAGGGGGCCGAATACTTTCGCAAGGCACTGTATATTTAAAACCAAATAAAACCAAATACTTTAGTGATAATGGCGCCGGAGGTGATGGCTGCCGTTTTACAGTCTCCTAACCAATTGTTCTATTGTGTGTGTTATTTTTGTACAAAATGTTTCTGGCACCGTCTCTTATGACCGAAAAGAGCTTCTAGATATCAGGACAGTGATTACTCACCTCGTACTGGATGAAGATTTACTTCAGACACCCGACAAGTACCAAATCCCTGTGATTCACATGAGAAAGAGACCGAGATATCGAGGACGTAGGTCGGGGTGCCTTGTAAGGATCTGACGGCGAGTGAGTAATCTGCCTCTACCATCAATCCTATTAGCCAACGTACAATCATTGGATAACAAAATAGATGAGCTACGATCACGAATATCCTACAGACGGCACAATAAAAACTGTAATATCTTGTGTTTCACAGAGTCGTGGCTGAACGACAACATTAATAAAATACAGCTGGTGGGGTTTAGGCTGCATCAGCAAGATAGAACAGCCTTCTCTGGTAAGACAAGGGGTGGTGTTCTGTCTATTTTTGTAAACAACAGCTGGTGCATGAAATCTAATATTAAGGAGGTCTCAAGGTTTTGCTCGCCTGAGGGAGAGTATAATGAATGATAAGCTGTAGACCACAATATTTACCAAGAGAGTTTTCATCCATATTTTTTGTAGCTGTATACTTACCACCACAAACCGATGCTGGCACTAAAACCTCACTCAATGAGCTGTATAAGGCCATAAGCAAACAGGAAATCGCTCATCCAGAGTCGATGCTCCTAGTGGCTGGGGACTTTAATGCAGGGAAACTTAAATCCATTTTACCTCATTTCTACCAGCATGTTAAATGTGCAACCAGAGGAAAAAAACTCTCGAGCACCTTTACTCCACACACAGAGACTTGTACGAAGCTCTTGTTCGCCCTCCATTTGGAAAATCGGACCATATTTCTATCCTCCTGATTCCAGCTTACAAGCAAAAACTAAAGGAAGAAGAAGTGGTCAGATGACGCAGATGATAAGTTTCAGGACTGTTTTGCTAGCACAGACTGGAATATGTTCCTGGATTCTTCCGTTTGGCATTGAGGAGATCACCACATCAGTCACTGACTTCATCAATAAGTGCATCGATGACGTCGTCCCCACAGTGACTGTACGTACATACCCCAACCAGAAGCCATGGATTGCAGGCAACATCCACACTGATCTAAAGAGTAGAGCTGCCGCTTTCATGGAGCAGGACTCTAACCCGGACGTTTATAAGAAATCCCTCAGACGAAACATCAAACAGGCAAAGTGTCAATATAGGACTAAGATTCAATCGTACTACACCGGCTCTGATGCTCGTCGGATGTGGCAGGGCTTGAAACCTATTACAGACTACAAAGGGAAGCACAGCCGCGAGCTGCCCAGTGACACGAGCCTACCAGACAAGCTAAATTACTTGTATGTTCGCTTCGAGGCAAGCAACACTGAAGCATGCATGAGAGCATCAGCTGTTCCGGACGACTGTGTTATCACGCTCTGCGTAGCCGATGTGAGCAAGACCTTTAAACAGGTCAACATTCACAAGGCCGCAGGGCCAGAAGGATTACCAGGACGTGTTCTCCGAGCATGCGATGACCAACTGGCAAGTATCTTCACTGACATTTTCAACCTGTCCCTGACTGAGTCTGTAATACCAACATGTTTCAAGCAGACCACCATAGTTCCTGTGCCCAAGAACACTAAGGTAACTTGCCTAAATTACTACTGACCCGTAGCACTCATGTCTGTATCCATGAGGTGCTTTGAAAGGCTGGTCATGGCATGTCATTATCCCAGAAACCCTAGACCCACCCCATTTTGCATATCGCTCTAAGAGATCTACAGATGATGCAATCTCAATTGCACTGCACACTGCCCTTTCCCACTTGGACAAAAGGAACACCTACATGGGAATGCTACTCATTGACTACAGCTCAGCGTTCATCACCATAGTGCCCTCAAAGCTCATCACTAAGCTAAGGACCCTGGGACTAAACACCTCCCTCTGCAACTGGATCCTGGACTTCCTGACGGGCCGCCCCCAAGACATTTGCCACGCTGATCCTCAACACGAGGGACCCTCAGGGGTGCGTGCTCAGTTCCCTCCTGTACTCCCTGTTCACCCAGGACTGCATGGCCAGGTAGGACTCCATCACCATCATTGTATTATTATTTTATTTTTTGTGAATATTTAAAACATACAATATACTTGCAGTGAAGCCTCTCAACAACTAAACAGCCTCTCATCCAGAGCGACACACAGAAGCAACCAGGGTGTGTATGTGCAGGTGTGCATTTGAATGATAGTGCGTGTATATTACATGTGTGAAAACACCTGCATGGCATCAGCCTCAGGCAAACCGGCATTAACTGTAACAACACTACCCCTCAGTGTCATTCAAACGTACTTTTTGTTATGTTTTATTTTGACTTAATTTTTTACCAGGGTAGTGCGTACGGCCCAGTTCATCACTGGGGCCAAGCTTCCTGCCATCCGGGACCTCTATACCAGGTGGTGTCAGAGGAAGGCCCGAAAAATTGTCAAAGACTCTGGCCACTCTGGTCATAGACTGTTTTCTTTGCTACCGCACGGCAAGCGGTACCGGAGCCTCAAGTCTAGGTCCAAAAGTCTTTGTAACAGCTTCTACCCCCAAGCCTCCTGAACAGCTAATCAATTGGCTACCCATACTATTTGCATTGTCCCCTCCCCCCTCTGTTACACTGCTGTTTATTTTCTATTTTACTAGTCAGTTAAGAACAAATTCTTTACAATGACAGCCTAGGAACAGTAGGTTAACTGCCTTGTTCAGGGGCAGAATGACATATTTTTACCTTGTCAGCACAGGGATTCAATCTAGCAACCTTGCGGTTTCTGGCCCAACGCTCTAACCACTAAGCTACCTGCTCTATGCATAGTCACCTTAACTCTACCTACATGTACATATTACCTCAACTAACTGGTACCCCCGCACATTGATTCAATACCGGGACTCCCTGTATATAGCCTCGCTACTATTATTTTACTGCTGCTCTTGAATTATTTGTTATTAACATTTTTTATAATCTTTTTTTTTATACATCTATATTCCTTTTTTTTTGAAAACTTGCAAGTAAGCATTTCACTCTAAGGTCTACTACACCTGTTGTATTCAGCACGTGACAAATAACATTTGATTTTATTTAAAACTTTTACTCAAATAGTATTTTACTGGGCGACTTTCAATTTGACTTAATTCATTTTCTAATAAGATATCTTTACTTTTACTCAAGTATGACAATTGGGTACTTTTCCCACCACTACCAATAGTCACTTTCCGTTGTTGTATTCTGAGCCAGGTAGATTGATAGAGTTCAATAGCTTCTTCAAATGCCTGTCTGTGACCAGTTTCATTCAAATGTTAAAATGTCCTGGATATCTCAAGCATTCACGGCAGCCTTGGTTGTGACAAAAATAAAGGTAGAGCAAATTCTCAGAGCCAAATTTTAATTGAGGCAAATTCACATGCTTCACCATTAGCTACTGTACTGTATCTCACCAGTTTCTCACATTACTTTTATTAAAGTAAGCTGTGTTTCACTACTAGTGGATCATCCTCCTCAGACTGGACCCCAATGACATTATCATTCTGCTGTTTGATCAAAAACAGATCCCCAAAGATGAATTCAGTCAGTCAGGAGCTCCCAATCCAGTTTGCTTTGCATGGGCTGCCTCGGAACCATAAACGGATGCTGCGTATCTCCATGCGTGTCCCCCAAATGGCACCCTAATCCCTACAGTGCCCTCAGAAAGTCTTCACACCACTTGACTTTTTCCACATTTTGTTGTGTTACAGCCTGATTTTAAAATGTATTACATTTAGATTTTGTTTCACTGATCCACACACACAATAACCCATAATGTCAAAGTGGAGTTACACTACTGTTCAAAAGTTTGCGGGCACTTAGAAATGTCTTTTTTTTAAAGAAAGCTACTTTTTTGTCCATTAAAATATCATCAAATTGATCAGATTGTTGATTGATTGTTAATGTTGTAAATGACTATTGTAGCTGGAAACGGCAGATTTTTAATGGAATATCTACATAGGCACACAGATGCCCATTATCAGCAACCATCACTCCTGTGTTCCAATGGCCCGTTGTGTTAGCTAATCCAAGTTTATAATTTTAAAAGGCTAATTGATCATTAGCACAGCTGAAAACTGTTGTGCTGCTTAAAGAAACAATACAACTGGCCTTCTTTACACTAGTTGAGTATCTGGAGCATCAGCATTTGTGGGTTCGATTACAGGCTCAAAATGGCCAGAAACCAAGACTTTATTTTGAAACTCGTCAGTCTGTTCTTGTTCTGAGAAATGAAGGCTATTCCATGTGAGAAATTGCCAAGAAACTGAAGATCTCGTACAACGCTGTGTTCTACTCCCTTCACAGAGCAGCGCAAACTGTCTCTAACCAGAATAGAAAGAGGAGTGGGAGGCCTGTGATTCACTCTGTGTGTAAGAATAGTGCTTACCATGATATTTTAATTACTACTAAGATTGTACCCCACACATCAAATGATCTAAAAGGTCCGTTAGTCGAGAAGTGAATTTCAAGCACAGATTCAACCAAAAAGACCATGCATGTTTTCCAATGCCTCGCAAAGATGGGCACCTATTGGTAGATGGGTAAAAATAAACAAAAGGAGACATTGGATATCCCTTTGAGCATGGTAAAGTTATAATTAGGCTTTGGATGTGTCACGGCCGTTAAAAGAAGAGGACCAAGGTGCAGCGTGGTAGGCGTACATTTTCTCTTTATTTGGATGCCAAACAAAACAATAAACACTACAAAACAAACCGTGACGCTAAAGGCTATGTGCCCTAAACAAAGTCAACTTCCCACAAAGACAGGTGGAAAAAAGGACTACCTATGTATGGTTCTCAATCAGAGACAACGATAGACAGCAGAGAACCCTAACCGGCCAAAACATAGAAATATAAATATAGAGTATAGAATACCCACCCCAACTCACACTCTGACCAAACCAAAATAGAGACATAAACAGGATCTCTAAGGTCAGGGCGTGACAGGATGGTGTATCGATACACCCAGTCACTACAAAGATACAGGCATCCTTCCTAACTCAGATGCCAGAGAGGAAGGGAACCACTCAGGGATTTCACCATGAGGCCATGAGGCCAATGGCGATTTTAAAACGGCTTCAGAGTTTAATGGCTGTGATAGGAGAAACTGAGGATGGATCAACAACATTGTAGTTATAACACAATACTCACCTAAATGCCAGAGTGAAAAGATGGAAGCCTGTACAGAATATATATTCCAAAACATGCATCCTGTTTGCAATAAGGCACTAAAGTAAAACTGCAAAAAATGTGGCAAAAAATGTATGTACTTTATGTACTGAATACAAAGTGTTGTGTTTTGGGAAAATGCAACACAGCACATGACGGTGTACCACTCTTCATATTTTCAAGCATGGTGGTGGCTGCATCATGTTATGGGTATGCTTGTCATTGGCAAGGACTAGGGAGTTTTCTGGATAAAAATAAACAGAATAGAGCTAAGCACATTCAAAATCCTAGAGGAAAACCTGGTTGTCTGCTTTCCAACAGACACAAAATCCCCTTTCAGTAGGACAAAAATTGAAAACACAAGGGCAAATCTACACTGTTGATTACCAAAATGACATTGAATGTTCCAAAATGGCCTAGGTACAGTTTTTAAATCTGTTTGAAAATCCATGGCAAGACTTGAAAATGGCTTTCTAGTAAACAACTAACTTGACAGAGCTTAAATAATTTTTTAAAGAATAAATGGTCAAATAATATAATAATCGGGAAGCAAATACAGGGAGTTTTTTTACCTTTATTTAACTAGGCAAGTCAGTTAAGAACAAATTCTTATTTTCAATGACGGCCTAGGAGCAGTTTTTTATATTTATTTTTTATTTCACCTTTATTTAACCAGGTAGGCAAGTTGAGAACAAGTTCTCATTTGCAACTGCGACCTGGCCAAGATAAAGCATAGCAATTTGACACATACAACAACACAGAGTTACACATGGAATAAACAAAACACAGTCAATAATACAGTAGAACAAAAGAAAACAAAAAGTCTATATACAGTGAGTGCAATTGAGGTAAGATAAAGGAGGTAAGGCAATAAATAGGCCACAGTGGCGAAGTAATTACAATATAGCTATTAAACACTGGAATGGTAGATGTGCAGAATATGAATGTGCAAGTAGAGCTACTGGGGTGCAAAGGAGCAAGATAAATAAATAAATAATGTATGGGGATGAGGTATGTAGATAGATGGGCTGTTTACAGATGGGCTATGTACAGGTGCAGTGATCTGTGAGCTGCTCTGACAGCTGGTGCTTAAAGCTAGTGTGGGAGATCTGAGTCTCCAGCTTTAGAGATTTTTGCAGTTCATTCCAGTCATTGGCAGCAGAGAACTGGAAGGAAAGACGACCAAATTAGGAATTGGCTTTGGGGGTGACCAGTAAGAAATACCTGCTGGAGCGCGTGCTACGAATGGGTGCTGCTATGGTGACCAGTAAGCTGAGATAAGGCGGGGCTTTACCTAGCAGAGACTTGTAGATAACCTGTAGCCAGTGGGTTTGGCGATGAGTATGAAGCGAGGGCCAAGTTCAGTTTGTTTCATCCAGTTTGTTGAGAAGAGTGTTGGAGGCTATTTTATAGATGACTTCACCAAAGTCGAGGATTGGTAGGATGGTCAGTTTTACGAGGGTATGTTTGGCAGCATGAGTGAAGGATGCGATATAGGAAGCCAATTCTAGATTTAATTTTGGATTGGAGATGCTTAATGTAAGTCTGGAAGGAGAGTTTACAGTCTTAAGGTATTTGTAGTTGTCCATGTATTCTAAGTCAGAGCCATCCAGAGTACTGATGCTGGACGGGCGAGCAGGTGCGGGCAGCGATCGGTTGAATAGCATCGAAGGAGAGTTGTATGGCATTGAAGCTCGTCTGGAGGTTAGTTAATACAGTGTCCAACGAAGGGCCAGAAGTATACAGAATGGTGTCAACTGCGTAGCGGTGTACCAGAGAATCACCAGCAGCAAGAGCAACATCATTGATGTATACAGAGAAGAGAGTCGGCCCGAGGATTGAACCCTGTAGCACCCTCATAGAGACTGCCAGAGGTCCGGACAGCAGGCCCTCCGATTTGACACACTGAACTCTATCAGAGAAGTAGTTTGAGAAACCAAGGCTGTCGAGTCTGCCAATAAGAATGTGGTGATTGACAGAGTCGACAGCCTTGGCCTGGTCGATAGATGGGCGACGATAGTTGGGTGACAGTGGGTTAACTGCCTTGTCCAGGGGCAGAACTGTATCTTGTCAGCTCGGGGATTTGGCTCTGGGCTTCCTTGCCTGCTGTTCTGGTGTGAACTTTCTCTTTTGTACAATTATGAACACATGTAGTGTAGCCTTTTTAATAGTAGGCCTTGTGTACTCTACATCTCCACATGTGGTTGCCAACAGTTGTTTTTGAAATGGTAATCACAAAGAATAGTATATGTGATGTGATCTGACATTGTATCCTTGATGAATGCCAGTGTTTGTGTCACATTTGAAGTGACACACAGACATTTTTAGGAATAGTTGACAGCGATATCAATTTAACATGCCATGGTCATGAAAGGCAAACCTTTTTGGCAGTTTCTAAAAAGCTTCCTTTAATGCAATGTGTTGTCATAAATGTAAATTATTCATTAGAGTTATAATAGACAGGAATATCATTATATACTTTGACAATGTTGCCGAAAAATCCCCAAATAAATGTTCATCTCTCCAACATTCATGCATAATTAATGAGCAGTGCCAAGAACTTCACAGAACAATATTAATCCCAATATGCAGACACTCGTTATCACTGTAATATGCAGTAATTCCTCGTACCACTTTGGAAACCAAACAGCATGCGTCTCGTATTTAAAAAAAAGCTAGGGCTCCAAAGTCGAACCCCAGAGTTTGAATTCCCTGGGTGTCGTTCTTTGTACTCTGCAGCCCTATTGACGGGCGATGTTAACTCAGTGACAGTCCTTGATTGGCTCCTTGTTCTCCTCAGGGGCTCCATTGCCATGTAAAGCCATCACAGACGTCACAAAACAGCTAGAGTTTTTTTTAGGAAGGGGACTAGAAAGTGCAGCTATAAACATATAATACAGGAATGAATTCCCTTGCTTTACTTGGTAAGTTTGTCTCCCTCTCAAACAAAATGTATTTCATCAAAGGTGCATCTGCCAAACAACGCATGAAATTACTTTTTTTGTGCAGACATTTTTTATTGAAGACTGTCAGTGTGTCCCCTGTGACTTTAAGATTGCATGAGTGATCAGAAAATATCTACTCCAAAAAAGATGCTCAATAATGTAGCTAACCACCATCAGGAGAGCCGTAAAAATGCAAAATGAAAGACAACAGAAAGACTACGTGCCACATAGACAGCAGCACGCTCAATAAAACTCCCTCAAAGGGATAGAAAGCCAGCAACATAAAAGGGGCCAACACTATTTACCATGACTTCTTGATTTGCATCTTAAAGGCAAGGTTTTTATTCACATTTAATGGGAGGAGGGGGGAAAGATGTTCTTGTCTATGAAGCACAAATAGAGTCAACGTGCCAGAGAACATCACACAGGCAAAAGTCTCATCGCGACTCCCCTCATAGATCATTCATTAGGCTCCTGGTCAACAGGTAATGCTGCAGCCTGAATCCCTGTCTGCATCCCAAATGGCACCCTATTCCCTATATAGTGCACTATAGGGCCCTGGTCAAAAGTAATGCACTTTATAGGGAATACTCTAGAGTACCATTTGGGACGCAACCATGGTGAGACCATACCGATGCCTTTGAGAGCCACCTGTTTTTCATGAGTCTCTGGTGAGCTATTTGTGTCTGGCGCATTTAAAAATGTCAGGTAAATTACAGACGTCGACCTCGACCTGACGGTCATATAATGTGGGACGCGCATAATTAACTGGAGATCGTTTATTACCTTGGATAGACGCAACACAGCACTATAGCTATGAATGCGTCCCAATCGGCACCCTATTCCCTATAGTGCACTACTTCTGCCCTGGGCCCTTAGGCTTCTGGTCAAAATTAGTGTCATATGTAGGGAATAGGGATGCAGCCTGGGTGTTGATTTGTGTCTGTCTACTGTATGACGGAATTTAAATGGATGTTTGTTGATGTTGAAATTAATTCACTGTGACCTCAGGCGGTGGCCTTGCATTGATGTTTAAGATGGGTTCGGGCTACGGAGCTACAGCTACGCCATAGAAATGTTAGTGTGACTTCAAATCACTATTTTCAATACTAATTATTTTGGACCATTCATCATTGTTTTTGCAGGGGCATCTGACAACTGCCTGAAGTCATAGGGAACGAAACAATTATGCTATCTACGTTTCAGTGACATTGACTTGTGAGTGTGTGACAGAGGTTGTAGACTATAGAGGGTAGGAGGTTGACTGGCTGCCAGGCAGGATGTTCTGAGACACAGGATGCATTTGATGTGCGCCTCACTTCCTTCCAGAGTCCTTGGCTCGTTATCAATGTGCAGCAGTAGTTTCTCTGGCTCCGTCTCAAATGGCACCCAATTCCCTACATAGTGCACTACAATATACAGTAGGGAATACGGTGCTCAGTCAGTTTTTCAGCTTACTGTTGAGAGTTAGAATAATAGAATACACAATTTCTAAAATGTTGTTGTGCATAAGCAGTCACTTAATTAGTCCATGTCAGCAATTTTATTTTAGATTGTTAAGTTAGTCTAGCGGCTGGCACTGCATGTGGGTACGCAGACCCATGAGCCACTGTGGCCCCTCATGATGAGTTTGGTTCTTTTGTGGCCCCTACCCCCATCAATGATTCCCATCCCTGAGTTACAGCCTGAAGTTAAAATTGATCTATTTAATCAATTTTGAATTCAGGCTGTAACACAACAAAATGTGGAGTAAGTTCTGAAGACAATATATTTCCCTCAGGGCTCACTCACCTGGAACCTCAGAGCTCAGTGGGGAAAATACGCTTCCCTGTGTTAGATGCTAACCTTTTACAGCTCTCCTTGTATACTGATATCTACATGACTATGTATCAGACATCTGATATCTAATGAGCTAGAAATGGTTTGGATATTATAACACACTTTTATGTACGGTTAGATAAGACCAGATTTGACCTTATTCACCTTCAAACATTCATGAATGCAAATGTTAGTGTACACACTGTATGTATGTCAACAACAACAGCAGGTTGCAGTGACCTACTAATCTGTTGTAGACATAAAGTAGATTAGCCTATTACAGACAATAAAATATTACTTTTTTCAGTTTACCGTGTATATTATTATTATGTCAACTCTAGTGTGTGTTTTGTTTGAATGTCATTATCATTATCCACTATCCTGTTTTCCATGGAAACAGGCTCAACCAATGGCACATGTGTTTGAGAATGGATGGATAACACATGGTAAGAGGGAATAGCTGTTTGTGTGTGTATGTAATTGTGTGTGTGTGTGTACAAACACGTGTGTGTGATGTGTAAACATGTCAGAATAAAGGAAAACTATTTGGAGAGAGGAGAGGACTGTTTTGAACAGACTTTGTTATCCTCTTTTCCACCCACAAAACACAAAGCGACTTCCCCATTGAGCATCCACTGTGGAGTTGACACAATTCAGCGCACTGTATCTCCACAGGCAGGCAAAGGCAGCTAGCTGTCTGACATTTCAATGTTAAAGGAGAACTAATCTGACCGATTTGACTCTTCTTTATCCCTTATTAATGGCAATTTAGTTTATCCTCTGTATATCTGAGGTCTCCGGAAGAGTTCAGCTCATCAGGGAATCTTTTCACACAAGTCAATTTATGACATCTTTAATCTCAATAGCATCATTTATTAATAGGCATGCTCCCTCCATGTCTCCCTCCCCCTCACTTTATAGTGCCATGACACTAGACTCCCTTAAGCTTGCTCCACTGAATGTTACACCAGTTGATGGACTGCTTCTGAAACAGCAGAGCTGCATGTCCCTGGATCTTGCCTTTATGAAATCACCCCCCAGTGCACTGTGCACCACCACTGTGTCTGAATTAGTCTGGGTGCCTGCAGCTACTTCCATCTCAATAAGTATGTTGTTTATGGGCCCATAAGCAAAATTTTGCCTGCACTGCTCATTATTGCTGAGTGGGGGGAAATCCCATGAGGCCTGCCTGCCACGCAGTTAAAACAATTCATATCTCTTCTTATGGCAAATCCAAGGAAACTGATATTAAAGAGAGTTAGTGGAGCTGCTGCTTCTCTCACCAAATGGCACCCTATTCCCTATATAATGCACTACTTTTGACCCGAGCCCATGGGATAGGGTGCCATTTGGGAAGGAGGTTCTGAGTGCCTCTAAAAAATAATAGATTCTTCGGCCCACTATGAGGACTGTGAACACTTATTAGTGTCAGCACCGTAGTTTAAATGGTTCAGTGGTTCTGTGTTATTGTTACTGTACCAATCTAAACTGTACCGAGTGAGTCGTAACACTGCGATATAAAAGAAGATGACTGGGTATCCATCCCAAAAGCAATGCACTATAAAGGGAATAGGGTGCCATTTGGGACAGAGCCTAGGTTCTAGTTTTTACATCAGTCTTCACTCATCAGACCATGTCTATATTGCCCAATAAAGGGAAAGTAACTGAACAGAATGGCTACCGAACAGCAGCACTAACTTCTGTCATCATGATTTGCTTCAAGAGGCTAGTCAAAGAACACTTCACCTGCACCCTCCCTCCCGGACACACTCAGCGCTCTCCATTTCGCCTACCACCCTGATCCAAGGACAACGCAAATGCCATTGCACAGCACACTGCCCTCAACCACCTGGACAAAAGAAATGCTCCTGTAGTCCCCTCCTGTACTCTCTGTATACCCATGACAGCATGGCCTCACACTGTTACAATTCCATCATCAAGTATGCTGACGACATGAAAATATTAGGCCTGATTACCAACAACAACGAGACGGCCTACAGGGAGGAGGTAGGACATCTGACGACGTGGTGCCAGGTAAACAACCTCTCCCTCAACGTCAGCAAAACAAAGGAGCTGATTGTGGATTTCAGAAGGAACCAGGTTGGGCAAGCCCCCATCCTCATAAACGGGGCTGCCGTGGAGATAGTCAAAAACATCAAGTTCCTCTGTGTACTCATCTCTGCCATACCACACGGACACCACGATGAAGAAGACACGGCAGTGACTCTTTAACCTCAGGAGGCGGAAGAAATTCTGCCTGTCCCCGATGGCCCTCAGTGTTCTACAGGAGCACAATCGAGAGCATACTGTTGGGCTGCATCACAGCCTAGTACAGCAACTCCACCGCCGCTGATCGCAAGGTTCTAGAGAGGGTGGTACGCTCACCCGAATGCGCCATCTCTGCCTGCCCTCCAGGGGGGTGTAGGTGTCCTGGAGGGCAGGCAGTGATGGTGCATTCGGCTGAGCGTTCCATGCTGTGATGCAGCCCGACAGTATGCTCTCGATTGTAGAAAAGTAAAAAAGCATGTTGACTCACCCTACTTGTAAAGAAACGCCAATGCCATCCTCCTCTCTTTCATGTTGACAAAACTTTCTATTACTTTGTCATACTGTATACGCTTTTATTTTTTGTTGTCCTAAGCTACCTGGCTAAAATGCTTGTTCGCTAGCCTAACTTCCATTCATGTGCAACGTTAGCTAGTTAACATTAGCCTTCTACATCTAGCTACATGATGAACTTCCATACTCTCAGGCCAGGGGCACAACAATGTATTAATGGTTGGATCAGAATCACCGTTATAATCATTGGTCAGTATGGAGAATTAAGTAAAACCACAAGTCCAAATCCCTATCTTCATCCAAGGCTAATTTAGGAAAGGGACAATTTTAGCTAGCTGGCTTGCTAGCCACCGGAGGACAACAACACAATGAGATGCAACAATTCAAGTTTTTCTGTCAATGACCTAATCCAAGTTGTCTTCCCTTGACACTTTTTTTTTTTTGGTGTGCCAGAACCATTTACGGTTCAGTTTAGCTCAATGCCAATTGGCAAATTCTTATACTGTTTTTGTTAAGGGAGGCCAGATGTTCGCTGGCTACAACAATGCGGCAACAATGTCATACTCATTTGGATCATAGAACATCAGATAGATTGTCTACACGTAGAGAGACAGAGTGGCTCTGTTTCACCCGCTCTAATGCTTTTTTTCTGTGAGATATATTCAGCCTCTTGCCAATTGTAGGGAAATTATGAAACACATCCATGAATACACGCCACTGGTCTCGACCTAAACTTTAAAGTAAATAAGATCATGTAGCCTCGTGTCCAGGGCCTCTGAAGTTTCGTTATGGTTTAATGGAAATGCCTCGAATGAATAAAAATAAAAAATACTAATAACAATTCCCACAGTGACTTTACGACACATTTAAGATGAGCTATCAACATCACCTGGCATCTCTCCACCTACAGAAGATTACATTTTGACCTGTATAATGTATATTGTGTAGTACATTAATACATGCAATACAACAGAGGTTACAGTGTGGCTGGATGAGGTATTTATGCCAAGTTGCTGTAAATCCCAAGAGATATAGAATTAAAATAATTGCATTTAATGAAACTTGTACATATTATTCTCATTTAATTTAGTAAATAATTGAATCCAATTCCCAGAGGTAGCCTTTAACACCACTCTCAATTTCTTTAAGAAATACAAAAGATTGTCACAAAATTATGAAATTTAGTCCACTGTCATTTTATTATCCTCAACGACTGAACCATGAAAAGGCACTGATAGGAATCTACTTAATATCGGTATAAAAGATTTAGAATTGATTGACAATACCAAGACCAAAATAATTGCCCTAAAAATAAGCAATTAATGGAGCTCACACACACTGGACTGCAAAGCACGTCGTGGCACTAATATTAGCATGTTGAGCTTTCATCAGATTTGATGTCACACTGATGGAAGTTTTCAGTTCTTGAATCTGTCTTAAATTGCACCCTATCTTCATATAGTGCACTACTTTTGACCCAGAGCCCTATGGGTCCTGGAAAAAGTAGTGCACTATATAGGGAATAGCGTGCCATTTGGGACACTGCCCTTGTCTCTAGTTGTCTAATCAAAGAACCCAATTATGGTTTTGGGCCATTCTGTGCGAACTGAACAAGTCTTCTCTTTTTGTATTTTCCTGAACTTTAACACGTTCTTTGGATGAACACATTTTCACATATATTTGACATTTATGTCTACAATTATAATTGAGAAGAAACCAATCAAGTACAATTATATTAACTTTTTTCTATTTGCACAGAATTGTTGAGTGAGTTCTCCAGTAACTTACTTCTCCATGCAGACTTACAGTTCATCCATACAGTACATGACTGAACTGAAGGAAATACAGCATAGAAAGACCATATAGAATTCATAGCTTGGCTATATAGCCCAGCTGTAAAATTACTTAGGTGTGCACTCCCATTTACCCCATTGCCCCACTAGTCCCTGGGTTGCAGTGTTACATACAGATGTTGGATCTTAATTTGAGACAGTTTGCTACAGCAGGAAAATAATCCTGCAGCAACAGGAAATGTGAATTATTATGTGGATTATAATTAATAGATATTTCTGTAGGTTTTGCTACATATTTCGTTAGGGAAAATCCCAGACCGCGTCCTCAGAGCATGCGCGGACCAGCTGGCTGGTGTGTTTACGGACATATTCAATCAATCCTTATCCCAGTCTGCTGTTCCCACATGCTTCAAGAGGGCCACCATTGTTCCTGTTCCCAAGGAAGCTAAGGTAACTGAGCTAAATGAATACCGCCCCGTAGCACTCACACTGCCCTAACCCATCTGGGCAAGAGGAATACCTATGTAAGAATGCTGTTCATCTACTACAGCTCAGCATTTAACACCATAGTACCCTCCAAACTCGTCATTAAGCTCTCATCACCATATCACCATCTTCATCACCCTATTTGAGTCAGACCCCTTGACTTTTTCCACATTTATTTTTATGTTACAGCCTTATTCTAAAATGGATATAATTGTATTATTTCCATCATCAATCTACACACAATATCCCATAATGAAAACAGTTGTTTATTTTTCAGACCCTTTAATCAGTACTTTGTTGAAGCACCTCAAGGGTATGAAAAACATGCCCACAGCATGATGCTGCCACCACCATGCTTCACTGTAGGGATGGTGCCAGTAAAAGGCACATGACAGCCCGCTTGGAGTTTGCCAAAAGGCACCTAAAGGACTCTCAGACCATGATAAACAAAATTCTCTGGTCTGATGAAACCAAGATTGAACTCTTCGGCCTGAATGCCAAGCATCACATTTGGAGGATACCTGGCACCATCCCTACGGTGAAGCATGGTGGTGGCAGCATCATGCTGTGGGGATGTTTTTCAGCGGCAGGGACTTAGAGACTAGTCAAGATTGATGGAAAGATGAATGGAGCAAAGTACAGAGAGATCCTTGATGATAACCTACTCGAGAGCGCTCAGGATGTCAGACTGAGGTGAAGGTTCACCTTCCAACAGGACAATGACCCTAAGCACACAGCCAAGACATCGCAGGAGTGGCTTCGGGACAGGTCTATGAATGTCACTGACTGGCCCAGCTAGAGCCCGATCGAACATCTCTGGAGAGACCTGAAAATAGCTGTGCATTGACGCTTGAGAGGATCTGTAGAGAAGAATAGGAGAAACTCCCCAAATACAGGTGTGCCACGCTTGTAGCATCATACCCAAGAAGACTTGAGGTGCTTCAACAAAGTACTGATTAAAGGGTCTGAATTCATGCTAGAACGTGCCAATATGATTTCGCTAGCTCTGGCTTGGCTCTGCCCCCTCCTCGCTTCATCTGCCCACTATGTCTCATTTATTCCCATTGAAATGACAGGCTGTGGTCTAGCTTGAGTTAGTCACAAAAATGTTGGGATTTGAATGTCTATATGTAACGGATGTGAAACAGCTAGCTTGGTTAGCGGTGGTGCGCGCTAAATAGCGTTTCAATCGGTTACATCACTTGCTCTGAGACCTTGAAGTAGTAGTTCCCCTTGCTCTGCAAGGGCCGCGGCTTTTGTGGAGCGATGGGTAACGATGCTTCGTGGGTGACTGTTGTTGATGTGTGCAGAGGGTCCCTGGTTCGCGCCCGGGTATGGGCGAGGGGACGGTTTAAAGTTATACTGTTACATTTATAATATTTTGAATTGCTACCAGGGGGCACCTGGAAGTGGTGTTTGTAGGTTACAATAACTTAGAATACAGGTCCACTGGACATCAGTTCAAGTAGCCTATGTAAACTACGTGCAGGTTACAGCGCGTCTCCTGTAAAATTTTATATAGATTATAAGAAATGGACAACATTTGTAGAGGGTAGATATATTTTTCGTTTAGATCAATTGTTTTATAATATGTTCAAGGCAATCAATAGGCAAAATAAATTCATGATTATCTCAGCACCTGAGTGGTTCATCGGGTACAGCCACTGAGAACAGCATACAACCCCAACCCAAGGTATGAGTTCAAATCCAACCTACTACTGTCCTTTGACGTTTTGGAAGAACTAGTAACGTTACTTTTCTAGTTACTCTGTGTGCTGTACTTGTACTGTTACTCAAGTAATTTCTGAAGGAAGTAACTTACTTTTTACTCTGTTATATTTTACCAAATCACCACATAGATTCATGTTATTATATTGTCGCTGTCAGATTTAAACCTCCTAACAAAATGTGGCGATTTTTATTTGTTTTTACATGAATCAATACTATTGGTTCCCCTTTACATCTGTATGAACTTTTCACAACCCCTTGACCAATGTACTGTATTCAAAATAGCTTGTCATCCAAACTCTTGAGACCAGTGCCTCTCAAAGTTGTCTGCCAAACCGTTTTATCTCACCACGGCTCTTGAAGTGAAGCCACTTCACACCTGAGGATATTTTGGTTCTTGGGTTCTTAGCTAGATACGATCAGAGGTAAGTTGCACTTGAATTACCTTCTGCCATTGTAATACTATATATTTATGGAGAAAGATAAGTATTTCTAAGATAATGCTGAGCGATTAACCATTTAGTTATTTTCCGTTTTTTAAACAACTAATTGACTGATGTTGGCTAAATTATTTGAATTCCATTTCATTACGTTTTTTCTGTGAGCTCAATGCGCACATGGCACAGTTTCTCTAGAGATAAATTAGATCCAGCCTGAAATGTGTGATGTTGTAGTTTCCAACAGGCCAATAATTTACATAGTTTTACATAGTTTAGTTAACTACAATGACCATAATGCGCACCTTCTTGTCCAGTCTGTGTTTCTTTTAGAACTATGGAAGAGAGAAGAGTGGGTGTTCCTGAGGCGATTTAGAGAGCAGCTGTTGCTTTGCCATGTATTTCTACCTGAAAATACATGATAAACTGTTAGTGATTGATAGTTGGTCTAAGGCAGTCATAAATGTATTGTCACGACTTCTGCCGAAGTCGTTGCCTCTCCTTGTTCGGCGGTGCTCGGTGGTTGACGTCACCGGTCTTCTAGCCATCATTGATCCATTTTTCATTTTCCATTGGTTTTGTCTTGTCTTCCTACACACCTGGTTTCAATCCCATTCATTACCTGTTGTGTATTTAACCCTCTGTTTCCCCTCATGTCTTTGTCAGAGATTGTTTTATGTCAGTGTTGTTTATATGGTTGTATAGGTGCGCAACGGGTCCTCGTACCCATGTTTATTTATGCATGTACATTTAGTGTTTGGAGTATGTTTTGTGGACATATATATTAACACTCTCCTGACTTCCCTGCCACCTATACACACGACTCTGACGTATGAAATATGTAAAGATTTAATATACACACTGAAGTATTTTATTAAAGTAAATGATTAAATGATGGTTAAGTGATAAACAGTAATGGGCAGTCACTACCATCATGAGACTTAATTGTTTTATTCTGTATTGTTACAACATTCAACCCACATAATGCATAGTGCCTTTAATGTTTAAAAAAAAGAATCAACCGAAATCGAAAACAGTGATTATTTTTTGAATCATCAAACCAAAAAAATAACAGATTTAAAAAGCACTACTCTCTCAGCACTATTCTAAGATTCTGCTGTTGAAATTGTGTTTTGAGAACAAGTGCAAATCAAATGGTTAGTTAGCTATCAGGAGTCATGGTAAGACCCAAGTGCAGACTGTGTGACGTAACAAAGTTTATTGTAACCACAGGGGCAGGCAAACAACAGGTCAAGGCAGGCAGGGGTCGATAGTCCAGAGCAGAGGCCAAGGTACAGGACGGCAGGCAGGCTCAGGTCAGGCCGATAATCCTGAGGTGGCGCAAAGGTACAGGACAGCAGGCAGGCTCAGAGAAAAGCAGGGGTCAGGCACAGGGTCAGGACAGGCAAAAGTCAAAAACCAGGAGGACGAGGAAAAAGAGTGATTAGGGACAACCAGGCGCTGAGACAAACCGCTGCTAGGCTTGAACAAACAAGACGAACTGGCAACAGACAGACAGAAAACACTGGTATAAATACAGGGGATAGTGGGGAAGATGGACGACACCTGGTGGGGGGTGGCGACAAGCACAAGGACAGGTGAAACAGATCAGGACGTGACAGTTAGCTGATTCATTCTATAAACTAGGGTACCAATTTGCCGTTATAGGATATAAAGGGGAAACATTCAATATATTTAATGAGTTGAATCAAAACCTATGTTTATGCTTTCCCATGCTTGGAGTCTTCACAGATTTGGCAAAAATCGTGTGACATAAAACACTACCTTTCTTTCCTTACATTTATGATACTGTGGTTTGTTGTTATATCATATACTAAGCATTTATCAATTAAATTACATATTGACCTTGATCCTGTGAAATTCCTGGATGTTGCTTTCAGACTCTTTTTTTATTTATTTTTTATTTCACCTTTATTTAACCAGGTAGGCAAGTTGAGAACAAGTTCTCATTTACAATTGCGACCTGGCCAAGATAAAGCAAAGCAGTTCGACACATACAACGACACAGAGTTACACATGGAGTAAAACAAACATACAGTCAATAGTACAGTATAAACAAGTCTATATACGATGTGAGCAAATGAGGTGAGATAAGGGAGGTAAAGGCAAAAAGGCCATGGTGGCAAAGTAAATACAATATAGCAAGTAAAACACTGGGATGGTAGATTTGCAATGGGAGAATGTGCAAAGTAGAAAAATAATGGGGTGCAAAGGAGCAAAATAAATAAATAAATAAAATACAGTAGGGAAAGAGGTAGTTGTTTGGGCTAAATTATAGGTGGGCTATGTACAGGTGCAGTAATCTGTGAGCTGCTCTGACAGTTGGTGCTTAAAGCTAGTGAGGGAGATAAGTGTTTCCAGTTTCAGAGATGTTTGTAGTTCGTTCCAGTCATTGGCAGCAGAGAACTGGAAGGAGAGGCGGCCAAAGAAAGAATTGGTTTTGGGGGTGACTAGAGAGATATACCTGCTGGAGCGTGTGCTACAGGTGGGAGATGCAATGGTGACCAGCGAGCTGAGATAAGGGGGGACTTTACCTAGCAGGGTCTTGTAGATTACATGGAGCCAGTGGGTTTGGCGACGAGTATGAAGCGAGGGCCAGCCAACGAGAGCGTACAGGTCGCAATGGTGGGTAGTATATGGGGCTTTGATGACAAAACGGATTGCACTGTGATAGACTGCATCCAATTTGTTGAGTAGGGTATTGGAGGCTATTTTGTAAATGACATCGCCAAAGTCGAGGATTGGTAGGATGGTCAGTTTTACAAGGGTATGTTTGGCAGCATGAGTGAAGGATGCTTTGTTGCGAAATAGGAAGCCAATTCTAGATTTAACTTTGGATTGGAGATGTTTGATATGGGTCTGGAAGGAGAGTTTACAGTCTAACCAGACACCTAAGTATTTGTAGTTGTCCACGTATTCTAAGTCAGAGCCGTCCAGAGTAGTAATGTTGGACAGGCGGGTAGGTACAGGTAGCGATCGGTTGAAGAACATGCATTTAGTTTTACTTGTATTTAAGAGCAATTGGAGGCCACGGAAGGAGAGTTGTATGGCATTGAAGCTTGCCTGGAGGGTTGTTAACACAGTGTCCAAAGAAGGGCCAGAAGTATACAGAATGGTGTCGTCTGCGTAGAGGTGGATCAGAGACTCACCAGCAGCAAGAGCGACCTCATTGATGTATACAGAGAAGAGAGTCGGTCCAAGAATTGAACCCTGTGGCACCCCCATAGAGACTGCCAGAGGTCCGGACAGCAGACCCTCCGATTTGACACACTGAACTCTATCAGAGAAGTAGTTGGTGAACCCGGCGAGGCAATCATTTGAGAAACCAAGGCTGTCGAGTCTGCCGATGAGGATGTGGTGATTGACAGAGTCGAAAGCCTTGGCCAGATCAATGAATACGGCTGCACAGTAATGTTTCTTATCGATGGCGGTTAAGATATCATTTAGGACCTTGAGCGTGGCTGGGGTGCACCCATGACCAGATCTGAAACCAGATTGCATAGCAGAGAAGGTATGGTGAGATTCGAAATGGTCGGTAATCTGTTTGTTGACTTGGCTTTCGAAGACCTTAGAAAGGCATGGTAGGATAGATATAGGTCTGTAGCAGTTTGGGTCAAGAGTGTCACCCCCTTTGAAGAGGGGGATGACCGCAGCTGCTTTCCAATCTTTGGGAATCTCAGACGACACGAAAGAGAGGTTGAACAGGCTAGTAATAGGGGTGGCAACAATTTTGGCAGATAATTTTAGAAAGAAAGGGTCCAGATTGTCAAGCCCGGCTGATTTGTAGGGGTCCAGATTTTGCAGCTCATTCAGAACATCAGCTGAGCAGATTTGGGAGAAGGAGAAATGGGGAAGGCTTGGGCGAGTTGTTGTGGGGGGTGCAGTGCTGTTGACCGGGGTAGGAGTAGCCAGGTGGAAAGCATGGCCAGCCGTAGAAAAATGCTTATTGAAATTCTCAATTATGGTGGATTTATCAGTGGTGACAGTGTTTCCTATCTTCAGTGCAGTGGGCAGCTAGGAGGAGGTGTTCTTATTCTCCATGGACTTTACAGTGTCCCAGAACTTTTTTGAGTTAGTGTTGCAGGAAGCAAATTTCTGCTTGAAAAAGCTAGCCTTGGCTTTTCTAACTGCCTGTGTATAATGGTTTCTAGCTTCCCTGAACAGCTGCATATCACGGGGGCTGTTCGATGCTAATGCAGAACGCCATAGGATGTTTTTGTGTTGGTTAAGGGCAGTCAGGTCTGGGGAGAACCAAGGGCTATATCTGTTCCTGGTTCTAAATTTCTTGAATGGGGCATGTTTATTTAAGATGGTTAGGAAGGCATTTTAAAAAAATATCCAGGCATCCTCTACTGACGGGATGAGATCAATATCCTTCCAGGATACCCCGGCCAGGTCGATTAGAAAGGCCTGCTCGCTGAAGTGTTTCAGGGAGCGTTTTACAGTGATGAGTGGAGGTCGTTTGACCGCTGACCCATTACGGATGCAGGCAATGAGGCAGTGATCGCTGAGATCTTGGTTGAAAACAGCAGAGGTGTATTTAGAGGGCAAGTTGGTTAGGATGATATCTATGAGGGTGCCCGTGTTTAAGGCTTTGGGGAGGTACCTGGTAGGTTCATTGATAATTTGTGTGAGGTTGAGGGCATCAAGTTTAGATTGTAGGATGGCTGGGGTGTTAAGCATGTTCCAGTTTAGGTCGCCTAGCAGCACAAGCTCTGAAGATAGATGGGGGGCAATCAGTTCACATATGGTGTCCAGAGCACAGCTGGGGGCAGAGGGTGGTCTATAGCAGGCGGCAACGGTGAGAGACTTGTTTTTAGAGAGGTGGATTTTTAAAAGTAGAAGTTCAAATTGTTTGGGTACAGACCTGGATAGTAGGACAGAACTCTGCAGGCTATCTTTGCAGTAGATTGCAACACCGCCCCCTTTGGCAGTTCTATCTTGTCTGAAAATGTTGTAGTTTGGAATTAAAATGTCTGAATTTTTGGTGGTCTTCCTAAGCCAGGATTCAGACACAGCTAGAACATCCGGGTTGGCAGAGTGTGCTAAAGCAGTGAATAGAACAAACTTAGAGAGGAGGCTTCTAATGTTAACATGCATGAAACCAAGGCTATTACGGTTACAGAAGTCGTCAAAAGAGAGCGCCTGGGGAATAGGAGTGGAGCTAGGCACTGCAGGGCCTGGATTCACCTCTACATCGCCAGAGGAACAGAGTAGGAGTAGAATAAGGGTGTTCGTATGGAGATCTCATAAGTGTACTGTATAATGTCTGTGATTGCAAAATCAAAACTTCAAACAGAAAGAGTAACTTTAAGATGATTAATAAAACAAACATCGATACTGTCATTAAGGGGGTTCTTCAATAGTGATGCATAATAGTTGTTTGATTGGGGACAATTATTGCACAACATCAGCTGATTCAGGAAAGGATTTTTCGGAATGACAGTCAAGAGGATAAAGAGCTTGTGTGATACTGGACTCAATTTAACAACAGCCAAAGTGTGGGAATAAATGTTGATCTCGAGAATTGACAGAACATTTTGGTGTCTATGTCATTACTGCAGTCAAGATAATTATCCTACTTCGTGGACAGCATTAAATCAAGATTCCCGAGGTAAGATTATGGTCCGTGTAGCTTTTGATCATTTGCTCCGTTTTAACTCGAAAGACAATCAGGAATGTGAAAACGGTATGTCCATTCGTCTTTGAGTATAATAAAAAATTGTATTGCTTGTTTTTTTGTTTTTGTATATAAAACGAAAAAACAACTTGATATTTTGATGTTCAAATGTGGGTGGGGTTAAATGTGGAGTGCCTGATCAAGTGCACGGCCAACACTTCCTGTCCTTTCAAAGTAGTAGGTCACCCTTCTAACCACATTCTATGAATCTATTATCTATTAATGAATTGATTAATACCTGCCCATACTGTGCCACAGTGCCAAGATAAGGTAAGCTTTCTCAATTTCTGCATAAGATTTAGTGTGTATTGACACACACACACACTGCTTGAAGAATTTACTGATTCAAATTATTTTATTATTGGTTATTATTATTGCAAATGATTTTGGTTGACAGAACCCATTGTATTATATTATTGTATTAAATTATTATATCAATTATTACAAAATATAGAAATACTGTTGTTTATGTTTTTCATTCTTCTGGAAAATTTAGCATGGTTATAAATGATAGAGAAGTTGACTAAAGCACAAACAGACATGGCTACTAGGCATGACAAAGGAAAATGCAGTGTCCATGTTTCATGTGACAATTTGAATGACATGATGATTTGTTGTTGCTAGGAGTTATGGTCTCATTGTGCTTATCTAGACTACACATGTGAAGCTGCAAGAAAACCATATTTAAATGCATTTAAATGTTGACCCTGATGTTTCTCACATTGAGCCCTTTATTCATTTAAAGACCCAGCTATCTAGAATTGGGTTAAGGTTAGGAAAAGGGTTAAGGTTAGGAATTGGGTTAAGGTTAGGAATTGGGTTAAGGTTAGGAAAAGGGTTATGGTTAGGAAAAGGGTTAGGGTTAGTTAAAATGCACAAAAACACATGTTTTATTCCATGTTGAAAGTGTCTGGTTTACATACTAGTAACATGATTGATAGTGACATTTCTCCATTGATTATTGTTTGACTGTTAAAACTGTTAATTCTGAACACAACATTTTACATCACATTTGGTGTAAATCTTTTTCAACATCACTTGGAGTAAATCTTTTCAACATCGCATGTACTTGAAATGTTATTGTGAAATACATTTTCATGAATACTGTTGAACTTGTAAAATGATTCCAATGTCTCGAGTACCATTTACCTTTTTATGAAATCGTGCACATATTCAGTCAACATTGAAAGACTAATTGAAACTGTACAGCCTATGGACTTTGTTTGATGTCAGTCTTCATTAGAGAGTGCCTGTGCTGGGGGACATCTGCAAGGTGGTGCTGGCAGGCTTTAATAATAAATGAATGTCAAATCAATTGTACTAAGTTAGTGTCCTATTTGTTTTCTGTCACAGTTTACCATAAGGTGTAAATAATTACCAAACAAAATTTGTAACTAGTACTTAAGTAGTTTTTGGACAGGATACTTTGTTACTCTTACTTGAGTAGGCTCATTTTACTTGAGTGAATTACAATCTAAGTAACAATACTTTTACTTAAATACAGATTTTCAGGACTCTACCCACCACTGAAAATTATACATAGCTTAGCTATCAAACATTGGCGAGCATCCACACTGGAGGAAAGTTTATCATTCTACAGTCGACCTACCTCTGTCAATCAACTTTTGCCCCAAATCATCTTATCAATTTAACCTGGGAAACACAAACAATATATTAGCGTTTTTCATTGCCTTTCAATAATCACATAATGAAATGTAACAGGTCGCGTACCACATTTTGTAAAAAATGTAGTCTGTTGGAATATAATCAAATAACAAGGGGCCTATTACAACCATCGATGGCACTAGGTTATCGCAAATTGATGTCTCGTTAAACCATCAATATGCACTAAATTCACCCGCACAGCTGATCTCTAAAAATGTGAGTCGGGCCTCCCGGGTGGCGCAGTGGTTAAGGGCGCTGTACTGCAGCGCCAGCTGTGCCATCAGAGTCCCTGGGTTCGCGCCCAGGCTCTGTCGTAACCGGCCGCGACTGGGAGGTCCGTGGGGCGATGCACAATTGGCCTAGCGTTGTCTGGGTTAGGGAGGGCTTGGTCGGTAGGGATGTCCTTGTCTCATTGCGCACCAGCGACTCCTGTGGCGGGCCGGGCGCAGTGCGTGCTAACCAAGGTTGCCAGGTGCACGGTGTTTCCTCCGACACATTGGTGCGGCTGGCTTCCGGGTTGGATGCGCGCTGTGTTAAGAAGCAGTGCGGCTTGGTTGGGTTGTGTATTGGAGGACGATAGTAGCTACTACAACAATTGGATACCACGAAATTGGGGAGAAAAAAAGGGGTAAAATTTAAAAAAATAATAATGTGAGTCGTCCCATAGGCAGTAAGGCAGTAGGACAAGGTTTGCATATTAATATTAGAATATATTATTAGAAATGCATTGAGCTCATTTTGGTGAGAGTGAGCCCTCTCGCTTCGCTTCTTCCTCTCTGCCTTAGTCCTGCTTGGTAGTCGGTTTTTGATCTGACTAAGTGCAATTTATCTATTTTACATAAATTCTGTACATTTGAAATAAAGTATTTCCTCGTTTACAATGGAAAATCTACTGTGGCAATTTACTTGACACTTTGTATGAATAGAAACTAATGTTGGTGTACTGTTATTTTTTATTTGTTTACTATGTACAGTATGTCATCCAAAATTGTCTGGTATAGTCATTTATTTTCAAGATCGGGGGTAAAATAGCCCTGGACTGTCCATATTTGAAGTGTGTAACTACATCAAGACAATCAGGAGGCTGCGTTATTTGTGCCAGAAGGGCTTGGGCTGGAATCGAACCTATGCCAACACAGTGGGCTTATACAGTGCCTTGCGAAAGTATTCGGCCCTCTTGAACTTTGCGACCTTTTGCCACATTTCAGGCTTCAAACATAAAGATATAAAACTGTATTTTTTTGTGAAGAATCAACAACAAGTGGGACACAATCATGAAGTGGAACGACATTTATTGGATATTTCAAACTTTTTTAACAAATCAAAAACTGAAAAATTGGGCGTGCAAAATTATTCAGCCCCCTTAAGTTAATACTTTGTAGCGCCACCTTTTGCTGCGATTACAGCTGTAAGTCGCTTGGGGTATGTCTCTATCAGTTTTGCACATCGAGAGACCGACATTTTTTCCCATTCCTCCTTGCAAAACAGCTCGAGCTCAGTGAGGTTGGATGGAGAGCATTTGTGAACAGAAGTTTTCAGTTCTTTCCACAGATTCTCGATTGGATTCAGGTCTGGACTTTGACTTGGCCATTCTAACACCTGGATATGTTTATTTTTCAACCATTCCATTGTAGATTTTGCTTTATGTTTTGGATCATTGTCTTGTTGGAAGACAAATCTCCGTCCCAGTCTCAGGTCTTTTGCAGACTCCATCAGGTTTTCTTCCAGAATGGTCCTGTATTTGGCTCCATCCATCTTCTCATCAATTTTAACCATCTTCCCTGTCCCTGCTGAAGAAAAGCAGGCCCAAACCATGATGCTGCCACCACCATGTTTGACAGTGGGGATGGTGTGTTCAGCTGTGTTGCTTTTACGCCAAACATAACGTTTTGCATTGTTGCCAAAAAGGCACTGTATGTGCATGCTGAAGGAAGTGGCTCTAACCGTTGGACCAACCCAGGCTGTGATTGAACTCAATGTTGACAGTTCATTCGTAACTTTAGGATACACCTTTACACCTTACACATTTGTAAGTCGTAGCCTAGTGGAGACCAATGTCTATCTTGTGTTATTAAGCTATATAAAACGACGGTTGTTGATGTGCATGACTGCATTTCAGATACATTTCTGTACATTTGAATGTTGCAGTAATAGAACGTAGGCCTATAGCGTTTGAGCGAGCGAGAGAGAACATTCTACCTACATGTACATATTACCTCAACTAACCGGTGCCCCCGCACATTGACTCTGTACAGGTACACCCCTGTATATAGTCTCAGTATTGTTATTTTACTGCTGCTCTTTAATTACTTGTTGCTTTTATTTCTTATTCTTATCCATATTTTTTTTAAACTGCATTGTTGGTTAGGGGCTCGTAAGTAAGCATTTCACTGTAAGGTGAATTCGGCGCATGTGACTAATAACATTTGATTTTATTTTATTTTTAAGATAGCGAGCCCTGATCCCAATGACTTGACTGCCCCCGCATGGAGCAAAAGAGATCTGCAATTTTTTTGCCAATTACGAAGCTCATTTGAATTTCCCGATGCATCAGGAAAATTCTCAGCAACAAAAGAGTGATCCGACATCTGTACATCTGTACAGTGGCATAGGGACTAACTGCAAACCCCAACCCCTGAGGTGTAAAGACACAAAGCACAGGATGGGAGCCAGCACTCTCACACTAAGCATAAATGTAAATCGGGTTTTTATTTTCGTAATAAGGCTTGCTTCCCACTTATGGCTAGAAAGAAGCTTGTTCAGGCCACCTTTCTCTCTGTAATTGTGTCACGGTCGTCCTCCTCTTCATCTGAAGAGGAGAGGCGAAAAGGATCAGAGGACCAATATGCGGCGTGGTAAGTGTCCATGGTAAATCTTTAATAAAGAAAGACTGAACACTATACAAAAGAGTAACAAAAACAATAAACCAAATTCGACCGTGAAGCTACAAAATGAGACCTGTGCTGACACAAGCCACTAACATAGACAATCACCCACAAACAAACAGTGCAACCCAGGCTACCTAAGTATGATTCTCAATCAGAGACAACTAATGACACCTGCCTCTGATTGAGAACCATACTAGGCCGAAACATAGAAATGCCCCAAAACATAGAAAAACAAACATAGACTGCCCACCCAACTCACGCCCTGACCATACTAAATAAATACAAAACAAAGGAAATAGGTCAGAACGTGACAAATTGATTAGGGTGACTTGTTGTATATGCATGCAACCTCCTCCGTCTTACAGAGACTGGACTCTGTTTATTATGCATCTTTGCACTTTATTACAAATTCCAAGTCACTCACCCACCATTGCACATTGTACCAAATGGAAGGTTGGATCTCACTTTATATGCGCAGAAAGATACATTTGTATGTGTTCATCAAATCAAATCAAATCAAATGTATTTATATAGCCCTTCGTACATCAGCTGATATCTCAAAGTGCTGTACAGAAACCCAGCCTAAACCCCAAACAGCAAGCAATGCAGGTGTAGAAGCACGGTGGCTAGGAAAAACTCCCTAGAAAGGCCAAAACCTAGGAAGAAACCTAGAGAGGAACCAGGCTATGTGGGATGGCCAGTCCTCTTCTGGCTGTGCCGGGTGGAGATTATAACAGAACATGGCCAAGATGTTCAAATGTTCATAAATGACCAGCATGGTCGAATAATAATAAGGCAGAATAGTTTAAACTGGAGCAGCAGCACGGTCAGGTGGACTGGGGACAGCAAGGAGTCATCATGTCAGGTATTCCTGGGGCATGGTCTTAGGGCTCAGGTCCTCCGAGAGAGAGAAAGAAAGAGAGAATTAGAGAGAGCATATGTGGGATGGCCAGTCCTCTTCTGGCTGTGCCGGGTGGAGATTATAACAGAACATGGCCAAGATGTTCAAATGTTCATAAATGACCAGCATGGTCAAATAATAATAAGGCAGAACAGTTGAAACTGGAGCAGCAGCACGGCCAGGTGGACTGGGGACAGCAAGGAGTCATCATGTCAGGTAGTCCTGGGGCATGGTCCTAGGGCTCAGGTCCTCCGAGAGACAGAAAGAAAGAGAGAAGGAGAGAATTAGAGAACGCACACTTAGATTCACACAGGACACCGAATAGGACAGGAGAAGTACTCCAGATATAACAAACTGACCCTAGCCCCCCGACACATAAACTACTGCAGCATAAATACTGGAGGCTGAGACAGGAGGGGTCAGGAGCCCATTTGGGTAAACTCCCTCTTTACCTCTGTAGTCTGGTCTCCTTCACCACCAGCAGTTACCATACCCGGTCTGCTAGGTGGTTGCTACTTAAAGTCCCCAGGACATTCACAGTATTAGGCAAGACTGCCTTCTCTTCTTGTGCACCAGACACATGGAATAGTCTACAGTCCATGCTTCATCTAGATATGTTAGTGCCACTGAAGGAATTTAAAATATTGATGGGAGACTCTGTTACAGAGGAGTGTAAATGTTTTTTAGGTTGGATCATGTTGTTGTATTGTATTGTTGTATGTTTTAATTATGTAATGTATTGATTGTTTCTGCCTTCTTGGCCAGGTCTCCATTGAAAAAGAGACTCTGGGTCTCAATGGGCTTTTCCTGGTTAAATAGGTTAAAGGTTAAATAAAAATAAGCAGAGTACCACTCAACTATGCATTGTCTTTACATTACATCCTGTGTTGGAAGTTAACACACTTTGTTATAGTCTACCTTTTGTATTTCACACATTGACTCAGTATCAACATAAGTCACCAGGTGCTTTTGATGTTGGCAATGGTATGTGATCAAAACCAAGTGTAGAGGCTGTTTGTCGGAAGGTGGACAGTGAGAGGCGATGAGAGGCGTTGGGGGGAGTGAATTGTGTCAAGGCAGGCTATCCCCTTGAGTCATGCAGTTACCCATGATGCCTTCCTTAGTTATGATACCCCAATGAGCTCATTTATGATGAGCTCACCATCTCTGTCTCTTCTCTTTACACTTTCAAGTCCAAGACACTTTAAAAGGGGCAATCAGTGATTGGTACAGTATATCAATTTTAGGATTTTTAAATGAATGATATATAGCAATTGCACTTGAAGAATATAACTTATTAATGCATAATGAGCTCAGTTCAACTATCATAGCCCATCAGAGCCTCAAACCTTATCTTAAAAATACAGTGCATTCGGAAAGTATTCAGACCACTTGACTTTTTCCACATTTTGTTACTATAGCCTTATTCTAAAATTGATTAAATCATTTTTCCCCTCATCAAGCTACACACAATGCCCCATAAACAAAAACAGAAACACCTTATTTCCATAATTAATCAGACCCTTTGCTATGAGACTCGAAATGGAGCTCAGGTGCATCCTGTTTCCTTTGATCATCCTTGAGATGTTTCTACAACTTGATTGGAGTCCACCTGTGGTAAATGAAATTGATTGGAGATGATTTGAAAAGGCACACACCTGTCTATATAAGGTCCCACAGTTGACAGTGCATGTCAGAGCAAAGAACAAGCCATGAGGTTGAAGGAATAGACCGTAGAGCTCTGAGACAGGATTGTGTAGAGACACAGATCTGGGGATGGGTAACAAAACATGTCTGCAGCATTGAAGGTCCCCAAGAACACAGTGGCCTCCATCATTCTTAAATGGAAGAAGTTTGGAACCACCAAGACTCTTCCTAGAGCTGGCAAACTGAGCAATCTGGGGAGAAGGGCCTTGGTCAGGGAGGTCTCTGATAGAGCTCCAGAGTTCCTCTGTGGAGATGGGAGAATCTTCCAGAAGGACAACTATCTCTGCAGCACTCCACCAATCAGACCTTTATGGTAGGGTTCTGATGGAAGCCACTCCTCAGTAAAAGGCACATGACAGTCCACTTGGAGTTTGCCAAAAGGCACCTAAAGGATTCTGACTATGAGAAACAAGATTCTCTTGTCTGATGAAACCAAGATTAAAATATTTGATCTGAATGCCAAGCGTCACGTCCGGAGGCAACCTGGCACCATCCCCACGGTGAATTATGTTGGTGGCAGCATCATAATGTGGGGATGTTTTTCAGCAGCATGGACTGGGAGACTAGTCAGGATTGAGGAAAAGATGAACGGGGAAAAGTACATAGAGTTCCGTGATGAAAAGGACAACAACCCTTAACACACAGCCAAGACAACGCAGGAATGGCTTCGGGACAAGTCTCTGTTCTTGATCGGCCCAGCCAGAGCCCGGACTTGAACATGATTGGAAAATCTCTGGAGAGGCTTGAAAATAGCTGTGCATTGACGCTCCCCATCCAACCTGACACAGCTTGAGACGATCTGCAGAGAAGAATGGGAGAAACTCCCCAAACTCCCCTTCTCTGCTTAATTAAAGGCATACATTTCTCTCTCACTTTTCTACATGAACAACGAACAGTTCATTCTCCACAGTGATGCTGGCTGCTTCCATAAAAACACAGTAGTGATAAAATGAGTCACTGAACTGTCTCATTACGCACACCTGATTCCAATTCCCCTGATTAGTAATTCTATGTATGTGCTCTCTGTTCACCATTGTCTTGTTGGTTATTGTTCCCATGTCTATTGGTCTTGTGAGTACCTGTGCTTTGTTGTTTTGGCTTTCGTGTGCGTGTATTGTGTACTCGTTATTACCTGTCTCGTCCCGTGTATTTATTAGAGGTTTAACCTCGCTCTTTTGTTTGGGTTACATCCCTGTGTTTTTGTATACGTGTTTGTTTTGGGCTTCACCCCTGTGCCTTTTCATGGCATGTTGTATTTTTGGGTGGAGATTAAAACCCCCTATTACGTATTCCTGCGCCTGTCTCCAATCATTTATACAATGTGACAGTCTCTGTGCTTTGCTTTGCTGGCGTTCCTCAAGGAACCATGTCCTTGGAGTGTTAACATTTACATATTGCTTGTTATATGTAGCAATAGACTGACTGGCTTTTCACAACTCTTGGGACGCTGTCAAAAACAGTACATCAAATCCACTAGAGTGTCTTATGTCTTGCATTGATAGATTTGTCTCATATTGGTCAACATTTAGGCTTAGTTTGGGTGATTAACTAATGACTAGTCAGTCCCTAATAGCTTGTGTGTGCCTGAATCTAATTGGATGAACATTCAAGGCTAATTAACTACCAATTAACAGGTAATGAATTAGATACATATTCATGAAGCCATGGTCAATTAGCTTGTAATAAATATTTAGTAAGATGTTAGACGTCCCATATCCTAAAGTAATATTAACTGTTCGCTGTTGGTTGTCTGTTGGGGATTCACTTCATTTATTTCCACAATAAAAAGCTGCCCAAGGATGCATCCGAAATGGCACCCTATTCCCTATATAGGGCACTACTTTTGACCAGTTCCCCATTATCCCTGGTCAAAAGGAGCACACTATATGGGGAATAGGGTGCCATTGTGGCCAATTGATAGGCCTTTCTGTGTGATCACCCTGTAAATGCCAGCAGTCTTATTTGTCCTGACAGATCTATAACCCAGCTGCTTTATGAAAGATTGACTGTGTTAGTCGGTAGCAGCTGGAACTCAGGGAACATTTGAATGGAGCAGCTTTGGCTGAGAAGACGTCGATTTGGATCACAGACAGACAGGCTGTTATTGGAAGACACTCCAGTAGTCAAATCACAGCAACATACTGTATATGAGGTGACATACTGTAGAGCAATAGGCTGTGATGCTATATCTAATAGATTAAAGTAGCTACCTGCAAAACCTACAGTAGATGACAACAATTCTAAGACAACTTTGATTGATAGCTTCTGAAATAATTATTCATTCACAGCGACTCACTATTTAAATATTCCTTGTAATCTTTTTGGTGTTTTGAAAATTAATTTGTCAACCTTTTATTGTGCTCCAGTTTAAGCGGGACTTTTATTTGTGTATCTCTGTATACAGCTAGCCTGCGTTTTGAGTCCCATAGCTGTTGTTGGCTTACATGGTTTCTATGGCAACAACGGGATGCACTCATGCTGGATTCCACCCAGCTGAGACCCTACTGTGTAGAACCTCAGGGGAATGGTGGGAGGGAAGGAGGGAGGAATGTAGGGTGGAAGAGAACACGGAAGACATGCAGAGGAATCTGTGTATTAATTATGTTAAGGCCTTGCAACGTTCAATAACTTCACTCTAAGGTATTGACAAATAACAGACTCTGTGTTTAACTGAAATGAAACAGAACAGAAAACCATAGAAGCAAACATACTGTAGGAAACACACTTTTTCCAGCACAAATATATATAATAGTCATACAATAAAATAATGAATACTATAAATAGTACATTAAAAGGTGAAAAATGTATTTCCAGAAAATATTTATACAATACAGGTGTAAGATTTTAATTTGATAACACTTTTGTTGCTAAGAATTTTCCTGCCCTGCAGGAAATGCAGACGAGCTTCATGATTCACATGAATTCATTGAAAATCTGCACTAAAACACATGTTTATATTAACCATGTTGCACTTTTCATGTAGCCTAATTTTGGCCAGCTATTAGCCTAACCACCGATCAAGAAGGATTATTTTTCTGTCACATTAATGGTCAAATTAAGATCCTGCATCTGTACCTACATCTTGGGCAATAATGCTCAAGATGAATCTAACAGGTATCTAAATTGAAATGCTCAGATAATGCTTTAAACTTGGGCATAGAAATAGGCCTACAGTGTATCAAGCGTCATTATAGCTAGACAGTCAGTTTACAGGCATGGCACATGAATCAGGCCAGTTGCCCTTTCTGTTTCTGTCTCATAAACGTGAAGGTCAACACAAACAGCCAATATAGACATAAATGGGTCATATATTGTAACAAGGCCGAGGGGTCCGAGTAAATATGACCACCAGGTTCAGGATGAATTCCCAAAGGATCCACTCTCACAGCCTCCTTTATTGGACACTTTTATGACAACGGCAGGCTTGGTCATTGGCAGGTGTGGATTGCCCTTAATGGTTAATGGTAAGCTGCTGGTATGGAAATAAAATAGTATAGAATAGCCTTCGGCTCGCATGACATTTATAGTAGAGCAAGCCAGCCATGAATGTATGATGCGAACGGCCTTACCCAGGACGGACATTGCACTGTGCATTCCCAGCCCCCATCCAATCCTGCCCGGCCAGCAGCCCCAGGGAGAGACAAAGATAATAATTGGCTCCAGTTTATCGTTGACTACATTGTCTATCCCACATTTGATCTATTAATTGACCCCAAACAGCACCAGCACAAAGGGGGTCATTCTCAAAAAGGCAGTGATCTCTTCCATGAAACATCCCTCTGGAGTTAGGTCCTATCAACAGCTTAATCAAGTGTGTGTGTGTGTGTCCATGTGTGGTGGGGGGGTTAGTCGCTTTTTAATGCTTTCATTCATCGCCATGGATGATATCATCTAGATCTGGAGAGGCAGTGTGAGGCGGTTTCTTTATTCTTTACATTTTAAAGTGATAGTTTGTGATTTTGGCAATGAGGCCATTTATCTACTTCCCTAGAGTCAGTTTAACTCGCAGATACCATTGTTTTGTTAGGCCTAGCTGCATTCTGTTTGAAGGAAGTTGCTAACTGGCGTTAGCGCATTGACTAGAAGTCTATGGGAACAACGAGCGTGTTTCCAGTCATTGTACTAACGCTAGTAAGCATTGGCACATGCAAAATTACCTCTAACTTCCTTCATACTGGACACAGATACATATACATTTTATCCACAAGTTCATCTGACTCTAGATAAAGGGCCTCATTGCCAAAATCCCAAACTATCCCTTTAAATCTAGTCTTGATTGGAGGGATAGATGTTTAGGAGAGAGAGAGACATGGAGAGATCGAATGAAAGAGAGAACGGGTTCCTTTCTTGCCTAGGGACCCCCACCCCAGGCAAACCGTCAACCCACGTGTCTTGTCATCAAGTGAATGATAATGAAAAGGAGAAGTAATCAACATTTTTAAATTAATGAATATTAGCTGGAAATTTAACTCCATTTCTCCTTTTGTGAAGGGCCGATTCAGACCTTGGAAATGTCTCATCTCTTATGCACACCTTTTCCATGCACCTCTACTACACTGTTGGAGCTCAGAACACAAGACCTCCACTACACTGTTGGAGCTCAGAACACAAGAACTTCACTGCACTGTTGGAGCTCGGAACACAAGAACTTCATTACACTGTTGGAGCTCGGAACACAAAAACTTCACTACACTGTTGGAGCTCGGAACACAAGAACTTCACTACACTGTTGGAGCTCGGAACACAAGACCTCCACTACACTGTTGGAGCTCGGGAACACAAGACCTCCACTACACTGTTGGAGCTAGGAACACAAGACCTCCACTACACTGTTGGAGCTAGGAACACAAGACCTCCACTACACTGTTGGAGCTCAGAACACAAGACCTCCACTACACTGTTGGAGCTCGGAACACAAGACCTCCACTACACTGTTGGAGCTCGGAACACAAACTTCACTACACTGTTGGAGCTCGGAACACAAGAACTTCACTACACTGTTGGAGCTCGGAACACAAGACCTCCCCTACACTGTTGGAGCTCAGAACACAAGACCTTCACTACACTGTTGGAGCTCGGAACACAAGACCTCTACTACACTGTTGGAGCTCAGAACACAAGACCTTCACTACACTGTTGGAGCTCGGAACACAAGACCTCCACTACACTGTTGGAGCTCGGAACACAAGACCTCTACTACACTGTTGGAGCTCAGAACACAAGACTTTCACTACACTGTTGGAGCTCAGAACACAAGACCTTCACTACACTGTTGGAGCTCAGAACACAAGACCTCCACTACACTGTTGGAGCTCGGAACACAAGACCTCCACTACACTGTTGGAGCTCAGAACACAAGACCTTCACTACACTGTTGGAGCTCGGGAACACAAGACCTCCACTACACTGTTGGAGCTCAGAACACAAGACCTCCACTACACTGTTGGAGCTCAGAACACAAGACCTTCACTACACTGTTGGAGCTCAGAACACAAGACCTTCACTACACTGTTGGAGCTTGGAACACAAGACCTTCACTACGCTGTTGGAGCTCAGAACACAAGACCTTCACTACACTGTTGGAGCTCGGGAACACAAGACCTCCACTACACTGTTGGAGCTCAGAACACAAGACCTCCACTACACTGTTGGAGCTCAGAACACAAGACCTTCACTACACTGTTGGAGCTCAGAACACAAGACCTTCACTACACTGTTGGAGCTTGGAACACAAGACCTTCACTACGCTGTTGGAGCTCGGGAACACAAGACCTTCACTACACTGTTGGAGCTTGGAACACAATACCTTCACTACACTGTTGGAGCTCGGGAACACAAGACCTTCACTACACTGATGGAGCTTGGAACACAAGACCTTCACTACACTGTTGGAGCTTGGAACACAAGAACTTCACTACACTGTTGGAGCTCAGAACACAAGACCTCCACTACACTGTTGGAGCTCAGAACACAAGACCTTCACTACACTGTTGGAGCTTGGAACACAAGACCTTCACTACGCTGTTGGAGCTCGGGAACACAAGACCTTCACTACACTGTTGGAGCTCAGAACACAAGAACTTTACTACACCCGTAATAAAACTCTGTTAAATATAAGTATGTGACCAATAAAATTTGATTTAGTTGGAATTCGGACTTCTGCAGGTGCGTAGGGGCTTTGCAGGTGTGGTTCACTTGCGCGCACTGCATAAATGTAAGTCAACCACTGAAAACCCTCCCACTTGCTGACCAACAGATTTTCTCAAGTTTTCATTCGATACAGTTTTCAGTACATCCATTTCAATTTGCTGTAGCTTTAATTAGAATGTTCATGACAGACTAGAATATATGAAGAGAACAGTTCAGATTATTAGGGATCAATTAAAGAACTCTATGTAGGCCTAAATACACGCATATTCATCTCATTTTCAGCACCAATAGGTAGATTAAAAAATAATTGAATATTATTTAGGTTTAGGAAAGTATTTGTGAATCAAAAATACAGTGGTTTGATTCGTCCAGAAAGTTGCTATGTTCAATTGTTCAATCCGTGAAATATTGGACGGTGAGAAAAGTGTACAATAGGGGTTGAACAGAAGTCCTTTAAATCTACCCTAATAATCCTCACTAATCAGAGAACTGTGGTGACAAAGGTTCAGTCGCTGTGAACCATGCACCAAGCTCCAGGTTTTAACTGCTACATATGTTCTGTGCTCCATAACGATTCAAATAGGCTAAATGTCCCAAATTATTGTGCAACAAATGGAATAGTGTACTGTTTGGGATGTAGACCTCTTGTTTACAGCAATGCTGCTTTTGTTTTCTCCTCCTGTCGCTATCTGTGGGGGAGGACGACGCATCGGGGTAAACATTCAACCTTGACCCAACCGTGTCTTAATCATAAAATCAGCTCCACAAAGGAAGAGATGTGAATAGATAACAGCATTCTTTATGAGTACTGTCTGTAGTGCAGTGCAGTGTGTGGGGTATTGAAGGTTAGCAAACTCAGAGGTTGTTGAGTGTGTGCTACTTTTTTCAGATGTTCTTTTTGCAACAGCTGCAAATCTTTTCACTTGGTCTCCCATTTTCTTTATTCTGACATAAAGTGTATTTTGGGGTTACTTTTTCTAGCTCTGCTGTCCTTAATATAGCAGAAAACAACACTATATTCAACCAGTTTTTATCATAATACATTTGGAAAGTGTACAGCTTCTGAACGCAAACGCACCTTGGTTCTGACTGTTGGACGTGAACGTCTTGTGATGATGACAAATTAGGCTACATGACAGAACCACAGTACTCAGTCATTAGGAGAGAGTAGGGTAAGTTGAACCAAAGGGGTAAGTTGAGACACGCATGTTTCTAGGAAACCATACACAAAATGTACCATTTGTCCAAATAATTAGGAAAAGGATACAATTTCATGGAATCTGTGAAGGAAGAAACCACATAGAAAAAGTGGTAGTAAAAAACAACAACACTTTTCGCCAAGTCAAATTCATTTATTGTGTTAGAGGTTTCATGATGCTTGTATCTCAACCAAATGAAATAGTTTTAAGATTGTTCTATACATCAGTTGGAGTCTCCATAAACTTCAATATGAGGTCCTAAACCAAGCATGAAATGAATCCTTGTAGCTGTGTGGGCTAATATAGTCAAAATGTTTGCCTCTGGGTAAGTTGAGACAATGGTTTAGCCAATGTGGCAAGTTAAGCAAATCTAAGTGTTTTCTTTCCAGGCGTAATGCAAGGCATTATCGCTGTGATATGAGGTAACAACAGGGCCTGGCCTTTGTTAAAAGTGTTTTAAAAAGCACAAAGCGTTTGTTAGGCGCTAAGCCTGTGTTCATAGTTTCTTAAAATGATTAAAAAACAAAAAATAAATAAAGATACACATTGTTTAAAAAAGGTAGTGGTGGCCTCCCAAATGGCATAGTGGTCTAAGGCGCTGCATCACAGTGTCGAGGAGCCACTGCAGCCTCTGGTTTGATCCCAGGCTGTTACAGCCGGCCGTGACCGGGAGTCCCATGGGATGTCACACGATTGGCCCGAGTTTGGCCAGGGGGATTTCCTTGTCTCATCGTGCTCTAACGACTCCTTGTGGTGGAACGGGTGCCTGCAGGCTGACTTTGGTTGTCCGTTAGATGGTGTTTCCTCCGACACATTGGTGAGGCTGGCTTCCAGGTTAAGCGAGCAGTGTGTCAAGAAGCAGTACGACTTGGCAGGTCATGTTTCGGAGGAGACTCTCAAACTTTGTCTCTCCCAAGTCCGTTGGGGGGGGGGGGGGGGGGTCGCAGTGATGAGACAAGACTGTAACTACCAATTGGATATCACTGAAAAAGTGGGTAAAATATATATATTTTGTAAAAGGTAGTGGTAATATATAATTCAGTACAGACATTTGTAAGTGACTTAACTTCCCCTGTCCCGCGAAGCGACTTACACCATACCATACCCAGGGTAAGTTGTGCCAAGTGACAAGCTATGTTTTGAAATTCTGATTATATGTAGACATCTTTGTTAGAAAGAATACTATATCTCCCATGACAGAGTGATGCTGAATGTAAATATTTAGAAATCTGTAGGCTCAGACACCAGCTGGTTGAACTCTTCTCCAAAGTATACACCGGAAGAGTGGAGAACATTATTTGGTGTTATTAGCTAGAGAAAGCTAAAGTCCTTTTTCATTGTCTCAAATCTAGACTGGCTCCAAATCAAATATTTCATTACTAAGCGGACCACAATAAGCACACCTTGCAAGGGTCTGGAGGAAAGTCCCACAGGAGAGTCTTGATATGAAAACACAAACATTGACAAAATCCTCTCTGTTCGTGTGTTATTACTCTCATAAACGGCTCATGTTGCAGCTAAATGTCAGATTTGACCAGTCTGGGGATAAGCAGGATTTGAATAATGTTTTGTGTCAGCTGCTGGCCCAATAATTTACCAACACAAGTCCATTCCCCTCAGGGGAGGAAAGTGCTGTACTTCACTAACAACCCCCCTCTTACCGTACCTTGTGCTGTTTTCAACTGAGAGGGAAGGAGACCAATTTACTGCATTTCACAAGCTGTCATTTGAAGCTTAATATCAAAACCCAGGCACTTACTTCTGTTTTTATGCTTGACAGTCATGTCTTTGTTCACAATTGAGTATTTTTGATATATCATGTGGGATTTAGTCACCTTTATTGGATCAAAATAAGCAAATACAGTGATTCAAGGAGTACAATCACAAAAATATATAGGAAGTAAAACAGTTCTAAGAAATATATATATATATTATATATATTTCAGAAATGTTCACAACCATAAAACCTTCTAAATCCGTAATACACCATGGAAAATGTACAGATAACCCACTATAGTAATCACATGCATGTGTAAATTGACCTGAAAACACACTATGTGATGTGGGTGAAAAGTGTTACAGTAAACTATGACATAGAAAATAAATGGAGCAGCAAGAGCTGCTCTGGCATTGCTGTTATATAATTAGTGTGTCAAGCTCAGGGCCTAGGGGACTAAAATAGTGCTGTCGCCTCGCTTAGAGTGGTAGAAGCTTACTATAACATGGGGTTAACAGTGTCAGTCAGGCCTGGGAGAAAGTTCTCAAATCAGACGCAGCTTATAGACCCAAAATCCGTTAGTAAGGAGACGTTGTTCACAGATCAAGGCTATTTTACAGCTACAGTATGTTCCCTCCCTTGTAATCACATTTTGAATGAACAGGCCACTATGGCCTACTGCGTTTGGATCAGATCCTTACCTCAAAAAATGTCATTGAGATACATTTTCTCCTGCTACTCACACTGTTCAAAAACACTGTTCGGTCAAAAGGGAATCACTGTCAGAGGGAAGCACCGCCACCATGGAATCATCAGGCAAAACAAATTCTACCTCTCAGGTATTCATTCAAAGAAATACAAAATTGAATCTTGTCTTTATCCATTTGATAAATACATTCATAAAATATTTGAATAATTCTGGTCTTAATGTATATCTTTTTTTACAACCAAATCTCTATTTGTGATGTAAATTTGCATGTTATAGAAGGGTCCAGACAACTTTTTTTGTGATTTCACGTTTTCACTTCCTTATCCTGGTTCTGTAGTATGGGGGATCCGAAAAAAACATGAACAAGGCCTCCAAAAACACCAAAATACATAATTTTAGAAACTGCAAATCTCTCAGTATAGTGATACAGTTCTCTAGATGTTGTACACATTAAATTGTGTCATTCCACAACGTTATATTCCATTTTCTTTTGCGACTTGAATGATACCTCTCCGTCCAGTTTGCAGGTTACTGCCAAGATAAAGAAAACACTTGAGGGATAGCAGAGCAGAAGAGAGAGCCCAACTAAACAACAAATCTGTCTCCCTCAAGCAGGTGGCGTGTTTTTGTTGTTTTGCCCACCAAGCAAGGAGCTTTTGTATAGAGGTCATTGAGAGACTCGATTTTGGTCAACAACAAAAATTAAAGGCTTATTTGCTATGTGAGGTTTATTGATCAAATTGTTTTTTAATGCTTAAGTTGTTACAAATGTACTGATATAAGTAGGACACATGACATGCCGTCAACTTTGGAAAAAAACACTTTATATCGGAGTTGTCTTGAGATGACTATGGTTATACATGGCATGAGGATAGTAGCATAGCATCTCTTTCCATTGAATACAGGCGATTGACGTCAACAACCCTCATCGAATAGTAAAAAAAGGATTACAATCATGAGATGTATCCACCAAACCAGAGAAAGGATAGGCGGGAGCTAGACAGCCCGCCCTGTTGCTTTGTGGACAATGACTCCCATTATTAGGGTGGAGAGACATGTGTCTTGTTAGTATATCCATAATCTTTAGGGATACAAAATATATATAATATATAAAATATATTTAAGGAGGACGCATGACTCCACCTTCGCCTCTCCCGAGCCCTTTGGGGAGTTGCAGCAATGAGACATGATCAAAAAAGGGGGATAAAATGCACACACACAAAAATCTACATGTTGGTGTTTCCTTTGTTTTGGCAGTAACCTGTAGCAGCAGACTGGACGAGCCATGCAAAAGGGAATATAACATTGCGGATAAAGTTTGGAATGACACAACTTCATGTGTACAACATCTAGCGACCTGCAGCATTATACTGAGAGCTTTGACATTTCTAAAAGGACGTTTTTAGTTGTTTTTGAAGATGTTTTTTCAGGGCCCCCATAATACACAATGAGGATGAGGATGTAATTTTCTGTTTGGGATAAGTTTCTCGAAAAGTTATAAAATCACAAAAAAGGTGGGTGTACCCTTCTATAACATTTACATCAAAAAATAGAGATTTGGTTGTAAAACAGAAAAGTCAATCAAATGTCATAGTTTAGTACTGTGCACTCCCCTCCTTACAGTCTGCATTTTTGCCAAGCACTGAGAACTCCATCATAGTGCACTTGTCAGATAGCTAACATTGCTGCTCATTTGATTTAGTTCGCAACAGTAGACTTGTATAGCTTACCTGTATATAGGCTATAAATTTGCTTCACACACCCCATGCATGGTAGCCTTTTGAAAAACCTGTTCAAATAACAGTATGTTTAAATAGTAGGCCAATGTTTTGTGCTCTGGGGCCTCTGCATTCTTTCCTCTTCCTCCTTCATTGTGAGTGTCAAAAGGCCACGCCAGATGATGAATGAGTATGTGAAAAAAAAGAATAACATGGGTGTGTATCACACAACTTTTTCTCTCAATTACTTATGTTGGCTGGTAGCCAAAGTGCACATTTAGCCAGTTACGTAAAATACAGATAAGTTGGTATAATGTTAGATAGAGCCAGGGAGCTGCATATTATTGACACTTAGAAGTGACAGCATCGTCATTATATACCTACTTAACATGTCTTACTGTCCAGACAATGTGCCTTGTAAGAATCTGACAGCGAGTGGGTAATCCACCTCTACCATCCGTTCTATTGGCCAACGTGTAATCACTGGAGAATGAACTGGATGAGCTCCTTTCCAGACTATCCTACCAACAAGACATTAAAAACTGTAATATCTTATGTTTCACCAAGTCGTGGCTGAACGACGATATGGATAACATACAGCTGTCTGGGTTTTTAGTGCATTGGCAAGATAAAACAGCTGTCTCCGGTAACACAAGGAGTGGCGGTCTGTGTCTATTTGTGAATAACAGTTGGTGCACAAAATCTAATATTAAGGAAGTCGCTGGGTTTTGCTCGCCTGAGGTAGAGTAGCGTAGCACCACTTGTTATCGGCATATTCAACAGCGTTTAAGAAATATATTACCTTCAACAGTGATATCTTGTGATCAAGCCATCAATGTTTTGTGATATTGGCATCGTAAAAATGTTAGCTAACGGGTTAGCAATTAGCATGTTTGACATTTCAGAGGAAAAACTACTACTATCAGCTTTTTGATAAGTCAAAAAAGAGACACCAACCTCGTATCCAAAGTGTTTACTAGATAGTTGACTAGTTGGCAAGATTTCCAGTAAAAAAAAAATATTTGCCTGAAGTCCGTACAAAGTTAGATATTAAATTATGTGTGGTCTGTCACGCAGTTGAATTTTACAATATAAAGCGTGTCCCACAAAATGTGTATGTGTTACTTTTTTGAAAACTCTCAAAACCTAACTTAACTTACATAAATTGCAATGAAAATTGGTGGTCAGCTAGCAGAAGGGTGTCTTTAGTCGCAAAACGTACCGATATTTTCCAGTCCATTTAAATGTTGAGTTTGAGGTGATTTAATCCTCATCGAGTGGAGGGGATTTCCGATGTCGGGGGAAAATTTGTTATTTCATGATAAGCTGTAGACCATACTATTTACCAAGAGAGTTTTCATCTATATTTTTTGTAGCTGTCTATTTACCACCCTAAACCAATGCTGGCACTAAGACCACACTCAACTAGCTGTATAAGGCCATTAACAAACAAGAATATGCTTATCCAGAGGCGGCGCTCCTAGTGGCCAGGGACTTTAATGCAGGGAAACTTAAATCTGTTTTGCCTAATTTCAACCAGCATGTTACATGTGCAACCAGAGGGAAAAAAAACTCTAGACCGCCTGTACTCCACACACAGAGACACGTACAAAGCTCTCCCTCGCCCTCTATTTAGCAAATCTGACCATAACTCTATCATCCTGATTCCTGCTTCCAAGCAAAAACTAAAGCAGGAAGAACCAGTGACTCGCTCAATACGGAAGTGGTCAGACGACGCGGATGCTAAGCTACAGGACTGTTTTGCTAGCATAGACTGGAATATGTTCCCGGATTCTTCTTTCGGCATTGAGGAGTACGCCACATCAGTCACAGGCTTCATCGATAAGTGCATCGATGACGTCGTCCCAACAGTGACCGTATGTACATACCCCAACCAGAAGCCATGGATTACAGGCAACATCCGCACCGAGATAAAGGATAGAGCTGCCGCTTTCAAGGAGCAGGACTCTAACCCGGATGCTTATAAGAAATCCCGCTCCACTCTCCGACGAACCATCAAACAGGCAAAGCGGCAACACAGGACTAAGATTGAATCCGACTACAACGACTCTGACACTCGTCGGATGTGGCAGGGCTTGCAAACTATTATGGACTATAAAGGGAAGCACAGCCGCGAGCTGCCAAGTGACGCAAGCCTTCCAGATGAGCTAAATGACTTCCATTCTCGCTTCGAGGCAAGCAACACTGAAGCATGCATGAGAGCACCAGCTGTTCCGGACAACTGCGGGATCACGCTCTCCGTAGCCAATGTGAGTAAGACCTTCAAACAGGTCAACATTCACAAAGCTGCAGGGCCAGACGGATTAACAGGATGTGTACTCCGAGCATGCGCTAACCAACTAGCAAGTGTCTTCACTGACATTTTCAACCTCTCCCTGACCGAATCTGTAATACCAACATGTTTCAAGCAGACCACCATAGTCCCTGTGCACAAGGACACAAGGTAACCTGCCCAAATGACTACAGATCTGTAGCACTCACGTCTGTAACCATGAAGTGCTTTGAAAGGCTGGTAATGACTCACATAAACACCATTTTCCCAGAAACCCTAGAACCACTTCAATTTACAGACCGCCCCAACAGATCCACAGATGACGCAATCTCAATTGCACTCCACACTGCCCTTTCCCACCTAGACAAAAGGACCACCTACGTGAGAATGCTGTTCATTAACTACAGCTCAGCATTCCACACCATAGTGCCCTCAAAGCTCATCACTAAGCTAAGGACCCTGGGACTAAACACCTCTCTCTGCAACTGGATCCTGGACTTCCTGACAGGCCGCCCCCAGGTGGTGAGGGTAGAAAACAAAACACTTGCCAAGCTGATCCTCAACACGGGGGCCCCTCAGGGGTGCGTGCTCAGTCCCCTCCTGTACTCCCTGTCCACCCAGGACTGCATGGCCAAGCACGACTCTAACACCATCATTAAGTTTGCTGACAACACAACAGTAGTAGGCCTGATCACCCGCAACGATGAGACAGCCTTTAGGGAGGAGATCAGAGAACTGGCAGTGTGGTGGCAGAATAACAAAAGGCCCACATTAACATCGACAGGACGGAAGTGGAGCAGGTCAAGAGTTTCAAGTTACTTGGTGTCCACATCACCAACAAACTATCATGGTCCAAACACACCAAGACAGTTGTGAAGAGGGCACAACATCACCTTTTCCCTCTCAGTAGACTGAAAAGATTTGGCATGCGCCCTCAGATCCTCAAAAAGTTATGCAGCTGCACCAGCAAGAGCATTCTGACTGGTTGCATCACTGCCAGGTATGGCAAATGCCCGGCCTCTGACCGCAAGGCACTACAGAGGTGTTGCGTGCGGCCCAGTACATCACTGGGGTCAAGCTTCTTGCCATCCAGGACATCTATACCAAGTGGTGTCAGAGGAAGGTCCTATTTTTACTCTGCTGCTGCTCTCTGTTTGTTACCTATGCATAATCACTTTACTTCTAACTACATGTACATATTACCTCAATTACCTCGATTAACTTGTGCCCCCACACATTGACTCTGTACCGGTACCTCCTGTATATAACGTTGTTATTGTTGCTTTTCCTTTTTCTTTTTCTTTTTTCTTTCTTTTTTTCTTCAGTTATTTTAGTAAATACTTTCTTAACACTTATTTTTCTTAAAACTGCGTTGTTGGTTAAGGGCTTGTAAGTAGACATTTCACACTAAGGTCTACCTGTTTACCTGTTGCATACATGTGACAAGTTCAACTATTTGATGTGATAGAGTAGGTTGTTATTTCAGGGTGGAGTCTGGATCTTCATCCCAAACGACACCCTATGGACTATCAAGGGAATAGGGTGCCGTTGGGGGTGCAGCCTGGGGCATATACCAAAAGAAATAAATAACATTCTTGATCTCCTTGCATGCATAGACTGGTTTGACACAGGTCATTAGCCTAAAAATGTTGAAAACAACCTTTAATAACTTTGCAGTTGAGCCTAGTGAGCCAAATTAAATATATTTATTTTACAAGCGTTCACTTCTCGGCATGGTTTTCCTTTCAACAGTTACATGTATAGCTGAGCTTAGTATAGCTGATCTTATTAGAGCTGAGTTTAGTATAGCTGAGCTTATTAGAGATGAGTTTAGTATAGCTGAGCTTATTAGAGCTGAGTTTAGTATAGCTGAGCTTAGTATGTTGATACTGTCTGAATGAACCCCCCCAGAATAGCCATATATCGTAACTTATGGAGCCGAATTCCTTACAAGAGAGTAATGTAGATGAAAAGGGATGCATTTCTCAATAGGAGTTCCTTCTCTGAGTCTGATAAGTTCTCTGTGAGAGAGAGATCTAGAAGCAAATGACTATGAATCATTGTTATACTCAGGAGCATGGTGAAAGAAATGTTGCCCTCGTCAGTATTATGCAATACTAAGAGGGTAAACACGACCACATAGAAAGGATCGTTTGTCTAGCTGGCCTGTATTCATGAAATAGAGATCGTACAGAACTAAAATAATAGGCATTGGTAGAAATACCAAACCTTTATGCTGTTTTAAGTTTATTTGCCAGTGGTAGTCATCATACACACTATGAAACCATGAAAAATGTCATGGTAAAGGCTCGGATATTTTCCAGGTCAGATCATGTGGTCAGGAAAAGCTCATTGCCCTAGTTAGGATCTAGGATATTCCAGCTCTCTGTGAGGACTAAACTTGACTCTGAGAATGGACATGGTGGTCAAAGTGAATTGGAATGACAACAGATGTGTGGATGCTCTCAAAAATGTTGGGTCAATAGTAACCCAGCACTGGATCACTATAGTACATACCTAATCCTGGGTTATTTTGACCCAGCACTGTTGGGTTACATGAATGACCTAACACTTTGGGTTACATGAATGACCTAACACTTTGGGTTACATGAATGACCTAACACTTTGGGTTACATGAATGACCTAACACTTTGGGTTACATGAATGACCTAACACTTTGGGTTACATGAATGACCTAACACTTTGGGTTACATGAATGACCTAACACTTTGGGTTACTTGATTTACACAAAAATGTGGTTATTTTGACCCAGCAGTGGGTTGCATTTCACTCTTTTGCTGGGTTATTGTTATTAATGTATTTCTGACCCAGCAGTGGGTTATTTCTTACTTTATTGCTGGGTCATTTTTTTCTACCTTCTCTCTATTACAGAATCTGTTAATTTTCTAAAGGTACCAATATTTGAACAATAACAATCAATGCTACAACGTTACTTCACAGTCTATGAAATTATTAAAATGACATGGCCAATCATGACAAATTGTAGATAAAATACAAAATGTTTATTTTCAGATATTAATTTCAGCTACAAAATGAAGTTATGCAAAAGATAAACAACAAATAAGGAATACACAAATGAACCAACACTTTAGAAGCAGAATCCATTTTTGTACAATCACAGCAGACCTACCAATTAGAGCTGGGGAACAGGGCAGAAGAAAAGTACAAACTTTACCATCTACTCCCCCAACCCCTGCCAGGTATCAATTTTCAAGATGAATTCATGTAAAACAACAACAACGAAACATAATGTTTTCTGCTCCAGAGCCTGCCCACTCACAATGTTGACTGTCAGGGAGTAGAGGCGATTGTCCCCGAGAGTCAGAACAAAGGGATGGGGTCTCTTGTTCTTTTGGTCACTTGGCGGAGATATTCAGCCATATTAGTTCCAGCCTGGGGATTAGAGAATAAGATTATAAAATGTTGTACAATAATCAAGACACTCATTACACTATGGCGCAAGCCTGCACACACACACACACACACACACACACACACACACACACACACACACACGTTAATCTGCATTGAGATGAGTCAAGCCACTTTGTGAGTGGTTTACAGCACGCTTTGGGAAGAGTACTGAAATAGCCTAATCAAGTAGAAGTACTATAACTGACTGAAAAAATAAATAAAAAGTACAACTAACTTGGAAAAGCTACTCAATTACAGTAGCGATACATTATGACTTTTGGGCCTCATCAATTCTTGGGCGGGCAGTCTTCTTTCCAACTCGTTACACTGGTGGTGGGAAAAACACTCTCAGGATCATGCTGTCTTTAAGGGGCAAAGACATAAGGTTTTAGGGGACAGACAAAATAAACGTGAATTAACATTTGAGTAACTACTTTCATTTCAATTTGTAGCTGCCTGCATTCGGTACTGTTGGTGGGATAAGTACTCTCAGGGCCATGCAGCCTCTAGTATCTGGGCAGTGGGTGACAAAGACATAACATTAACAGATTAAGTGGAGAGTCAAAATTGATAAACTTGGATGAACAATTGAGACACGCCTTCGTTTCTGTATAACGTTAAAGTAACTGTCTGCATCCAGACTGAGACTAGCTAGCCAGCTAGGTATCTAACTCAGAAACAATTAGCTAGGATATAAAAACATACAGTAACTGAACCACCATTAAAGCATGAGTTATACGCTTGCCCACTAACATAAACTCACCCCATTCCGTACAAATGTGCGCAACCGCAACATTCAAACGAGGCTACAAAGAAAACTAATGGGACTGTAGAGACTGTGTTGACGTCAAAATCGGGGGTGTGAACTGGGTTTCTATTCAAGCGTTGATCAACATGTTAATGGCTCTATAGTATTGGAGAAAAGTTGAAAAAACTGACCCTCCGTTACATCTTGACGTGTCATGTCGTACCGTACAGCACGCATAAAGCAACTATTTCTGTCTTACAATCTCTCTCCACCAGGTGTAGCACTTCTGTCATCCTTTAAAAACAAGAAATGGACAGTGACGGGGGTAAGGGGGTAAGGGGGGGATACCTAGTAATTTTTTCATCATCATTGCATGCGATCATCATTCTCAAAGCCGCTGTTTACTTCTAAGATCACTTCAGCACCGCCCTAAAAACCCGATTCAAATTCAACACAAACCTTCAAATAGGTATGTAATGACACATTATATAAACTCTTTATAGTGTTTTATTTACATCTTAGAGGCGATAAGGTGATAAGTTGGACAGATCGAGTGAAAAAAAGCAATTTTCCCACACAACATCTCTCCTTCTCACTATCACGCATTAGTTTCGCTTCCCCACCCGCCATTTTTTAAAAGACCCGACGGGGATCATTGCCTGCTTGAATTATACAGAAATGGGCAGCGTTTAGGTCATGTAATTGATTATGTTGGAAAGGGGAGAAATTGTGCTTTACAATAGTATTGACATTACAATTGATCTGTATTAGTATTACGTTTTTGGGGCACTAAAATAAGGGCAATTGTACGGACCAAGGCGATGTACGAGTTTACGTTAGCAATAACCATGTTAAATTAATTCAGAGACAAGGAATAGGCCTAGCTAGCTTAGTAAAATCTATAGCTAGCTTGCTGGTCTTAGCTAGCCAAACCATGCAATAAACCTAGTTTGAGCTAGCTACCTAGCTAAGCTAAGTTATCTAGATAGCAACCTGATGTGAAACAATACACCACACAGTAACACACTGACGTTGCTAGCTAACTAGCCAAACTTCAACAAAAATCTAAAATGTTTGCTACCACAGAGCACAGGAAAATAGCTTGCTTGAGCTAGTATGCTTGGGGTTGTTTGCTAGCTAAACTTATCCAAAATCAATGACTGAGATAATATAGAATTATGATAGCTATCTAGGTCATTTATTCCTGAATAAATAATTAGTCATGTTAGCTAGCTAGCTTTTTACTCATCGCTTTTGATCAGCCACAAGCCTTGCCCATTTGTCCAGCTAAAAGTAGCTAATTCCACTCAGACTTGATACACAGCTGCAACAATCCTCATTCACGAGTTTGCCTGATCACTTTGATCTTCTGGATTTGGCGGGAGAAGTTACCCACCCATTGGGTCATATCTCAATAACCCAACATCAATAACCCAATATTAATAACCCAACCTTGCTATTTTTAAAGAAAATAACCCAACTAAGTGACCAAATGCCTGCAATCCAGGGTCATCCAAACAACCCAGCATTTTTTTTTGTTTAGTAATTCCGCTAGTTCCACTATTGGACATTTCCCTTATCCAATTAAGCTGGCAGTTCATTTGTTTTTGTCTTTTCTCTCTGTCTGGTTTTTCAACATTTGTAATGAAGGATATTGTTCTCCTACTGCATTGGTTCCCAACCAGGGGTTCTAGGAGTCCTGGGGGTACTTGGCCTATTCACAGGGGGTACTTGAGAAGACTCATGAGACCATAGGCCTACTGGTAAAATGCACATGAGTGGATCATTCAGGTGTACTTTGGGCAGAGCAAAATTCAGTTGTTGGCACAGTAACCGAAAAAGGTTGGGAACCACTGACCTACCGTCAGTGTTTAGGCAACCATGCTGCTCCCAGTTAGTGGAATTTCTACCAACCACTTAAGGACCCTTGGCTAGCCTTTACTGAAAAGGCCATGTACACAGAGGTTATGTCCCAAATGGGTCCCAACCTTTGACCAGGGCCCATATGTCGGCTCAATCAGAAGTTATTTCAAGTGCGCTATAGCGGTGAACTTCAACACTATAGCGCAGCTATAGAAGGGGGAAAACATATTTGAAAGACAATCTGGTGTTATACAAGGTATAAGACTCAAACCAGATTCAAGAAAAAAATGTGCACATGCCAAAACTCTTTTCACGGTCTGTGTATGCTACATTTGTTGTGCACGACAATGATGCCATTCTTTCTGATGTTTTTGCTCTTACACTCTGAGATTTAGTAACTACAGTGCCTTCAGAAGGTATTCATAACCCTTGACGTATTCCTCATTTTGTTGTGTTATGGCCTGAATTTTAAATTCATTAAATATATTTTGTCTCCCATCTACACACAATAACCCATAATGAAAGAGTGAAAACATGTTTTTAGATTTGATTGAAAATTTATTGAAAATTAAGAATCTGAAATATCTAATTCATGTAAGTATTCACATCCCTGAGTCAATACCTTGTAGAAGCACATTTGGCAGTGATTACAACTGTGAGTCTTTCTAGGTAAGTCTCTAAGAGCTTTCCACATCTAGATTATGCAACATTTGCCCATTATTCTTATTATTCAAATTGGTTGTTGATCATTACTAGACAACCATTTTCAGATCTTGCCATAGATTTTCAAGTAGATTTAAGTCAAAATTGTAACTTGGCCACTCAGGACCATTCACTGTCTTCTTGGTAAACAACTCCAGTGTAGATTTGGCCTTGTGTTTTAGGTTATTGTGCTGATGAAAGATGAATTCATCTCCCAGTGTCTGGTGGAAAGCAGACTGAACCAGGTTTTCCTCTAGGATTTTGCATGTGCTTAGCTTCATTCTGTTTCTTTTTTATCCTGAAAAACTTCCCAGTCCTTAACAGTTACAAGCATACCCATATCACGATGCAGCCACCACTGTGCTTGAAAAGAGTGGTACTCGGTAATGTGTTGTATTGGATTTGCCCCAAACATAACACTTTGTATTTAGGACAAAAAGTGAATTGCTTTTCAATTTTTTTGCAGTATTACTTTAGTGCCTTGTTGCAAACAAGATGCATGTTTTGGAATATTTTTATTCTGTACAGGCTTCCTTTTTTTCACTCTGTCAATTATGTTAGTATTATGGAGTATCAAAAATGTTGTTGATCCATCCTCAGTTTTCTCCTATCACAGCCATTAAACTCTGTAACTGTTTTAAAGTCACCAATGGCCTCATGGTGAAATCCCTGAGCAGTGTCCTTCCTCTCTGGCATCTGAGTTAGGAAGGATGCCTACACCATCCATAGTGTCATGAATATCTTCACCAATCTCCATGATTTTCAATGTCTGCTTAAAAACAAAAATCCCTATATTTTGTGGTTGAATATGTGTTTTTGAAATTCACTGCTCGACTAAGGGACCTTACAGATAATTCTATGTGTGGGGTATAGAGATGATGTAGTCATTCAAAAATAATTGTAAACACTATTATTGAGCACAGAGTTAGTGCATGCAACTTATTATGTGAATTGTTTTACTTCTGAACTTATTTAGGCTTTCCATAACAAAGGGGTTGAATACTTATTGACTCAACACATTTCAGCTTTTCATTTGGTATTCATTTGTAAAAATTTAAACAAAAAAAAACATAATTGCACTTTCACATTATGGGGTATTGTGCGTAGGCCAATGATAAGAAATGACAATTTAATCTATTTTAAATTCAGGCTGTAACACAACAAAATGTGGGGTGTGAATACTTTCTGAAGGCAATGTATCTATAATCTCTATTCAGGTTTCCCATGGCAATAAACACTAGATACTCATCCTCATCTTCAAGTTCAAAAACCCTAGACAGTGAGTAACAAGAAAATCAGACTGAATCAGAAGTCTTGTGTGTAGGACTAATGCATTGTTTGTTTTGTGTGCTGCTCAGAATTCACTTACACTCTCACACGGTAGAGAGAGTAACTCACCTTCCATCTACATTTTTGCCAGCATTCCTTCCGCCAAAGACTTACATTGACATTTTGCCCAACTATTCGTAATGGAAAAGGAAACAATTCTAACAATAACAGCCAATCCTTGAAATGGAGGCTTAAGGGCGAGCTGACTTTATATGTTCCTTTTTAAATGACTATTTGGATGTTGATCCTGCATGGAGTGCTCCAAATCCTTAGCCAGGCATAATTCCTGTCCCAATTAGCACCGTATTCCCTATATAGTGCACTACTACCCACAGGGCTTTGGTCAAAAGTAATGCGCTATGGTGCCATTTGGGATACAGACCTTGCTTAGTCTATTTGTTTATCTCTTGTCCTCAAGATAAATGTGGACGGCCTCCTTTGTTGTGGGGGCATTTCATCTTGGAATTCCTCAAAATGTTAAGCTGTTTATTAAGTGACAATGATCAATAATGACTGATGTTGTAATTATGGGCTAATGCTAGCTCTGGATGACATTGTCTGCATCCGAGATGGAACTATTCCCTATGTAGTGCACTACTTTGACCAGAGCTCTATGGGCCCTGGTCAAAAGTAGTGCACTATATAGGGAGTAGGGTGCCATTTGGGTCAGAAACATTGAATGTTAATTACCCTGGGAGGCCTTCACAAATAATGCAGAGAACCTCTTCAACTATATGCACAAAGAGAGATCTCTCTAGTGTGCCATTAATCTTCATTCCAAGGAATACTCCTTCTCACACAATGTGCATTTCGCTTTTCTCTACGTGTTTTGTATAGCTGCACTGTACACAACAAGGACAATAAGATATTTAAATGCTGTATCTAGCATATGAATATGACCAAGCTTATTATAGCACAGATAATTTATCAACGTGTTTGCGTTTATCATGCTATCATTGCATTTTAATGTGTTTAAACATAGATTGTTGATACAGTATGTTACTACACTACATCTCCTGGCATCTTAAGAAAGGTAGGTTTATATTTTAATGTCTAACTCTCATTTGAGGTGTACAAACCTGACAATGCGAAAATGGACTCTTCAGTCGTCCTCTTCCACGCCCACACATTAAACAGAGTAACACATTCATTCAGCTTGTGAATAGTTAATCAAGGATCCATTGTTCTCGTACACTTATTTTTGACACACCTGCAATCCCTTTTCCTTCTTGCTGCGTGGTTCCCACCACAACTAACCAAGGGATTTGGGAAAGGGGGATGGCAACAATGCTTTTAGTACATTTCAGGATCCAAGGACAAACTGGGGGAAGCTAAACACGCTGCTAAAATGCATTTGGCCTGTTTTCTTGTTTAGGAGCTGATTGTTGTGGTCTAGGCCTAAGTGCTGTGTTTCCATCTCTCTGTAATGACTCTCTCTATATCCCTCTCCAGGGGTACACCAACTAGCTAAATAGCTAAATATCGTAAGTTATCCTCTTAACCCAGATGAGATGCACCAGGGGCCGGTTGCACCAGTTGGATGTACGCCTGGTCAAACTCTATGTCCAATTTACCGTTTAAGACAAACTTTTTCACACCCAACTGGTGCCACCTCTGGTCTTTCATGACAAGTGCCATAATGTTTGAGACAGAAACTGCAAAATAGGAGATACATTATGTCTCAACTTCTTCCACCAGCAACTTTCTTTCAGATCAGCTGACCAAAGTTTCACTGTTTTGTTTTGCATCATTATGAAAATATTGTTACAAATAATTTCTCTCTAAACTCAACTCTCTCCAATGATTTCTGATTCTGTGCATGTACAGTCCTTACAGGACACATTCCAAATGGCAGCCTATTCCCAATGGCTCTGGTCAAAACTAGTGCACTATAAATGGTATAGGGTTCCATTTGGTTCTCAACCACACTTGTCCTCCACTCTGCACTGCTGTGGGAGGGAATCCACAAATGGCCCTGCAGACGCGCTCATTATAAATAAAAACATTCATTAAAAGGAAATGCATATAATTTAGAACACCATCATTTACCAACAGCATTTAGACCTTTGGTTCTCTCATTAATCAGCAAAGTGCTCATTGGAATTGCAGATCAGCCACAAGTTTAGAGGACATTCCTCTCCGCTCCGCTCCCTCGCAATGAGAACAAGTTGCCTGCCTGCAGACCTCAGGCTCAATCAGATCTAATGTCTCCTCTGACCTCACCCACTGGTGATATTTACTGTCTGCCTGGGAGCGATGTCTGGGACCTCCACTGGTTGTCAATGCAAGGACTATCTAATATAGGGATGTAATAAGGAAAACTCAGCTCCCCAGGACAGAGCAACAGCAGGTACAATAAACCAGTTTTAATATGATATGAGTTGCAACCAGGGAACAACAATTCACATCAGAGCAGAAAGATTGTCCAACCTACCATGGACCATATGCATGCCAAAGAATTAGAATACTAGAATGGACATGAACCTTCTCATGATGGTCCAAAGGTCAGCCATGTTGGTCAGGGAGTTGGTCAACCATGATTTGACGGTGTTGTGATAAGATGTTGTGTAAAATAATTTATCTGCACTGATGTGTGTTAGCTAGCCAGAGAGTTTGAGGAATTATTCATTACAATTTTCAAATTAACTCACGTTCGTCGTATACATAATGAGCGGACCAAGGCGCAGCGTGAGTAGAGTTCCACATATTTATTAAAGTGAACCTTCAAAGAATAAACAAACGTGCAGTTCGTAGCGCACATAGCATTAAACCAAAATGAAACAATATCCCACAAACACACCACACTAAGTATGATCCCCAATTGGAGGCAACGATCATCAGCTGCCTCCAATTGGGAACCATACTCACACCAACATAGAAATGCAAGACTAGAACACCCCCTAGTCACACTCTGACCTATTGCACCATAGAGAACCCCAAGGGCTCTCGATGGTCAGGGCGTGACATTAACTGCCAAAATGGCAACATTCCATTCAAATGATGCAGTCAATCCACAGCCATACACTGGCTCAAATCAGTTGATGATAATGCACCTCAGATGCATTGCCTACGGTATTATGTAGTATACGCGCAACACATAACAAAACCACAGGGTTGAGTCCATTTGAGGTCATCACAGGTTGACCCAAGTCACCCCCAGGCACGTTAGATTTGAGATAAGCAGACGTTCACTTTATGAGGGACACAATGCTTAACCATTTCATGCAACTCTCTAATGCAGAAGGGGAAGCAGACAGACGGGTAAAAGAGGCGTGGGGAAAACTCTTGAGGGGGAGACATGACGTAGTACCAGGAAAGTGGGTGATGGTAAAAAAATATATAACAGACATATTGGGGCCAAAATGGGAAGGTCCTTATCAAGTTTTGTTCATAACGAGATCAGCAGTAAAAGTCCAGGGAAAATCATGATGGATACGTGTCACTCATTGCAAGATTGTCCATTTTGATGACAAAGCCGAGCCTGGAGAAAAAATAACTGATTGATTAGCATTTGGGGGCCAATCTCAGGTGAAGAAGCATAGTAAGATGATCAGAACCTGATAAGCTTCTATGTTGTTCACCGCAGTCATATTAGGGACATCTACAGTGGGGAGAACAAGTATTTGATACTCTGACGATTTTGCAGGTTTTCCTACCTTACAAAGCATGTAGAGGTCTGTAATTTTTATCATAGGTACACTTCAACTGTAAGAGACTGTGAGAGACGAAAATCCAGAAAATCACATTGTATGATTTTTAAGTAATTAATTTGCATTTTATTACATGACATAAGTATTTGATCACCTACCAACCAGTAAGAATTCCGGCTCTCACAGACCTGTTAGTTTTTCTTTAAGAAGCCCTCCTGTTCTCCCCTCATTACCTGTATTAACTGCACCTGTTTGAACTCGTTACCTGTATAAAAGACACCTGTCCACACACTCAATCAAACAGACTCCAACCTCTCCACAATGGCCAAGACTAGAGAGCTGTGTAAGGACATCAGGGATAAAATTGTAGACCTGCACAAGGCTGGGATGGGCTACAGGACAATAGGCAAGCAGCTTGGTGAGAAGGCAACAACTGTTGGTGCAATTATTAGAAAATGGAAGAAGTTCAAGATGACGGTCAATCACCCTCGGTCTGGGGCTCCATGCAAGATCTCACCTCGTTGGGCATCAATGATCATGAGGAAGGTGAGGGATCAGCCCAGAACTACACGGCAGAACCTGGTCAATGACCTGAAGAGACCTGGGACCACAGTCTCAAAGAAAACCATTAATAACACACTATGCCGTCATGGATTAAAATCCTGCAGCGCACGCAAGGTCCCCTTGCTCAAGCCAGCGCATGTCCAGGCCCATCTGAAGTTTGCCAATGACCATCTGGATGATCCAGAGGAGGAATGGGAGAAGGTCATGTGGTCTGATGAGGCAAAAATAGAGCTTTTTGGTGTAAACTCCACTCGCCGTGTTTGGAGGAAGAAGAAGGATGAGTACAACCCCAAGAACACCATCCCAACCGTGAAGCATGAAGGTGGAAACATCATTCTTTGGGGATGCTTTTCCGCAAAGGGGACAGGACGACTGCACCGTATTGAGGGGAGGATGGATGGGGCCAGGTATCGCAAGATCTTTGCCAACAACCTCCTTCCCTCAGTAAGAGCATTATAGATGGGTCGTGGCTGGGTCTTCCAGCATGACAACGACCCGAAACACACAGCCAGGGCAACTAAGGAGTGGCTCCGTAAGAAGCAATACCCAATAGACCCAATAGAAAATTGAAAAACCAATAGAAAATCTTTGGAGGGAGCTGAAAGTCCGTATTGCCCAGCGACAGCCCTGAAACCTGAAGGATCTGGAGAATGTCTGTATGGAGGAGTGGGCCAAAATCCCTGCTGCAGTGTGTGCAAACCTGGTCAAGAACTACAGGAAACGCATGATCTCTGTAATTGCAAACAAAGGTTTCTGTACCAAATATTAAGTTCGGCTTTTCTGATGTATCAAATACTTATGTCATGCAATAAAATGAAAAATAATTACTTAAAAATCATACAATGTGATTTTCTGGATTTTTGTTTTAGATTCCGTCTCTCACAGTTGAAGTGTACCTATGATAAAAATTACAGACTTCTACATGCTTTGTAAGTAGGAAAACTTGCAAAATCTGCAGTGTATCAAATACTTGTTCGCCCCACTGTAGGTGAAATGCCCAACTTTTTCCTGAAAATCGGGACATGCTTAGAAATATCAATTTCTCTTGAAACCAGGACATGTTACTTTCACTTTTTTGTTTCCTTCATTACAGGTTATGAGAATAATCTATCGTCTGAGGCTGCAGCAATATCCTTCGTTTCAAGGATTGTACCTGAAACAATACAAGATCACCGGTGAAGTGCAACCAGTGGAACGGAAGACGTATTCCTCACTACCGGCAGACTGTCAGAACATCATTTTTAATAGTTATCTATGTGGTACTGATACCAGTGTGGAAGAGCTGGTCACTTTTAAAGGACTTGGTGAGTGATTACCTTGCCAATAGGACAACTGAATATTATTGTCTTGTAGACAATACTTTTTTGTTGGAAGTTTCCTCCTAATACAGGATGAGGTAGGAATCGTAAGGGACAATTATTTTCTATACATTTGTGTGAAATCTATTTCTTATTGTAACAGTACAATATGCTCTTTGTGTTTTAATGAAATGCAAGGTGTTTCATGTTTTTTATACTGCCTATTTTTTCATGTTTAATTTTTTTTATCTTATAAAAATACATTTAAGTATATTTATTTTTTAAATAAGAATATTTCGAAGATAAATACACAACGCAGAGACAGAGGACGAAAGTCAATAGAGTAAAAACGATCAAGGGAAATTGTGATTTTTCTGTAATAGGGAATTATCAATGGAAGTGGTTGGTTTTCAATTCAACATCTGTTAGGAATGTCAGTCCTGAACTTATGTGTGGCATGTTCTCATTGGTCCAACCTGAAACAGGATACTTGTTATTTGGCCATTGGCTCAGTTTTATTGCAAGGAATTCTAATTGGTCAACCACAGGCTAGGGCTGGGTTATAAGCTACATCCTGTACCTTTGTTCTGTGGAGAGAATTACAGGAGAGAGTCTCAGGCGAGCATCACAGAAGAGAGGGGAGAATGACCATCTACTTCCAAGCATGATTTGTCCTATTTGAATAAACCAATTATCCTCCCCCTGATTTGCGATGGGGTCTGTGTTATTAAATAATAACATCAACTGCTAACAGGAATTATTCAATACTATTTTCTAATCAACTGCCAATGTGCCAACATTCCATTCAAATAATGCAGTCAATCCACAGCCATACACTGGCTCAAATCAGTTGATGATAAATAAATACAAGTACTGACATGGTATCATATAATAGCACTCACAGCTTTCCAAGAAAACAACATCTGAGAAATGTATGGGCTGCTAACATATATTTTAGAGGCTATTTATTCTGAAAATGTGTATAAAACCCGTATAAACTGTATTTATAATTATACGACAATATTTTAGGTTGACTATAATCCCATCACACAATTTCAGAACCATCACATGCCTTACTTTATATTTTCCTGCGTTAACTATGTCTCTACTGTCATTCATTCCAATTAGACTGGTATTGGATTTCTCCCTGACCAAGATGGCTGCGACTTTGGCCCCATTATGGAGCTTTTAGGGTTCATGACATAGACCCTCTAATAATTTAATAGGATCTCTATGATGCACACACTGAGTGCTCAGCACCATATAATTAGAATCACGGAAATCCCATTCTAGTCATTCTGATCCTATACTCGGCACTCTCATGCTGTCATGGTGACATGATCGGCCTCTTTGTCTCACCACTCGAGAAATGAGAACATATTCTCCACTGTTTGTTTGTTTATTTGTTTGTTTGTCTGTTTACTTCTGGTTGACGTCAATCTTACAGATGTAGGATCTTAATTTGAACCAGTTTGCTACAGAAGGAAAATAATCCTGCAGCAATAGGAAATGTGAATTATTATGTGGATTATAATGAATGGACATTTGTGTAGGGGTTGATACTTTTTTAATAAGGGAAATCAAGTCTGAAATTTCAAAGTGAAAATTACAAACTTCAGAAGCCTTTTTCAACCAAATTCATTACAAGTTTTACATTTCCTGCATTCCAGAAAGTTCTCTTGCAACAGGCTGATCAAATTAAGATCCTACATCTGTACATGAACCGTACTTGTCAAAACAAAGACAAATGTTCCTGTCAAGTATTTAGTCCAAATATGATGATTATGCATGATCTTGGTGTAAACTAAATTAAAATAATTATGCACCAAGCTTACAGTTTAACATAATTTGCTATTATGGTTTGAGACTGTATACTAAACTGCATAATTTTGGTCTCGTAATTATAGCTACTTGATACCATCCTATTCAGACCCATCACACTGACACTCATCCATTGGAATAATTGAGGAATATTTCTTTCAGCAGTAAAGGTAAGTCAATTCTACATGTGGACTTGTATGTGTGTGTGTGTGTGTGTGTGTGTGTGTGTGTGTGTGTGTGTGTGTGTGTGTGTGTGTGTGTGTGTGTGTGTGTGTGTGTGTGTGTGTGTGTGTGTGTGTGTGTGTGTGTGTGTGTGTGTGTGTGTTAGAGCCCACAGTGCACACACACACACACATGCTTTGTTTTTAGTCAATAGTGATGGGAAATTCAGAGGAGTGCAGTGCACTGTAATTCAGAGAGAAAAATAAGCTTCTCTCTCTGTCATTCACAAGATCACTGGAGCATTGCAAGCACCCACCTATCTCATACCTTTCAGTAGGCCGAAGTTGTGGATTTGGCACAACATGCCAAATAGCTTTGCATGGCTCTCTGACATCTGCAGTGGAAGAAAGCAGAGCAGACAACAAGCAGAGCAGTGTATTTAGTGGTTATTCTGGTGATAGTATTTTATTAGTATTATGATGGGGGAAGATACAGTGTCCTCAGAAAGTATTCACACCACTTGACTTTTTCCACATTTCGTTGTGTTACAGCCTGAATTTAAAATGTATTACATTTAGATTTTTTTTCACTGATCGACACACACAATACCCCATAATGTCAAATGTCAAATTTGTACAAATTATAATAAAATGAAAAGCTAAAATGTCTTGAGACAATAAATATTCAACCCTTTTGTAAAAAATAGAAGAAGCAGACATTGAATATCCCTTTGAGCATGGATAAGTTATTAATTACACTTTGGGTGGTGCATCAATACACTCAGTCACTACAAAGAAACAGGCGTCCGAACAGATGCCGGAGAGGAAGGAAACCGCTCAGGGATTTCACCATAAAGCCAATAGTGATTTTAAACCAGTCACAGAGGAAAATGGCTGTGATAGGAGAAAACTAGGATGGATCAATCATTTTAGTTACTCCCCAATACTAACCTAAATGATGAGGTGAAAAGAAGGAAGTCTGTACAGCATAAAAATATTCCAAAACATGCATTCTGTTTGCCATGATGCACTAAAGTAATGCAAAAAATGTGGCAAAGAAATGTACTTTTTGGCCTGAATACAAAGCATTATGTTTAGTGAAAATCCAACACAACACATCATTGAGTACCACTCTTCATATTGTCAAGCATGGTGGTGGCTGCATCAAATCAAATCAAATTTTATTTGTCACATACACATGGTTAGCAGATGTTAATGCAAGTGTAGCGAAATGCTTGTGCTTCTAGTTCCGACAATGCAGTAATAACCAACAAGTAATCTAGCTAACAATTCCAAAACTACTACCTTATAGACACAAGTGTAAGGGGATAAAGAATATGTACATAAAGATATATGAATGATTGATGGTACAGAGCGGCATAGGCAAGATACAGTAGATGGTATTGAGTGCAGTATGTACATATGAGATGAGTATGTAAACAAAGTGGCATAGTTAAAGTGGCTAGTGATACATGTATTACATAAAGATGCAGTAGATGATATAGAGTACAGTATATACGTATACATATGAGATTAATAATGTAGGGTATGTAAACATTATATTAAGTAGCATTGTTTAAAGTGGCTAGTGATATATTTGACATCAATTCCCATCAATTCCCATTATTAAAGTGGCTGGAGTTGAGTCAGTGTGTTGGCAGCAGCCACTCAATGTTAGTGGTGGCTGTTTAACAGTCTGATGGCCTTGAGATAGAAGCTGTTTTTCAGTCTCTCGGTCCCAGCTTTGATGCACCTGTACTGACCTCGCCTTCTGGATGATAGTGGGGTGAACAGGCAGTGGCTCGGGTGGTTGTTGTCCTTGATGAACTTTATGGCCTTCCTGTGACATCGGGTGGTGTAGGTGTCCTGGAGGGCAGGTAGTTTGCCCCCGGTGATGCGTTGTGCAGACCTCACTACCCTCTGGAGAGCCTTATGGTTGTGGGTGGAGCAGTTGCCGTACCAGGCGGTGATACAGCCCGACAGGATGCTCTCGATTGTGCATCTGTAGAAGTTTGTGAGTGCTTTTGGTGACAAGCCGAATTTCTTCAGCCTCCTGAGGTTGAGAGGCGCTGCTGCGCCTTCTTCACGATGCTGTCTGTGTGGGTGGACCAATTCAGTTTGTCTGTGATGTGTACGCCGAGGAACTTAAAACTTACTACCCTCTCCACTACTGTTCCATCGATGTGGATAGGGGGGTGTTCCCTCTGCTGTTTCCTGAAGTCCACAATCATATCCTTAGTTTTGTTGACGTTGAGTGTGAGGTTATTTTCCTGACACCACACTCCGAGGGCCCTCACCTCCTCCCTGTAGGCCGTCACGTCATTGTTGGTAATCAAGCCTACCACTGTTGTGTCTTCCGCAAACTTGATGATTGAGTTGGAGGCGTGCGTGGCCACGCAGTCGTGTGCAGTGTGGTCGAGATTGCATCGTCTGTGGACCTATTTGGGCGGTAAGCAAATTGGAGTGGGTCTAGGGTGTCAGGTAGGGTGGAGGTGATATGGTCCTTGACTAGTCTCTCAAAGCACTTCATGAAGACGGAAGTGAGTGCTACTGGGCGGTAGTCGTTTAGCTCAGTTACCTTAGCTTTCTTGGGAACAGGAACAATGGTGGCCCTCTTGAAGCATGTGGGAACAACAGACTGGGATAGGGATTGATTGAATATGTCCGTAAACACACCAGCCAGCTGGTCTGCGCATGCTCTGAGGGCGCGGCTGTGGATTCCGTCTGGGCCTGCAGCCTTGCGAGGGTTAACACGTTTAAATGTTTTCCTCACGTCGGCTGCAGTGAAAGAGAATGCTGCCATCAATCCACGGTTTCTGGTTTGGGAATGTTTTAATCGTTGCTATGGGAACGACATCTTCAACGCACAATCTAATGAACTCGCTCACCGAATCAGCGTATTCATCAATGTTGTTGTTTGATGCAATATGAAACATATCCCAGTCCACGTGATGGAAGCAGTCTTGGAGTGTGGAATCAGATTGGTCCGACCAGCGTTGAACAGACTTCAGCGCGGGAGCTTCTTGTTTTAGTTTCTGTCTGTAGGCAGGGATCAACAAAATGGAGTCGTGGTCAGCTTTTCCGAAAGGAGAGCGAGGCAGGCCCTTATATGCGTCGCAGAAGTTAGAATAACAATGATCCAAGGTTTATCCAGCCCTGGTTGCTCAATTGATATGCTGATACAAGTTAGGGAGTCTTGTTTTCAGATTAGCCTTGTTAAAATCCCCAGCTACAATGAATGCAGCCTCAGGATATATGGATTCCAGTTTGCAAAGAGTCAAATAAAGTTTGTTGTTATGCTTGTCATCGGTAAGGACTAGGGAGTTGTTTAGTATAAAAAGAAAAGGAATAGGAAAATAATCCTAGAGGAAAACCTGGTTCAGTCTCCTTTCTGCAGGACAATAACCTAATATTCAAGGCCAAAAATATACTGGAATCACATACCAAGATGACATTGAATGTTCCTGAGTGGTCTAGTTACAGTTTAGACTTGCAATGATCAACAACCAACTTAACAGAGCTTGAAGAATTTTAAAAAGAATAATGGAACAAATATTGTATAATATTGAATATTGTACAATCCAGGTTTGCAAAGCTCTTAGAGATTTACCCAGAAAGACTCATAGCTGTAATCACTGCCAAAGGGGATTCTAACATAATTTGTTGAATACATATCTAATTTGCCATTAATAAAAAAATAGAATCCAATATTTTTTTCACTTAGACATTACAGAGTATTTTGTATAGATCGTTAACAAAAAAGTACAATTAAATGCATTTTAATCCTACTTTGTAACACCATTTTTGGGGGAAATAGTCAGGGGGTGTAAGTACTTTCTGAAGGCACTGTATATGTCTTTTAACATATGAAGGAAGAATTGTATTATTTGACCTGAAAAAAAACCATGTAATTTTGTCTTTGACAGACATGAGCAAAAACTGATTTAAGTCTGTTCTGGAGTTCTGTGTGTGAGTGTGCGTCAGGGTCATTTTAAATGTAGTCATCCATCAATCCTAGACCACCATCATTCTGAGTTAATTGACAAAGAACAGTCGCTCCTCTGGCATCATCACGACTTTCTATTTTGTAGTGTGAAAATACATACATTTTACAACGAAAGTATAAAAATACTAGCTACTCCTGGGAATATACTGTTTGCAGAAGATGCTCTGAAACTTCCTCTCCTCACTCTCTCTCTGCTGTGTCTGCAGTGCTACTGCTAATAACGTGGTTTTCTACATCTCCCATGTGGAATCACTTTGTAGTTTTCCAGTGCTTGCTACTTTTGCCAATTAGTTGACAGTTGTTTTATTATTCTTAAAAAAAAAATGATCCCCCGAAACCCAAATCAAAAAGCTATGCTTTTCAGCCTTGAGTGCATCACCCCAGTCACAAATCTCAGGAGCTCCATGAGAATAGGCTCAGTGATCAAACACTTTACAATGACACATTGTTTACATGGCGGCTTTGACTTGGAATGTTTGGGTGGTCAGATATTTGAATTATGGGGGTGGGAATATGTCAAATTCAAGCATAATTTCATGAACAATACATTGTTGCCATGATTTTTTTTTAAATCAATCGTATTCTATGTTAACGACAAGTGATTGTTAATTTGCAGGAGACCTATGGTTTATTTCAATAGGGACATGGACAGGTACAAACACATTGACTCATTGAATAAACAAACTAAACAATGTGTGTGTGTGTGTGTGTGTGTGTGTGTCTGCAGACAGAAATATTCTGAGCATGCCTGGCATATAGCCTGTAGTACTCCATGCTGCCCTTTCTGTGGCTGAAGTGTCAGTTCCTAAAAGGCTTTTCAGAACCACCACAAAGGGAATGCATTATTAGATTAACCACAAGATTTATTCACTCCATTTCCCTTGATTACACAAATTAAGGAACTTTGTGTTTGCCTTGAACTTTCACAAGCTGCACAAATTGTTCGTTATCTTAACAAAGTATAAAGAAACTTATTTTCTTTGTCCACGTGAGGGAAGGACTTCAGAAGGCCACACGATTGAACTTCCTTACGTTGTTAGTCTGCTATGGAGCAATATAACGATATGAGAAAAACACATTTATAAAAGTAATGAAACTAGCCTGAAAGTCTACAGTCTAAATGTGGATCCATTGTCAGGTACATGTATGGCCATCAACAATATATCAGTAACTATATCTGTTTTGCCTTGGACACTAAGCTGAATCCTCTACAGTGCTCTATGGTAAAACACTAGCTAACCTGGGCCATTGTTTACATTAAATAAACCAGTTGGTAGCCTCTTGACCTCTGGCGTCCATAGAAAAGTTAACTGGCCTTGTAAATAATAAGCTATAGGATGTAGTAAAAAAATAACTATCCAATTAATCAGGATCACAGCCACTTCATTTTGGAAAGAGGAAACATATGTTCAGTGGTGAAGATCTAACAGACTGACAACAAGAAACACACCCTTACAAGGACAGACTGATAACAAGAGACACAACCTTACGAGGACAGACTGACAACAAGGAACACAAACTTATAAGGACAGACAGACAACAAGAAACACACCCTTTCAAGGACAGACTGACAACAAGGAACACAAACTTATAAGGACAGACAGACAACAAGAAACACACCCTTTCAAGGACAGACTGACAACAAGGAACACAAACTTATAAGGACAGACAGACAACAAGAAACACACCCTTTCAAGGACAGACTGATAACAAGAGACACAACCTTACGAGGACAGACAGACAACAAGGAACACAACCTTACAAGGACAGACAGACAACAAGGAACACAGATTACACTGACAATGTATAGAATATCATGGTTTCATTCCTGGTGGCATTTAGTGCACTCTGAGTTAAAGTACAGTACTCTATATTTAAATGTTGGTATCGAATACCATCTGCCAAACATACAATGCATTTGGAATGCATTCAGATCCCTTGACATTTTCCACATTTTGTTAGGTTACAGCCTTTTCTAAAATGGATTACAAACACATATTCAGGAACACACAATACCCCATAATGACATATCGAAAACAGGTTTTTAGAATTTTAATTGACATTTTTTATTTAATATATTTTAGATTAAGGCTGTAACATAACAAAATGTGTAAAAGGTCAAGGGGTCTGAATACTTTCCGAAAGCACTGTATGTAGATATAGTGGGGCAAAAAAGTATTTAGTCAGCCACCAATTTTACTAGTTCTCCCACTTAAAAAGATGAGAGAGGCATGTAGTTTTCATCATAGGTACACTTCAACAATGACAGACAAAATGAGGAAAAAAATCCTGAAAATCACATTGTAGGATTTTAAATGAATTTATTTGCAAATTATGGTAGAAAATAAGTATTTGGTCAATAACAAAAGTTTATCTCAATACTTTGTTATATACAGTGCCTTGCGAAAGTATTCGGCCCCCTTGAACTTTGCGACCTTTTGCCACATTTCAGGCTTCAAACATAAAGATATAAAACTGTATTTTTTTTGTGAAGAATCAACAACAAGTGGGACACAATCATGAAGTGGAACGACATTTATTGGATATTTCAAACTTTTTTAACAAATCAAAAACTAAAAAATTGGGCGTGCAAAATTATTCAGCCCCTTTACTTTCAGTGCAGCAAACTCTCTCCAGAAGTTCAGTGAGGATCTCTGAATGATCCAATGTTGACCTAAATGACTAATGATGATGAATACAATCCACCTGTGTGTAATCAAGTCTCCGTATAAATGCAGCTGCACTGTGATAGTCTCAGAGGTCCGTTAAAAGCGCAGAGAGCATCATGAAGAACAAGGAACACACCAGGAAGGTCCGAGATACTGTTGTGAAGAAGTTTAAAGCCGGATTTGGATACAAAAAGATTTCCCAAGCTTTAAACATCCCAAGGAGCACTGTGCAAGCGGTAATATTGAAATGGAAGGAGTATCAGACCACTGCAAATCTACCAAGACCTGGCCGTCCCTCTAAACTTTCAGCTCATACAAGGAGAAGACTGATCAGAGATGCAGCCAAGAGGCCCATGATCACTCTGGATGAACTGCAGAGATCTACAGCTGAGGTGGGAGACTCTGTCCATAGGACAACAATCAGTCGTATATTGCACAAATCTGGCCTTTATGGAAGAGTGGCAAGAAGAAAGCCATTTCTTAAAGATATCCATAAAAAGTGTTGTTTAAAGTTTGCCACAAGCCACCTGGGAGACACACCAAACATGTGGAAGAAGGTGCTCTGGTCAGATGAAACCAAAATTGAACTTTTTGGCAACAATGCAAAACGTTATGTTTGGCGTAAAAGCAACACAGCTGAACACACCATCCCCACTGTCAAACATGGTGGTGGCAGCATCATGGTTTGGGCCTGCTTTTCTTCAGCAGGGACAGGGAAGATGGTTAAAATTGATGGGAAGATGGATGGAGTCAAATAAAGGACCATTCTGGAAGAAAACCTGATGGAGTCTGCAAAAGACCTGAGACTGGGACGGAGATTTGTCTTCCAACAAGACAATGATCCAAAACATAAAGCAAAATCTACAATGGAATGGTTCAAAAATAAACATATCCAGGTGTTAGAATGGCCAAGTCAAAGTCCAGACCTGAATCCAATCTAGAATCTGTGGAAAGAACTGAAAACTGCTGTTCACAAATGCTCTCCATCCAACCTCACTGAGCTCGAGCTGTTTTGCAAGGAGGAATGGGAAAAAATGTCAGTCTCTCGATGTGCAAAACTGATAGAGACATACCCCAAGCGACTCTTACAGCTGTAATTGCAGCAAAAGGTGGCGCTACAAAGTATTAACTTAAGGGGGCTGAATAATTTTGCACGCCCAATTTTTCAGTTTTTGATTTGTTAAAAAAGTTTGAAATATCCAATAAATGTCGTTCCACTTCATGATTGTGTCCCACTTATTGTTGATTCTTCACAAAAAAATACAGTTTTATATCTTTATGTTTGAAGCCTGAAATGTGGCGAAAGGTCGCAAAGTTCAAGGGGGGCGAATACTTTCGCAAGGCACTGTACCCTTTGTTGGCAATGACAGAGGTCAAATGTTTTCTGTAAGTCTTCACAAGGTTTTCACACACTGTTGCTGGTATTTTGGCCCATTCCTCCATGCAGATCTCCTCAAGAGCAGTGATGTTTTGGGGCTGTTGCTGGGCAACACAAACTTTCAACTCCCTCCAAAGATTTTCTATGGGGTTGAGATCTGGAGACTGGCTAGGCCACTCCAGGACCTTGAAATGCTTCTTACGAAGCCACTCCTTCGTTGCCTGGGCGGTGTGTTTGGGATCATTGTCATGCTGAAAGACCCAGCCACGTTTCATCTTCAATGCCCTTGCTGATGGAAGGAGGTTTTCACTCAAAATCTCACGATACATGGCCCCATTCATTCTTTCCTTTACACGGATCAGTCGTCCTGGTCCCTTTGCAGAAAAACAGCCCCAAAGCATGATGTTTCCACCATGCTTCACAGTAGGTATGGTGTTCTTTGGATGCAACTCAGCATTCTTTGTCCTCCAAACACAACGAGTTGAGTTTTTACCAAAAAGTTATATTTTGGTTTCATCTGACCATATGACATTCTCCCAATCTTCTTCTGGATCATCCAAATGCTCTCTAGCAAACTTCAGACGGGCCTGGACATGTACTGGCTTAAGCAGGGGGACACGTCTGGCACTGCAGGATTTGAGTCCCTGGCGGCGTAGTGTGTTACTAATGGTAGGCTTTGTTACTTTGGTCCCAGCTCTCTGCAGGTCCTTCACTAGGTCCCCCGTGTGGTTCTGGGATTTTTGCTCACCGTTCTTGTGATCATTTTGACCCCACGGGGTGAGATCTTGCGTGGAGCCCCAGATCGAGGGAGATTATCAGTGGTCTTGTATGTCTTCCATTTCCTAATAATTGCTCCCACAGTTGATTTCTTCAAACCAAGCTGCTTACCTATTGCAGATTCAGTCTTCCCAGCCTGGTGCAGGTCTACAATTTTGTTTCTGGTGTCCTTTGACAGCTCTTTGGTCTTGGCCATAGTGGAGTTTGGAGTGTGACTGTTTGAGGTTGTGGACAGGTGTCTTTTATACTGATAACAAGTTCAAACAGGTGCCATTAATACAGGTAACGAGTGGAGGACAGAGGGGCCTCTTAAAGAAGAAGTTACAGGTCTGTGAGAGCCAGAAATCTTGCTTGTTTGTAGGTGACCAGATACTTATTTTCCACCATAATTTGCAAATAAATTCATTACAAATCCTACAATGTGATTTTCTGTATTTTCTTTTCTCATTTTGTCTGTCATAGTTGAAGTGTACCTATGATGAAAATTACACAGTTGGTGGCTGACTAAATACTTTTTTGCCCCACTGTATCTGTAAATGTCTACATAATTGCTCATTAATTTGTTTTATTTTACAAATATTTTTCATCACTGGCAATACATTGCGACTTATAATATGTGACATTTTGGTCAAACAGGTCTGGATAGCTTAGGAGAGTTGGGGTGGTTGTGTCCCAAATGGTTCCTTAATCCCTAAAAAGAACACTACTTTTGACCAGAGCCCCCAGGTACACTAACATCTCTTTCATGTGTCACCTCTGAACTGGAGCTTTCTAGAGAACGTGTCGCTAACCTCTTAAAGTATTTTCAGATCATGGACAGACGAGTAAAGCTGCAGGCATCTGGTGTGACATCACACTAACATTGCATTTTGGGCCAACTGACAAACTGACGTATCCTGACTCTGTTACAAAGTCAAGTGTTATCACTTAAGACCTTTCTGCCCTTTAAAGGGACAATGGATGTGGTACTAGGCTACTGCCTATTCCTCTCCTTTTTGTTTAGAGTTAGAGGGAAAAAAGTTGGATTTTGAAAAAAAGTTTGATAATTGAATTAAACTTTTAGTCTCTTGCATGCCTGTGTGCATGTGTGTGTGGCAAGGGGTTCGTCATTGTTAAATGCTTTTCCGTGTGTGTGTGTGTGCGTGTGTGTGTGAGACAGAGAGATAGGGGAAGCGTGGACATTTTGGGCTTGTATATTTAGGCACATTGTCTGGACATAGAAAATGAGAATGGATGGGATTGTAATTACTGAATGGAGATATTCACATGCTGTGAAATTAGAAAAAGCTGACTGAAAAACCTCCCACAGGCAAAACAAGTCAAAATAAAGTAGTTGCCATGGTGACAGATGCATTCAAATGGAGTCAAGTGGAGTTAGCTAACCTAAAAGACAAAAAGGTACGGATGGATCTCCTAGTGAAAAAAGTTTCACTGACCTTAAAGAGAAGGTCTTGTCTTTTAAATTACTTTACAGTCGTACGTGAATCTATGGCCAAATTGCTTTTTTGGGTTGTTACTTCAAATGAACCCCACAACATTAGTTTTTATGTAACACAATGAAGCTGTTAATGCAAATAATGGAGACATTTTATTCCATATCATTACGATAGAAGACATTTTATTCCATATCATTACGATAGAAGACATTTTATTCCATCTCATTATGATAGAAGACATTTTATTCCATCTCATTATGATAGAAGACATTTTATTCCATCTCATTATGATAGAAGACATTTTATTCCATATCATTACGATAGAAGACATTTTATTCCATCTCATTATGATAGAAGACATTTTATTCCATCTCATTATGATAGAAGACATTTTATTCCATCTCATTATGATTGAAGACATTTTATTCCATCTCATTATGATAGAAGACATTTTATTCCATCTCATTATGATAGAAGACATTTTATTCCATCTCATTATGATTGAAGACATTTTATTCCATCTCATTATGATTGAAGACATTTTATTCCATCTCATTATGATAGAAGACATTTTATTCCATCTCATTATAATTGAAGACATTTGATGAAATCTCATTATGATAGAAGACATTTTATTCCATCTCTTATGATAAAAGACATTTGATGAAATCTCATTATGATAGAAGACATTTTATTCCATCTCATTATGATAGAAGACATTTTATTCCATCTCATTATGATAGAAGACATGTTATTCCATATCATTATGATAGAAGACATTTTATTCCATCTCATTATGATAGAATACATGTTATCCTCCCTCTGTCCCTCTGTCCGTAATGTAAGTATCAATCCCATATGTTGAACCAAGATGATGCAGTGACACTATCTCATCACAACTGATATTAATATCAATATATTTTTTATAATAAGGCTGTAATGGCTGTTGAAATGTCTTCATGTGGATGTTTAAACCACAAACACTGCATTGATCTCATCTGTTTTCATCCAAAGTACCAGCCTACACTATAGATCACCAGTTCAACAGACAGACAGATGCCTCTCTCTCCCTCCCTCACCCACCACATCACAGCTCATCTCATATGACCTTGGTGTCAGGGGGTGCCAGTTAAAACCAGAGTAAACTGAAAGGTCATTAACCCAGCATGGGGTTGGTAGACCATCATCTCATTGGTATCATAGAGACCTTGAGCAGGTTCACGTTCAAACACACAGACATAGAGGAAAAGGGATCAAGACCTGCTGCTGTAGCTGATTGTTATAGAAATCTATATTTACCTCCAAATGGCTGCCTACGTCTCCAATGACACCCTATTCCCAACATAGTGCACTACTTTTGACCTACGGCCTTTGGTCAAAAGTAGTGCACTATATAGGGGATAGTGTCATTGTTTTAAGTCAGATGGCGTCACTCCTAGGCAGCACTCGTCCCTCAACTGATCATTGCAAGCAGAATCGTCATGCCATCTGACGTAATACAAGGGGATAGGGTGCCATTTAGGATGCAGCATATATTTACCTTAAATTGTTTGTTTAGACTGAGACATTGCACGTTTAGAAAGCACACAGTGCAGATTATATGTTTACACCACATTTATTGCAAACATCATTAAAGTCATCCATTAAATTGGTACCTCTGCACTTCTCTCTACCACACAGTATTGTGGCTCTTCGCTCTTTTCCTGAGGGCTGAGCAGCATGGGTTAGTTCACCACTCTGTGTACAGGCAGTGGGCTATAGGCAATGGGCCAATGGGGGCTGAGGCTGAGTTCAGGCCAGAACTGGGTTCAAATACTTTGTGCCTTCATGCGTTTGCATCCCCCCTGGGTCCTCTTCTCCTCTGATGTACAGCAGCTCATTACCACGGCCTATTAAAAGGGCCCATTATTCATTTACACACAGTACACTTTGAACTCGAAACAAATATCCCCACATCTCAGTTAGGGCTCCATCCATAATGGCACCTTGTCCCTGTATAGTGCACTACTTTTGACCAGACCACTCTGGTCCCTGGTCAATAGTAGTGCACTTAATAGGGAAAAGGGTGACATTTGAGAAGCAGCCTATGTCTTACATAACTAAACTTAACCCATAGCAGCAACATCGGAGACCAAGCAGGCAGTCTGGTGCCATTGTCTCTACCATTGTCGCAGTGTGACAGACTGCACTGGATCCCTCAATGTTGCTACACAGGTTTGATTAGTGTGGTTGAATGCTAGGGATGCACTATGGTCTAGTTTTAAGCTTGTGGAGGTTCTCGTTCTACTAGTAGACCTTGGCTGGGAAGATCCAGTTTGATATGCATGAGAAGGATGTGCTCGATCTTTTGCTAGTGTTAAGAGCACAGTGGCGTGTTAAAATGATACCACATAGAAATGTAATGAGTATAACATGCTTCGAACCTCTGACCAGTCTAATTATATGTGCTAGAAACTGCATGATAATGAAATGAGAACATACTGGACCATCGCTGTCTGTGATACTGCATGGCATACTGGTATTACTATACACAGCTCAGTCTCAATATAATTATTTGATTGTAAGAGCCCAACTAAACTAACATTCGTTAATATGGCAGGTAGCCTAGTGGTTAAAGCATTGGGCCAGTAACCAAAAGGTAGTAGCCTACATAGCTGACTATACAGTGAGGTGGATCTGAACATGACAGGAAACTGAAGGAGTACATTTGAAAAGCTTTACCTTCATTGCACTCAAGTTACTGTAAGAGCTCATTAAGCAGGTAGAACAAAAACACCAACATATTTGAGATTTTTTAATCATTACTCCAATAAAAAATACATTCATACAGAAATAACTATTTTACAAAACAATTTGAAAAAAAAAAAAACATGCCATTAATCAAACAAAAATAAACCTTTTTTTTTTCATCAATAAAGATACTTTAGTTAAAGATAGGGCTGACAATTTGCAGTTTTGATTTTGATTATAGAAAGCTGTTCAGTGTGTAATCCCTCCAACAATCAGTTTCATTTCTCTTTACTGAATCATTCCCCGTTCAAGCTAGAACATGTCAATCATTCTCCAACACTGTAGCAGACTATCAGAAGTAAACAATACATCATTTGTTTTGTTTGTTGAGCCATTAGTACTCTCAAGTTAAATGTGTCCTGGTCTTTTTCATAAACAAACTGCACAATTTAGATTTGTTTGGTCCCTTACCCTGCAAAATATAAGCTTCTTTGAAAAAAACTATTTTTAAATAACACATTTTGCATGGTTTGATATCCACAATGTACATTTTAAAAGGAGACTTTCTGACAGTACTGTTGACCAGATCAACTGTACTGTACAATGGTATGGTGTTAAAACAAGGAAGTCCATGCAGGTCAATAAGCATCCACTGTCAGTTTGAGAGCACTCATGTCAGGTAAGCGTTTAACAATTCAACAGACACTAAACATACCATGGCCTGACCAGAATTGGTTATTTGCAATCAATCTTAATTTACCAAGGCCTTTGTGGCCGAGCAGATCACATGTCACGAGAACTCAACCCCCCAACCAACTAGGAGACTCTATAATTGACAATAACTTCCCCAATTTACCATCCCACATTTCATTTTAAGAGCATAACATACCACATTATGCTACTACACAGTAGTAAACCATTTCAAATGTAATTGTTTCAAGTGCTCTACAATTGTGTCTCGGCTCAGGGATCATTTTAAAAACATTTTGATTATGTCCTAATGGATAGATACTGTATGTTGACAAATGATGCACAGAAATGTAAAATGTCAGTAAGTATAAAGCTGACTTTTATTCAAGTTTTGAGACTGACCTAGACAAGGGCAAAAGGTGTGGCCATATGAATCAGCTCCTTAATAAAGCTATTCAAATCATACACTACTGCATTTCAACCCCCCCATGTGAGTGATCTATTTATCTGGACAAGGCCACTTACATAAGGCATCATTAAGGTCAACAGTGCATTTACAGATATAGAAAAAGAGGAGAGCAAGAGAACAAAAATAAAGAAATTCATTTTTAAACGGAATAGAAATAAACTATTCCATGATCAAGGCAGTTGCCAAGCAATAGTGATATCTCCAGACACACAACAAAAGAAATAAGTCACTGCTACATGTTTCTGTACAATAATGTGGTATCTATGGTGTAAAACAGATGTATAGCTGCTTGTTATTGGGATTTGCCCTCATTATAACTCATCGAGTGACAAACAAACCCAAGATCATGCAACTTCTGGTATAATGAAGGTATTAATGTTTTGTACAACCATTAGATACAGAGCTTACACAATGGACAACAAATGAGCTTGGTAGCATTAACTTTGAGACGCGCTACTTAATACATTGCACAATTTATATCTGCGCCAAACAATCCACTTCCCTCATCCCCACCTCGTTTAAGAGTGTCCTACCACCTCCTCTCAGATGGGGGCGCTCCCTCTCAAACCTCAAACTGGCGGTTCGGACACACACACTGCCAAACCCAGCCTAGATTCAACCAATGCCCCACACAACAGCACAACACCTTTGCTTGCATTCATTCATTCATTCATTCATTCATTACCACAAAACGAGACAAACCCCCAGCCCACACAACATCCCCTCAACGCCATTCAGCTCACAACCATACACTTAATAGTAATATATCCACAGGCAGGCACTCAGTCACAGGCATTCTCACAAGCAACACATGTTTATTGGAGTAGTATCGCTGCATGTGTCCAGACCAGGAACTAACTCCACAAAGCATCAGACACCATACAAAGACAAAACATTATTCCTTGTCCTCTGACATGTTCTTATTTCTCTCTAGCGGATCTCTTCATTCTCCGTCATCCTTGTTGGTTTCCGTGATTCTTTTTCCAGAATGTGTCGACCTTTCAGAGCTCTTTCCTCCGAGAGGTCTTGGAGGTACTAAGTATGGTGCAGAAATTGCCTGCATGCTTTTACTGGGGCACGCTCCCCTTGTTCACCTTCCTCCCCTCTCAGGGCACTGCACCTCCCCACGGGCAGGTTAGGAGACCGTCAGGACCATCCCTCAACACCGCTCTGGGACCCAACTCTTAGATGTGTCTCTTCATGTGAAGCGCCAAATGGTCCGAGCGAGAGAAACACCTGGGAGGAGAAAGAGAAAGCAAATTAGTCTCAGCATTTTTAGAATAGGTAAGAGACTGATATAACAGCAGTAATATTCAAGTCAATATTTCAGGTGCATGGATTTGCCTTAGCTGCCCAAACATTTAAAAATGGTTAATGACATTTTCAACATTTCTCAATAAAACATTTAAAACAAACAAAGATAAATCCATCCCTAAACACTTCTCCTACCTGTCACAGTGACTGCATTTAAATGGCTTTGCCCCAGTGTGCTTCCTGAAGTGTCTGGTTAGCTCATCACTCCTTGCAAAACGCCACTCACAGCCTTCCCATGAGCACCTGTAAGGCTTCTCACCTGCAAACAGAAAACAAATGATATTATTACTGTGTATCAAAAGACAGCATGAAGGGCAGTGCTCCATTATGCTTCAAATCAGAAATAGACACAACATACTATAAGTTATACATACTACTAGATAGAGTACTACAACTTGTAAATATGAGCTGTGATGTACAGCGTAACAATAGTTGAATAAGCAAACTCTGTGCTTATAAAGTGGGCGGGTGAGAAGGGATAAATGTAGACGATTTCTAACGGTGAAAATTCTATTAGCTCTGGTAACATAGTTTGCTTGGAATGTTGGAACCTTGCTCATGTACAAGACAGCTGTAAACAGCAAGAGGTCAGAGGTGATGGGGGACAACTGCTCACATAACTCAGAAAGGAATAACTGTAAATGTAAAATTCCCACCACTCTAAATTGAAATGATTCAGTCGTTTTCTTTTCCCATGGTGAAATGTGATCTGCTTTCAAGATCCAATCCACATCCTCTATGGCTGGCTTGGCTATGCCCACAAAAGGTTGCTATGTTACCCCCCTTAGTTAACGTGAAGTCAATGCTGCTGTGGGAATTAGTTCACAGTTTAAACCTTCCTTCTAGTGAACTATTCCAAGAATGCAGAGAACAAATTCATGAGTAGAAATCAAAAACAAATACTCTTGTAAGCCTATGAACATGTACAATTTTTGATGAGGTTTAAATATAGTTCCCCTGAAACGGAATACTCTTCTGAATGTTCTTTGTAAAGTAAATGGCTGCAAATTCCGAATACTGAGGAGACAGCCAGCTGGTCTGGATTTTCTCTTCCAAGGCCTCTCTGCTGTGACAACAGTATTAGCATGTGGGTAACAACACCCACCACCAGTCTTTCTGGCCTGGCCTACATTACCTGTATAATATTAGACTAGGGCCTGGTCGAATAGCTAAGAGATTCTGCTCTTTTAAATCCACATATACACTTGGATGGAAGGAGGTGTTGTTGGGTCATGCAGTTTACCTGTACACAATCAACGATTTACCTGTATGTGTACGCTGGTGTGCTTTCAAGTGGGAACTTTTCGTGTAGACCTTACGGCATCCGTTGAAATGACACCTATGGACCCGCCTCCTCCCATCTGGAGAATCCTCTCCATTGGCTAAGCTTCCCCTCTCGGCCGTTCGTCCACCAATGCCCCCGGTCTGTAGTTTCCCAGGTGAGTGCAACACGGTCTGTATACCGCTCCACACCTGGGAGGATATGGAGGAGGCCTCCTTGCTCACCTCAGGAGAAGATGGTGGAGTACTGATAACAGTAGAACTCAGGTCCTCTCCCTCTCCCATAATGTCACTCAGTGGGTTGGAGGTGAAGTCGAGGGTAGGGGAGAGGTCATCGGAGCCGTCGGACGCCTCGCTGCTGGCGTCCGAGTTAAAGCTGTTGGCCTCCTGATTGTCTTCCTCCTTAATGTGAGTTAGGATCTTTGGGTCGGACTCGGCCTTGTCCCCACGGGCCAGGATCATCCAGAGGTCCTCCTGGCTCGTCTCAAACTTGACGTCTGTGGCCGAGACGTAGGGCTCGCTCTGGAGGTACCGCTCCAACTCCAGACATGTCTGATGGGATAAGAGAAAAATGAGGACACCATGTAGGAAACAACCCAAATACACACACAGATGGAGGAGAGGATAATGAGTAAACCATGTAGGAAACAACCCAAATACACACACAGATGGAGGAGAGGATAATGAGTAAACCATGTAGGAAACAACCCATATATACACCCACAGATGGAGGAGAGGACAATGAGTAAACAACCCATATATACACACACACTGATGGAGGAGAGGATAATGAGTAAACAACCCATATATACACACACTGATGGAGGAAAGGATAATGAGTAAATAACCCATATATATACCCACAGATGGAGGAGAGGATAATGAGTAAACCATGTAGGAAACAACCCATATATACACCCACAGATGGAGGAGAGGATAATGAGTAAACCATGTAGGAAACAACCCATATATACACCCACAGATGGAGGAGAGGACAATGAGTAAACCATGTAGGAAACAACCCATATATACACCCACAGATGGAGGAGAGGACAATGAGTAAACCATGTAGGAAACAACCCATATATACACCCACAGATGGAGGAGAGGACAATGAGTAAACCATGTAGGAAACAACCCATATATACACCCACAGATGGAGGAGAGGACAATGAGTAAACCATGTAGGAAACAACCCATATATACACCCACAGATGGAGGAGAGGATAATGAGTAAACCATGTAGGAAACAACCCATATATACACCCACAGATGGAGGAGAGGATAATGAGTAAACCATGTAGGAAACAACCCATATACACACAGATGGAGGAGAGGACAATGAGTAAACAACCCATATATACACACACACTGATGGAGGAGAGGATAATGAGTAAACCATGCAGGAAATAGGAATATAAAACAACCTATGCAGTACATATATAGACAATGTACAATTCTGAAGGCAGTGGAGTGCATGTAACGGGTGTCCTCAGAACTATGGCTGCTTCCCAAATGGCACCCTATTCCCTTCATAGTGAAATAGTTTTGACCAGGGCCCACAGGGTAGTGGTCAAAGTAGTGCACTATATAGGGAATAGGGTGCCTTTTGAGAAGCGGACTATATCAGGGAAGGTTAGTAAACATTTCCTTAGAAGAAATTACTCAGTTGGTGGCAGTGCTCTTTCCTCCAGCATAGCTGTCATCATGCACAATTATATAATTTACATATGCTACAGGGGCCCCTGTGTGTTAGGGAAGTGCTTGTAGATATTTTAAATGTATCAATTATTCAGCATAATGTGGATTTAATAAGGGATCCAGTGGCATTGCTAGAAATAACATGGCACACAAGGGAATGGAGGAGGTAGGCCTGGTTCAAGCAGGTCCATAAAAAGCTTTATTTATGAATACCGCAAGAGCTACATACATTTATGGACTTCTTTTTATTCTAAAAGGGAAGTAAGGACTCTTCCGTAAAGCGTGACAACCCAAAAGTGACCACTAACTTTAATATATTCAAAAGTAACAATATTAATAATGAATTAATTTCAAACTATTTGGATATAGAAAACATCAGTTAAAAGCAATATACATTATAGGGTAAGTTATGTAATAGATTTCTGGCAAACCTAAAAAGTACTTTGTATTCATTGCAAACATTTATTTTCAACAGGGCAGAATGAATCTCTGGCGAGCTTTAAATGCCTCAGACCGCATGGAGAGTGAACAGCCCCTAGCCCGCAAATGCAAGGGAAACTACACCGTGTAGCAAATTCACTTCAATCACTCAGCAAAAAAAGAATACCTAGTTTCTCGAATATTATGTAATTCATATGAAAACACATGTTGACAGAGATGGTGGTAATTTTTAACAAAATCATTTGAAGACGCACATACTCGTCTCCGCTAATTCCAAATACGACCTCTCTCTCGCGCACACACAGACACACACACACACACTATTTTCACGATGACGCATCAGTCGTCTCTAAAACGGAATAAAAACAATGTGTCGTGGTTCTCATTGGACTAGGCCATTAGCGTAACTAATATAATTGCAACGTGCATGCATGCTTGTGTTGTTACAAAGACGTGCATGGAATTTACTAAGGTGTCAAAAACGTGCTACAAGTCCAAATAGTAAAACTTTTTGTTGTTTTGCATTCCTGACAGCTTGCCTCTCCACTGACAGCAACCTGCAGTTGCGCACAAGTTTACTGCGATGTGGAAAACATGTTTCATTCATTTTAGTGTTTCTCTGTCAAAAATAGGACTATTCACAAATATAAATACCTGCTGCCAGTACTCCTCGAGAGATGGTAAAGCTGAAAAGTATCCGGTGTCATGTACAATCTGGAGCTCCTGAAAAATGCTGCACATAGGAATAACATCCATTTCGCTCCTATATAGATGCAGCTGCAATTACACCCAAAATTCAAGGTAGTTGAATTGTCTTCTTTTTTTTTAAACGTGCGCCTTCGATGTCTTAGCATGTATAATATGCTGTTATAAAAAAGTTGAGAGCAGTAAGTCTGACGATCGCCTTCCAGTGGTGAAAGTGTTCTTCGGGGAACGCTCTTTCTTTCTTGCTTGCTCTAATAGCAAACAGTGAACTCCCTGAAAGTCCGTCGACACTGTAAACTTCCCTATTCAAAATCTTACAGCCAGCCTTCCCCACGTGATTACATTACGCTTTCGTGATACTGACCAATCGTTTAGCCAATGTGTAACACCCGCCCACCTTGACGATCTTCTGTGATATGGTTGGTGCGATGACTGAATACTTCTTCATTCCCATTGGACCATGTGGGCTCTATTTTTAGAGCAGTATATAAAGTTTTCACGCTTACTAAAGCGAAGAATCCACATCTCTGTCGGTATAGTATGATTTCAGCTTACCTTCCAAGCTGTTGGTTACAGCTGACTATTATGGCACAAGTTTTAAAATATAATCATTTCTTTACATCTATTCTGGTGTTTGTATTGGTATTTTAACAATTATCATGCATTAGTTTACTCAATACTTATGTCACTGTGACTGAACTAACAGACGATCTATTTTACACAGCTTGGAACACCAGCCTATGGGACGGAATGTAAGGGGTGGCATCCAATCAACACCATTCCGGAAAGAGACACTGTGAAAAACAGTGGCCAATGTAACAACTTTGCAAACATGAGTTTGTCACACCATTTAGATTAAAATATACATTTCAGTGATTGGACAGTGAGTGTATGTTTGATTAAATAGCAGCCCCAGCTGATAATGTCATTGTGGTTATCCCAGACCCAGTGGATGTTTCTCATTCCCCTCTGGTTATTTTAGTCTATTCAGAAAGACTACCATCATGCAGGGAAGCTTTAAAACAGCCTATATCAGACCTTTATAATTCCATCTTGTTGATTATTTTCCTCAAATGGAATATAGGTTGTGGACAAAGATCTCAATTGAGTTACCTACTGTAAATATAGCCCACCTAGGCACTAAGCTTAATAAACATTTCCAATAAAAGATCACTGCTCTAGAATGACAGTCATAAATATTCTGGCATTTGTGAGGCAGAAGAGGAACAAATGTAGCTAATCCTACACCACCCCAGGTTTAAACAAGATAATATCGAGCTCTGCCTAACATGTACAGTACATACAGGTTCATAAAGTGGCAAAATAAAGATGTAAACAGGTAGTAAGTTTCAACAACAACAAAAATGTTGTCCTTCAACATTAGTCAAAACCTCAGACATCTATCTTTTAAGCCTGGTCAAAGGACAAGGAGCACACAGTAGAACACATTGAAATATACAAACAAAAACAGGTTCCCATTGTGCACAGTCGAGGGACGCACAACCTAAACATTCATTCACCTTCAAATCAAATATGTACATATTTAGGCAGACACATCTCAAACAAAGTGCCAGTATTTAAAGAAACAGTCAGCCAATGAAATTCTAGGATCAATCATTCAATTAGAAAAACAGAGCATGTATGATAAGCAAATGGAGGCTCATTGACATTCATGCAAAAATATGTTTTGCATTGCTTTGCATATTGTACAATATGAGCTAATTGGTGATTCCATGAATATAATGATAGCCTACATGATGTCCCAACAAACAACAGAATATAAAAGATATTCATATTATTATTTTTTTTAAATATAAACATTTTCAGCTAAATAGTCAAACATTATATGGGTGCAAAACGCATCTGAAGAATTGCATAAGATCTGGGATAAAGTTGAATTCCAGGAAAACAAACAAGCACATTGAAAAGTTAAAGAGAGCTTCGTTAAACAACATTTTTGGAACAGAAACCCATTGTCTTATCCACCAGCCTAGTCAGTCTGCTGCCTTCTACCCTTTGCCCTACTGAGTCTCTTTAGTCAGTCTCAGCTGTAGGCATATTTGCAACACTCAGCATCAGATTTTGCCATAAGAGATTCTGGGTTTTTACTTGAGGCCGCCATTATTAGCCTAATAATGATAATTTTGCTCAACAAACATTCATTATGTAGACTTTGATTTGATGTTCAAAAATGTATTAGATTTAAGATTGAAATTCACCTGTCCTGAGAATCTCAGGAAACTGACAAGATAAACACATTTTAAGGGTACCATTTATTTGTGTCATCATGAGACAAGTATAATCTGCTTGGAACGGATTCAACTTCAGCATCTGTTTGGGGGATAAACAAGTAAAAGAGCTTGAGTCGTAACTCAATGACGCCAAGACTAGCTTGTGACTAAATGCTCAATTAAATTAGATGATCCATTGAATCTTCCACAATGAATAACCCTTAATGAACTTTTCTGGAAATATTTTCATCAAACTGTAAAACTAGGTTCTGCAGATTCTGAATGTTAGGAAACAAGTTCAAATCATTTTCACTGTGGGGCCAAGTTGGATGACCCCAAAAAAATTGTTTAAAAGATTTAATAGAACATGAGGTCTCTGCTGAGGAACTCTCCAGGGCTGCATGCCAATTGGCACTCTTTTTCCTATATAGTGCAGTACTTTTGGTCAAAAGTAGTGCACTATATACAAAATAGAGTTCAATTTGGGATGCAGACCAGCTCTTTTCTGTGTGTATAGACTAACACTCTGTAATAACTGAAGTGAAAAGATGGCAGTGGCTTGTGCTCAGGAGGAGAGACCTCATCCAGTCCAGCTGAATATGACTCACAGTGTCTCATGTCCAGCTCTCAGCAAAAACAGATGTCTTGACTTTACCTTGACCAATAAACCATCAAGTGTGTCAATGTAAGACCTTTTCCGGAGTTTATGGCATGAAAAACAACATAAAAAGAGCACTATTCAATCCTTTAGGAAATATTGGAAGTAAGGCCATGCATTGATATCAGTCTCCGATCTTAGTTGCTGTGAATGTGTATATTTGGCCCTCTTTTTGATATATGGGGGGTCAACTGGGGTCATTGACAGAATTACATATATAACTTACCTTATGTGCCATCCTGAATGTTTGTGCATACCTGAGGCATGCATCTATCCTGAACTCCCATGTAAACATTTCATCGGGAACATGTGAGTATTCTGAAAAAGATTGTATACTGAACAAGGTTGTATACTGAACAAGATTGTATACTGAACAAGATTGCATACTGAACAAGATTGCATACTGAACAAGATTGCATACTGAACAAGATTGTATACTGAACAAGATTGCATACTGAACAAGATTGTATACTGAACAAGATTGTATACTGAACAAGATTGTATACTGAACAAGATTGCATACTGAAAAAGATTGTATACTGAACAAGATTGCATACTGAACAAGATTGTATACTGAACAAGATTGCATACTGAACAAGATTGCATACTGAACAAGATTGTATACTGAACAAGATTGTATACTGAACAAGATTGTATACTGAACAAGATTGTATACTGAACAAGATTGACATTTCATTAATAATCTACAGCAGATTTTGATGTATTTTTCTTCATCCTTGACAAAAAAAAACTGATTTTCTAAAATTTTTTATGTTGTCAGGTAATGCTAATATCCAGTGGTGGATGTGTTTAATTGCAGCAGTAGCTAAGTGCTCCCAACGTAATAAAGCTGAGTGCTTCTGTCTAGCTTCCTCTACTCAGACCACAGTCTTTAGACAGCCATCATTTTGGTTCTCGTCTCAAATGTTGGTGCAGCACTTAGAAAAGGGTTCTATCTAACGAGTTGAATCATCAAAATCCCGACCTGACAAGGCAAAAAATAGCTAAAGTTTAAAAGTAGCTGTGTGTGTGAAATGTGGGTTTGGGTTTTACAACTGCAACTAACTACTTACAGACATTTGACCAGTGAGTAGTGGGCCTTGCATGTATGGTGCAGGCCAGGGTAGCATTCATCCTGTATTCTTAAAATCAGGAAGGAAACCACTCTACAGCCACAAATGGAAAATGCAGAGGACAGAGAAAGAGGATATATACTCTATGCCTATGGAAAACATTGCCAGAGCCAGTTAAGGACATACGCCATGTTATATCGAAAACTTTCAGAGTAAATTCCAGATAAATTGCCCTTGCATGGAGATCATGCATTTAGTACAAAAAGTTTAGCACAGATTATTTCTACTTGAGAGCAAAGGCTCTTTAAATTACTATACACATGAGTATCTATATAAGCGCTACGTGCATATTCCATTTAATTCATTGGAATTTTGGGGGGGCTGGTGTGCCAGTGCAAACTGTGTCAGAGGAGTGTGTTTGTGTTCGTGTTGTGTTTGCGTGTGTCTGTCCGTGCATGCGATTGCGTGAACGTGTGTGTGTCATGGCCTCCCAGACAGCAGCTGGGTAATGTATGATAACAGGAGTGACCCCAGAGGAACCCCACATCCATACATAAACACCTGGAACTTGACCTCTTCCCAACCTCTTCCCAATGTATCACAAGCATTTCGCTACACCTGCATTAACATCTGCTGACCATGTGTATGTGACAAATACAATTTGATTCGATTTGATTTGACCTGGAGTGCGTCCCAAATGGTACCCTATTCCCTATATACAGTAGTGCACTACTGTTGACCATGGCCCATAGGGACCTGGTCAAAGTAGTACACTGTATAGGAAGTAGGGTGCCATTTGGGATACACACATGGAATTCTCAACATCCGCAAAGGGAATCCTCCTCCCCAACTGACTCACTCACTTGAGAAGCACCCATATAACTAAAACGCCAGAGCTAATCCAAACCTCAGATTTACCTCATTTAAAAACCACAATGCCATTTGATCGTGTCTGACAACATGTTTACAGTGCAAGGCTCATCTTTCATCACGTGCTGCAAGATGAGTCACCAAGACCACAAACAGTGCATTAACGTGCTCTGAAATAAAAGAAAGGCATAGCTCAAGCTGTGTATTTTAATGTCACAGTATTTTTAGGCACCTATGAGTCATTTGTCCTCAAACATGCAGTTTCTGCAGCTACATTGGGTACCATGTAATCATGTCCAACTGTTTATTTTCGTCTGAGTCACTCACAGCAGGGCAGTCATACCAATCTTCAAGCAACAAAGTCTGTTCAGATCTCATGTTTAGATGGGGGCAGTTTTGCATGCCACAGAAATGGGCTCCATATTGGGCACAGTAATGTGTGTGTGTGTGTGTGTGCTTGTGCCTATTTGTGTGTCTTTGATTTGTATCATGAGAATGGTATCCATGTCTGTTTGTTAGCGACACCCTCTGTGGTGCAGCACAGTGCTGTCTAAGATCATCAGCCTCTGTGATGAGGCTGCAGAACACGGTGAGGCCTGTTTGTTGGCGTAGCCAGTGGGACAGTAGTACAGCGGGACTCTCTTGAGAAGCACAGTGTCAGACGCACACGCACGCACGTGCGCGTACACACACACACACACACACACACACACACACACACACACACACACACACACACACACACACACACACACACACACACACACACACACACTGTTAGCTGCTGTGCTGATATGGTGGTGTTGTCAGGACCCTGCTTGATCCAGGACCAACACGGCCATGATACCCTATGTGTTTGTATGAGAATGCTACTGTAGCCCAAGGGGTTTTTAATGTTGAAAAAGTAGGTTTTTCAAAGATTGAGGTAATGTAGATAAACAGTCTGCCTCATAGATTACATTCATCAATATGCACATAATTAAGACCAAATTGAACTAAAAGTTCAGTTTATGCAGACAGATGGACAGACGGACAGAAGGACAGGCGGACAGACGGACAGACGGGCAAACAGGCTCTAAGACAGTTGGTTCTTCAATAGCAGAGCCAGAGCCAGGCTGTATCACTTGGCCAATGACACTCACTGGCTGAGCATAGTGACACTGGCCTCAAGCTGTTCCCACACCTGCCATAAATCGGCTCCTTCCTCTCAGTTGACATTGAGAATACTAACTGTTTCTCATCAGAAGGAAAACACAATTATCCTTGAGAGTCTGATTAGCCAGTAAATGAAGATCCCTGCTCGTTGGTGTTCCTGTAATAAGCTAGCCTTATCTCGCGAGCTTACATAAATGTTCGCTGCATGGATGGTAGTCTGGTGATTATGAGGCTAGTAATAAGCACCGTTTTAGTGAAATGAAATGCAGTTGATTGCATCTCGTCACAAAATGATGTCCTCAGAATAGGTTACCTATTTGAAAATACTGTGTAAGATACATTTCACTTGTCATATTACATGGTATTTAATTTGTCAGATTTCCCCGCACAGTGTTTGTGAGAACGGAGAGGGAGAGTGGAATCCATGGCTACATCCCAAATAGCACTCTATTCCCCATGTAGTGCACTACTTTTGACCCTGGAACTTTGGGACGCAGTCTATGCATCTGTCATCCTTAGCTTGAGCCCCGTTTCATTTGTTCCATGAGAAAATCACTGCCATAGTAGGCTAGCTGCTGGGGAAGCCAAACAGAGATTTGGCAGCTCTCACTGCTGCTGAGGACCGGCGTTATGTAACAACCTCACTGTGAATAGCATTGATCAGGATGTTGGAGAAACACACACTGGCTGTGTCTAAAATGGCACCCTATTCACTATTATAGTGCACTACTGTTGACCAGGGCCCAAAGGAATAGGCTAAGGTCAAAAGTAGAGCACTATATAGGGAATAGGGTACCATTTCAGAGGCATACACAAAAACATGCACATTCCTTCAGAGTCAGTTTTACTATTGTACTGCTTAAATGTTTCCCTTGAACTAAGGAGAAAAAGTGTCCACTCAACGTTTCTTCAGAACACAACAAGGCATTACGTAACAAAAGGCCCCTCACTCAGTCTTGCTTGTAGCAACCCATAATTTAGTTTTACGTGCTGGTTTTTTAAGGATCTGTTACGGCATTTCAGTGTGTTTTGAGAAGTGCCACTGCCAACAACATTGCTGAAGCTGGCAAGCCCAATCCTACACAGTCAAGGAGCTTGTCAAACATTATTAGAGTCTAAATAACATTTCAAACATACTCTGTGGGCATGTGGTACTGACAGTAAGAGAAGTAAATATACTGCTAGTTAGTGTGGTAGTCTGTCAGAAAGGCCTTGCTTTCTGCTCCATCATGTCTACGAGCTAATCAATGAGGCAAAACATCTCCAGGCTAAGGGCCATACACTGTCATTGCCTGTATCCTCCATCTTGAAAAAGATTCATTCTGAAATGTATTAATGTAGCAAAAAAAAGTGGAGTATGAAATATGATGACAGCAAGTCATCCAAGCAATCTCAAAAACGCTTTCCTCACCAGATGAAAAATATATATTTCTAGTCGATGAACATGCTAGTCTCATGTGACTGCCATGTGCTAAGCACCTTATGGGGTTAATTATTATTATTTATTAAATAGTTCATGATGATTTTTTTTACAATACAAAATATCTGCATACAAACAACAACATACAAACATCCACAACACCACCCTGCCCAGACCCACCTGCTCACACCCCCATCTCCAGCACCCGTATCACTCTCCGCCACATGGCCTCAAATTGCACCATTTTGTTTCTCTCAGTCGCCCACACACACTTTAAACTTTTAGATAATAAAGTGTTTGATCTTTCCATTGTGTTAATGAGGCTAATTATGATGAGGTTTTTCAAGCTCTGGAAAACGCTGGAAACGCAGGCTGAGAATTCCATTTTTTTTGCAATCAGAAAAGAATCTCAGTCCTCAATGTGCAGTGCACTGGCCAGTGGTTTGGTGGTGAGGAGAAGCATCAGACCATTCGGCTATTCGGTCAGGCACATGAGTTTTCTCAAGCTGTGTGCTCTGTCTGTGTGGCTGATAGGGGTAGCATCCCAAATGGCAACATATTCCCTATATAGTGCACTACGTTTTAATTAGGGAATACGGTGACATTTGGGATGTGCTCGTGTACGGCGTATGTGTGTGTGTTTGTGTGTTGCATGTCTGCCTGTAAAAGAGATGGATCTCTTACAGATGCCATCACCATCCTGGATCAATTAGGGTCCAGAGGCAGACACACACTGGAGGCGTGTGGGAAGACACCTGTTTAAAGGCCGCAAGGCAGACACCAGGCTGGCAGCGAGCCCTGGCTGATGTTCTGACCATGCAATACCCCGCTATTGCTAAATGCAAGCAGCATTTCCTTTTCACAGCACTACCAGTCTATTCTGGAGAGCTGCCCATATGACAGCGTTATTACATGTCTCTGTTAAAAGGGTAATCTGGTATTTAAATAAAATAACATTTCTAAATCAAATCAAATCCTATTTTATTTGTCGAGCCCTTAACCAACAATTCAGTTCAATAAATAAAATATTTACTAAATAAACAAAAGTTTAAAAAATTGACATAGCAATAACAAGGCTATATACAGGGGGTACCGGTACCGAGTCAATGTGCGGGGGTCCTTGACAGTCAAGGTAATTTCTAAAGTGACTATGCATAGATAATTAACAGCGAGTAGCAGCAGTGTGAAAACGAAGGGAGGGGGGGAGGGTAAATGTAGATAGTCCGGGTGGACATTGTTCAGCAGTCTAAGGGCTTGGGGGTAGAAGCTGTTAAGGAGCATTTTGGTCCTAGACTTAGCGCTCTGGTACTGCTTGCCATCCGGTAGCAGAGAGAACAGTCTACGACTTGGGTGACTGGAGTCTTTGACAATTTTTTGGGCCTTCCTATGACACTGTATATAAACACAGCAAAAAAAAAGAAATGACCCTTTTTCAGAACCCTGTCTTTCAAAGATAATTCATAAAAATCCAAATAACTTCACAGATCTTCATTGTAAAGGGTTTAACCACTGTTTCCCATGCTTGTTCAATGAACCATAAACAATTAATGAACATGCACCTGTGGAACGTTCATTAAGACACTAACAGCTTACAGACAGTAGGCAATTAAGGTCACAGTTGTGAAAACTTAGAACACTAAAGAGGCCTTTCTACTGACTCTGAAAAACACCAAAAGAAAGATGCCCAGGGTCCCTGCTCATCTGCGTGAACGTGCATTAGGCATGCTGCAAGGAGGCATGAGGACTGCAAATGTGGCCAGGGCAATAAATTGCAATGTCCGTACTGTGAGACGCCTAAGACAGTGCTACAGGGAGACAGGATTGACAGCTGATCGTCCTCGCAGTGGCAGACCAGATGTAACAACACCTGCACAGGATCGGTACATCCGAACATCACACCTGCGGGATAGGTGCAGGATGGCAACAACAACTGCCCAAGTTACACCAGGAACGCACAATCCCTCTGTCAGTGCTCAGACTGTCCGCAATAGGCTGAGAGAGGCTGGACTGAGGGCTTGTAGGCCTGTTGTAAGGCAGGTCCTCACCAGACATCACCGGCAACAACGTCGCCTATGTGCACAAACCCACCGTCATTGGACCAGACAGGACTGGCAAAAAGTGGTCTTCTCTGACGAGTCGCGGTTTAATCTCACCAGGGGTGATGGTCGGATACGCGTTTATCGTCAAAGGAATGAATGTTACACCGAGACCTGTACTCTGGAGCAGGATCGATTTGGAGGTGGAGGGTTTGTAATGGTCTGGGGCGGTGTGTCACAGCATCATCGGACTGAGCAATGCTGTGCGTTACAGGGAAGACATCCTCCTCCCTCATGTGGTACCCTTCCTGCAGGCTCATCCTGACACGATCCTCCAGCATGACAATTCCACCAGCCATACTGCTTGTTCTGTGCGTGATTTCCTGCAAGACAGGAATGTCAGTGTTCTGCCATGGCCAGCGAAGAGCCCAGATCTCAATCCCATTAAGCACGTCTGGGAGCTGTTGGATCGGAGGTTGAGGGCTAGGGCCGTTCCCCCCAGAAATGTCAGGGAAATTGCAGGTGGCATAGTGGAAGAGTGGGGTAGCATCTCACAGCAAGAACAGGCAAATCTGGTGCAGTCCATGAGGAAGAGATGCACTGCACTACTTAACCTCTTGAATGTAGGGGGCAGTATTTTGATGTTTGGATGAAAAACATACTCAAATGAAACTGCCTATTTCTCAGGCCCAAAATCTAGAATATGCATATAAGATTAGGATATAACACATTCTAAAGTTTCCAAAACTGTCAGAATATTGCCTGTGAGTATAACAGAACTGATATTGCAGGCGATTACCTGAGGAAAATCCAACCAGGAAGTGCCTTCTATTTTGAAGGCTCCCTGTTCCATTGTATGCCTTCCCTCCATTTAAAGGGATATCAACCAGATTCATTTTCCTATGGCTTCCACATGGTCTGAACAGTCTTTAGACATAGTTTCAGCCTTTTATTCTGAAAAATGAGCGAGAAAGATCACATCGCGTCAGTGGATGGCTGGGTGCCAGCCGAGTTTTGCATGTGTGAGCAGCTTGGAGCAGACATTTTCTCTCTCTCTCTTATTGAAAAAGCTACGGTCCGGTGGAAATATTGTAGATTATCTATTGTAAAAACAACCTGAGGATTGATTTTAAAAACGGTTGACATGTTTCCACGAACTTTACGGATAATATTTTGAATTTTCGTCTCCCCCGTCGTCACCGCTCGAGCCTGTGGATTTCTGAATATAACGCGCCAACCAAATGGAGGTATTTTGGATATAAAAATAATATTTTTGGAACAAAAGGAGCATTTATTGTGTAACTGGGAGTCTCGTGAGTGCAAACATCCGAAGATCATCAAAGGTAAGCGATTAATTTTATTGCTTTTCTGACTTTTGTGACCAATCTACTTTGCTGCTAGCTGTTTGTAATGTTTTGTCTGCTGAGAGAGATGTCCTAACATAAACACTTGGATAGCTTTCGCCGAAAAGCTTTTTTGAAATCTGACAAGCCACGTGGATTAACAACAAGCTAAGCTGTGTTTTGCTATATTGCACTTGTGATTTCATGAACATTTTATATTTTTAGTAATTTAATTTGAATTTGACGCTCTACAATTCAGCGGATGTTGACGAAAATGATCCTGCTAAATGGATGGGTGCGTCAAGAAGTGAATGCAGCTGGTGGCCACACCAGATACTGACTGTTACTTTTGATTATGACCCCCATTTGTTCAGGGGCACATTACTCAATTTCTGTTAGTCACATGTTTATGGAACTTGTTCAGTTTATGTCTCAGTTGTTGAATCTTGTTATGTTCATACAAATATTTACGCATGTTAAATTTGCTAAAAATAAATGCAGTTGACAGTGAGAGGACGTTTCTTTTGTTGCTAAGTTTAGGTCCTGGATGTCAGGAAGCTTGGCCCCAGTGATGTACTGGGATATACGCACTACCCTCTGTAGTGCCTTATGGTCAGATGCCGAGCAGTTGCCCTACCAGGCGGTGATAAAACCAGTCAGGATACTCTTGATGGTGCAGCTGTAGAACTTTCTGAGGATCTGGGGACCCATGCCAAATCTTTTCAGTCTACTGAGGGGGAAAAGGTGTTGTTGTGCCCTCTTCACAACTGTCTTGGTGTGTTTGGACCATGATAGTTTGTTGGTGATGTGGACACCAAGTAACTTGAAACTCTTGACCTGCTCCACTTCTGTCCTGTCGATGTTAATGGGGGCATTTTCGGCCCTCCTTTTCCTATAGTCCACGATCAGCTCCTTTGTCTTGCTCACATTGAGAGAGAGGTTGTTGTCCTGGCATCACACTGACAGGTCTCTGACCTCCTCCCTACTGGCTGTCTCATCGTTGTCCGTGATTAGGCTTACCACTAGTGTGTCATCAGCAAACTTAATGATGGTGCTGGAATCGTGCTTGGTCACGCAGTCCTGGGTGAACAGGGAGTACAGGAGGGGACTAAGCACGCACCCCTGAGGGGCCCCAGTGTTGAGGATCAGCATGGCATATGTGTTGTTGCCTATCCTTACCACCTGGGGGCGCCCCATCGGGAAGTCCAGGATCCAGTTGCAGAAGGAGGTGTTTAGTCCCATGGTCCTGAGCTTAGTGATGAGCTTTGTGGGCACTATGGTGTTGAACGCTGAGCTGTAGTCAATGAACAGCATTCTCACTGGTGTGAAAGGGCAGTGTGGAGTGTGATTGAGATTGCTTCATCTGTGGATCTGTTGGGGCGGTATGCGAATTGGAATGGGTCTAGGGTTTCTGGCATGATGGTGTTGATGTGAACCATGACCAGCTTTTTAAAGCACTTCGTGGCTACCGATGTGAGTGCTATGGGCAGTAATCATTTAGGCAAGTTACCTTCGCTTTCTTGGGCACAGGGACTATGGTGGTCTGTTTGAAACATGTAGGTATTACAGACTCGGCCAGGGAGAGGTTGAAAATGTCAGTGAAGAAACGTCCTGGTAATCCATCTGGCCCCGCGGCTTTGTGAATGTTGACCTGTTTAAAGGTCTTGCTCACATCAGCTACGAAGAGCGTGATCACACAGTCATCCGGAACAGATGGTGCTCTCATGCATGGTTCAGTGCTGCTTGCCTCGAAGCGAGCATAAAAGGCATTTAGCTCGTCGTTGGGCAGCTCGTGGCTGGGTTTCCCTTTGTAGTCCGTAATAGTTTTCAAGCCATGCCACATCCGATGAGTGTAAGAGCTGGTGTAGTAGGATTCAATCTTAGTCCTGTATTTACTTTTTTCATGTTTCATCTGAGGGCATAGCGGGATTTCTTTTAACCTCTTGAAACTAGGGGGCACTATTTTTAATTTTGGAAAAATAACGTTCCCAAAGTAACCCGCCTATTTCTCAGGACCAGATGCTAGAATATATATATATATATAACTGACTGCTTAGGATAGAAAACACTCTAAAGTTTCCAAAACTGTAAAAATATTGTCTGTGAGTATAATAGAACTGATATTGCAGGCGAAATCCGGAGAAAAATGCAATCAGGAAGTGACTCTTATTTTGAAACCCCTGTCTTTCTATGCATCCCTATTGCCCATTGAAAGGGATATCAACCAGATTCCCTTTTCTGTGGCTTCCCTAAAGTGTCTACAGCCTTTAGACGTAGTTTCAGGCCTTTATTTTAAAGAATGAGAATGATAAACGACTACATTGTGTCAGTGGCCAGCGGAGGGCTCTCAGAGTGATTCTTGCATAAAAGACAGAGGTAGTCATTTTTCCTCTTGCTCCTACTGAAAAGCCAATTGTCCCGGTTGATATATTATCGAATTGATTTTTAAAAAACACCTTGAGGTATGATTATTAAAACGTTTGCCATTTTTCTGTCGATATTATGGACATAATTTGGAAAAAAAATTGCCGTTGTCGTGACCGCGATTGCCGGTGGATTTCTGAACATAACGTGACCAACAAAAGGAGGTATTTTGGGTATAAAAATAATATTTTTGGAACAAAAGGAACATATGCTGTCTAACTGGGAGTCTCGTCAGTGAAAACATCGGAAGATCATCAAAGGTAAACGGTTAATTTGATTGCTTTTCTGATTTTCGTGACCAAGCTTCCTGCTGCTAGCTGGGCATAATGCTATGCTAGGCTATCGATAAACTTACACAAATGCTTGTCTTGCTTTGGCTGTAAAGCATCATTTCAAAATCTGAGACGACAGGGTGATTAAGAAAAGGCTAAGCTGTGTTTCACTATATTTCACTTGTGATTTCATGAATATGAATATTTTCTAGTAATGTTTATTTACCGTTGAGCTATGCTAATTAGTGTAGTTGATGACAATCCGGGATGGGTAGTTCCAAGAGTTACAGTGCCTTGCGAAAGTATTCGGCCCCCTTGAACTTTGCGACCTTTTGCCACATTTCAGGCTTCAAACATAAAGATATAAAACTGTATTTTTTTGTGAAGAATCAACAACAAGTGGGACACAATCATGAAGTGGAACGACATTTATTGGATATTTCAAACGTTTTTAACAAATCAAAAACTGAAAAATTGGGCGTGCAAAATTATTCAGCCCCCTTAAGTTAATACTTTGTAGCGCCACCTTTTGCTGCGATTACAGCTGTAAGTCGCTTGGGGTATGTCTCTATCAGTTTTGCACATCGAGAGACTGACATTCCTCCTTGCAAAACAGCTCAAGCTCAGTGAAGTTGGATGGAGAGCATTTGTGAACAGCAGTTTTCAGTTCTTTCCACAGATTCTCGATTGGATTCAGGTCTGGACTTTGACTTGGCCATTCTAACACCTGGATATGTTTATTTTTGAACCATTCCATTGTAGATTTTGCTTTATGTTTTGGATCATTGTCTTGTTGGAAGACAAATCTCCGTCCCAGTCTCAGGTCTTTTGCAGACTCCATCAGGTTTTCTTCCAGAATGGTCCTGTATTTGGCTCCATCCATCTTCCCATCAATTTGAACCATCTTCTCTGTCCCTGCTGAAGAAAAGCAGGCCCAAACCATGATGCTGCCACCACCATGTTTGACAGTGGGGATGGTGTGTTCAACTGTGTTGCTTTTACGCCAAACATAACGTTTTGCATTGTTGCCAAAAAGTTCAATTTTGGTTTCATCTGACCAGAGCACCTTCTTCCACATGTTTGGTGTGTCTCCCAGGTGGCTTGTGGCAAACTTTAAACGACACTTTTTATGGATATCTTTAAGAAATGGCTTTCTTCTTGCCACTCTTCCATAAAGGCCAGATTTGTGCAATATACGACTGATTGTTGTCCTATGGACAGAGTCTCCCACCTCAGCTGTAGATCTCTGCAGTTCATCCAGAGTGATTATGGGCCTCTTGGCTGCATCTCTGATCAGTCTTCTCCTTGTATGAACTGAAAGTTTAGAGGGACGGCCAGGTCTTGGTAGATTTGCAGTGGTCTGATACTCCTTCCATTTCAATATTATCGCTTGCACAGTGCTCCCTGGGATGTTTAAAGCTTGGGAAATCTTTTTGTATCCAAATCCGTCTTTAAACTTCTTCACAACAGTATCTCGGACCTGCCTGGTGTGTTCCTTGTTCTTCATGATGCTCTCTGCACTTTTAACGGACCTCTGAGACTATCACAGTGCAGGTGCATTTATACGGAGACTTGATTACACACAGGTGGATTGTATTTATCATCATTAGTCATTTAGGTCAACATTGGATCATTCAGAGATCCTCACTGAACTTCTGGAGAGAGTTTGCTGCACTGAAAGTAAAGGGGCTGAATAATTTTGCACGCCCAATTTTTCAGTTTTTGATTTGTTAAAAAAGTTTGAAATATCCAATAAATGTCGTTCCACTTCATGATTGTGTCCCACTTGTTGTTGATTCTTCACAAAAAAATACAGTTTTATATCTTTATGTTTGATGCCTGAAATGTGGCAAGAGGTCGCAAAGTTCAAGGGGGCCGAATACTTTCGCAAGGCACTGTAAGCATCCGAATTAGTGAAAGTGGCAGTTCTAGCTATTAGCTCGGTGCGGATGTTTCCTTTAATCCTTGTCTTCTGGTTGGGAAATATGCGTATGGTCACAATGGGGACGACATCATTGATACAGTTATTGATGAAGCCAGTGACTGAGGTGGTATACTCCTCAATGCCATTGGATGAATCCTGGAACATATTCCACTCTGTGCTAGCAAAACCATGCTGTAGCGTAGCATCCGCGTCATCAGACCACTTCCGTATTGAGCGAGTCACTGGTACACCCTCCTTTAGTTTTTGCTTGTAAGCAGGAGTCAGGAGGATAGAATTATGGTCAGATTTGCCACATGGAGGGTGAGGGAGAGCTTTGTGTGTGGAATAAAGGTGGTATTGAGTTTTTTCACTCTGGTTGCACATTTAACATGCTGGTAAAAATGAGGTGAAACAGATTTAAGTTTGTCTGCTTTAAAGTCCCCGGCCACTAGGAGCGCCGCTTCTGGATGAGCATTTTCTTGTTTGCTTATGGCCTCATACAGCTTATAAGTGCGGTCTTAGGGCCTGAATCGGTTTGTAGTGGGCTCAATAGACGGCTACGAATAATATACATGAGAACTCTCTAAGTAGATAGTGTGGTCTACAGCTTTTCATGAGATACTCTACCTCAGGTGAGCAATACATCAACACTTCTTTAATATTAGACATCGCGGACCAGCAGTTATTGACAAATAGACACACACACACCTGCCCCTCGTCTTACCAGACGTAGCTGCTCTGTACTGCTGAAACACGGAGAAGCCAGCCAGCTCTATATTATCCGTGTCGTCGTTCAGCCAAGTCTCTGTGAAACATAAGATATTACAGTTTTTAATGTCCCGTTGGTAGGATAGTCTTAATCGTAGATTGTCTAGTTTGTTTTCCAATGATTGCACATTGGCCAATAATACGGAGGGAAGTGGTGGTTTACCTTCTCGTTGGCGAATTCTTACAAGGCACCTCGCCCTCCTCCCCCTTTTTCTCTGTTTTCTTCACACTGATGACGGGGATTTGTGCCTTGTCTCGACAAAGCAGTATATCCTTTGCGTCGGACTCGTTAAAGAAAAAATCTTTGTCCAGTTCGAGGTGAGTAATCGCTGTTCTGTTGTCAAGAAGCTCTTTTAGGTCATAGGAGACAGTAGCAATATCATTATGTACAAAATTAGTTGCAAACAATGCAAAAAAACAAACAACATTGCACAGATGGTTAGGAGCCCGTAAAACAGCAGCCATCCCCTCCCGCTCCATTATTCAAACCTAAGTGTGTCTAAACTGGCTATATATACTATATCATTCATCTAAAAGCAAAAAATGGATGCATCAATCCCAGATTGCCCCTTTAATATAGCTAAAGAAAACAGACCTCTCTCAGTTTCTGTCTGAATACTGGATTAGTGTCTGTTTATTGTGACTCACTGGGTTCAAAGTCAGGCTAGCAGAAAGGTATAGCAATTATAATATATCTTGAGTCTGTTCATTGAGGTCATTTTGACAGCATGCATGCATAGCTGCAGCAACCATTGGGTGTGGTTGGTGGGTGTGGTTGGTGTTTAATATACAGGTATACGCCCAGATACATATCTCACACTAGAATAAAAATCATTGAAAATTCATCAGATCACCCTGTTATACGCTGTTATACACTGTTTGTATTACTACTACTGTATCTAAATGCATTGCAATAAAGCAGCTTGTGATATGCTCTGCAAAATGCAATCCACCACTGCATTAATCATAACAAAAAAGCAGCACCAAATTCAGCAAACACCAAAAACACAGTAGCATGTTTCTATGACTCATTTACCCAACGTGCATTGCAGTATGAGCACAATTGTTGCATGATTGTGCCAGCAGTATTTAGTCATTGCTTTCATTAATCAGAGAGCGTCTGTGATTACTATGCTGGCCCATTAGGTTATGTAGGATCCCAGTCTACATCCCAAACCCATCCCTATTCCCTATACAGTGCACTACTTTTGACCAGAACCCTATAGAGAATAGGGTGCCATTTGGAATGCAACCTCAGGCTTTTTTGTACTGTTTTTTTCTTCTCCCATGGCTTGGATCCAGCTTCCCTCATCATGTCGAAATCTCTGCCTGTGCCCGCAGGTGTCACCCTGAGAAACTAAATATGAGGTGTTGCTGTGAGAAAGGGCTTGTGCAGGACCTAACATGCCATTGGGACCATATACTATTCCCTACATAGTGCACTACTTTTGGCCAGAAGTTGTCCACTATATAAGGAATAGGGTGCCATTTTTTGGATACAGATTGGTTTGTCACATGCATGACTACATGTCTCAGTCTGGTAACCCCAACCATTGTTTGTTTAATTTCTCCATATACTGTAGCTTCGGTCTCAGCTGCCTTTTATACAACGTTTCTCAACAGATTACTGTAGGTTACTCCACCAAAACCACTATTGACGTTAACAGGATCACCTCACCTTTGATGATTTATTTTATCATAGATTGCATCAAAACAGTTTGCACCTGAAGTTATTGTTGGATCTTGATTAAAATGTGTAATTTGCAACTTAGAAAAGGATGTAAACAACGTACATGTGCCTACCACGTAAATGAATGTATGAACATGAATAAATAAATGAAATGGTGCTTTAGTAACTTTTAGTCTTTTTCAACACATCGTGTATTGGATCTATAGATGTGAGCTTTCGTCGTGTTGTTTGTGGGGCAGTGAGAAAGCAAGTCAAGCTGTCACCTCGGTGATGGCCCCTACCCCAAGACTCTACTTGTGTAGACTTGTGAGGCATGTTGCTCTGTTTAACTGAGCGCTTTCCACAGGCTATACTGTCATCCCTTGTCACCATCTCACCACCCGTCACCTACTTACCCCCAACTGTTTTACACACACTGATGCACAAACTCAAGTATGCATGCAAGCACGCATGGACACACTCACACACACGCACGCACACACCAGTAGATGCATCACTCTTAAAGATATCTTGATCACATGTGGATCATGAGGAAACCAAGACATTGAGTGTTGTAAAGGCTTCCGCATGCTTCTCAGACAAAATAGTTTGGCTGAGTTCGTACATATATTATGATGACATTTTGTGATTTTTTTGCTTGTGTTGGACACCAGTGAGGGTTTTTTCGGCTGTTCGGGCACAAAACATTTTCTGGAAGCAAGCCAATGTTCGGAGCCGAAGTCTACGCCCCTTCGTCGGTGACTGGTCGACAGGAGGGATTCTTCAATAAAGTCTTTGTATTTCATTCAATGAGAGACGACTCGTGCACCAAACATCTTAATTAGATGTAAAATTGTGCGACTAAGATCTCCTCGGTAAAGTTAATGACATATTTCGTGAGTTATCTTAATTATTAATTTGACTATTTTGAGGAAGTGTATACTGGTTACAGCATCTCAAAATGGACAAACAGTACTATTGGCGCCTTTTTCTCGTTTTTCAAGAAGGTCTTTTAAGTGAGTATGCGAGCACACTAGATGGGTTCGGCTAGCCGAGTTCAGCTAGGCGCCAGCTGAACTGAAGAATGCTGACGCCTTAACAGACCAGCGATGAGTCTCAGTGCAACAAGTTTAGTGGTGCTAACATTATAAGCTGCTAAATGGTTCTCTTATGAGGATGTTTTTCCCATGGGAGACAAAGTCTGCGTCACAAATAGCACCCCATCCACTATAGGGGTCTGGTCAAAAGTAGTGCACTATGTAGGGAATAGGGTGCCATTTGGGATATATACAAAAGCTTTCCCTTACTGTAAAAAGTAGCCCTCAGGACACATGATGTTATCTCTGCTTATTAGCAGAATGATGTTACACTATATACCCAAAAGTATGTGGACACCCATTCAAATTAGTGGATTCGGCTATTTCAACCACACCCATTGCTGAAAGGTGTATAAAATTGAGCACACATCCATACAATCTCCACAGACAAACATTGGCAGTAGAATGGCCTTACTGAAGAGCTAAGGGACTTTCAACGTGGCACCGTCATAGAACAGCCACAGTCAACTATTTTGAAGTGGATACATCTAGGAACAACAATGGCTCAGCCGCGAAGTGGTAGACCACACAAGCTCACAGAATAGGACCACACCGAGTGCTGAAGCACGTAGTGTGTTGCAACCGTCTGTCCTCAGTTGCAACACTCACTACCGAGTTCCAAACTGCCACTGGTTCCAGTGAAGGGAACTACAGCATACAATGATATTGTAGACGATTATGTGCTTCCAGCTTTGTGACAACAGTTTGTTTCAGCATGACAATGCCCCCATGCACAAAGTCCATACAGAAATGGTTTGTCGAGATTGATGTGGAAGAACTTGACTGGCTTGCACAGAGCCCTGACCTCAACTCCATCGAACACCTTTGGGATGAATTGGAACGCCGACTGCAGCCAGGCCCAAGCGCCCAACATCAGTGCCCAACCTCACTGATGCTCTTGTGGCTGAATGGAAGCAAGTCCTGCATCAATGTTCCAACATCTAGTGGAAAGCCTTGGAGGGAGAGTGGAGGCTGTTTAAGCAGAAAAGGGGGGAACAACTCCATATTAAAGGCCCATAATTTTGGAATGAGATGTTCGGCAAGCAGATGTCCACTGGAGGATAAATAGGTAACTCCTACATCATGAGATATTGACTCATATTGATCAAAAGCTATTGACAGTTTCACTAAAGATAATTTCATTATATTAAAGGTACTGTCTATTTCTCCCACCCAGGGAATATAAGTCCTTACCTTGATGTAAAGATAGTGTACTACTTACTGTCTCATGATTGAATGAAGAGTACATATTTGTCCTATTAAGGTAACGTCACAGTGATCACAAGAAATTAACAGGTAAGCTTTACAGCCGTAAAGAGGGTGTCTCATGATTGAACGAAGAGTACATATTTGTGCTATACTGTCTGTTTATGAATCAGCATCTATCAGACTGTGGACCTGTGGTCTGTCTGCAGACATAGGCTATCTCCCAAATGACACCCTGTTCCCTACATAGTGCACTACTTAAAAAGTAGTGAACTATACAGGGAATAGGCTGCCATTTGGGACGCAGATCAACAGTATGTCCTCTGGGTCACCCCGCCAACATCTGCTGATAGTCATGTTTGCTTTTGGCCCAGAAACTGGCCTGAGGTTATCAGGAGGTGAACACTGCATCTACACAGAGAGAGAGAGAGAGAGAGAGAGAGAGAGAGAGAGAGAGAGAGAGAGAGCTACTGCTTCACATCCACCACACCACACTGGGCCAAGGGTTGAATCCCAAATGGCACCCTATTCCCTATGTAGTGGCCCCATAGGGTTCTGGTCAAAACTAGTGCACTATGGACGTTGGATCTTAATTTGATTATTCCTTATTTGCTGAGAAAGTTTAATAATTCAGTGAAAATCCACACAAACGCAGTTATATTTTTAGTATTGCACTTTTCATGTAGCCAACTTTAGGCCAGCTAATAGCCTCACCCCCGATCAAGCAACATTATGGACTAAATGTTAAAATCCTGTTGCTGCAGGATTATTTTTCTGCGACAATACTGCTCAAATTAAGATCCAATATCTGTATGTAATAGGGTGCCATTTAGGACTCAGAAAAGCTCCCCCCCTCTCTGGGCCAAACACATAGGTTTGGTTGCTGCTGTACAGTATGTTATAAGAGAGTTCCTGATGTAATGCTGTCTATGTGTTACCCATGCCAGGAAATCATCAGAGTAGATGATAACTCTACAGATGTAGGATCTTAATTTGAAAGGGAAAGGGAGATACCTAGTCAGTTGTACAACTGAATGCATTCAACTGAAATGCGTCTTCCGCATTTAACCCAACCCCTCTGAATACTCTGTTGCAGGTGAACTTTCATGCACTGCAGGACATTTAGAACTTGTAGTGTATTTGAGGTTTAAAAAGGCTTCTAAAGTTTGTAATGTCCACTTAGAAATGTCAAACTTGATTTTCCTTTACAAAAAATGTATTAACTCCTACACAAATGTCCATTATTTATATTATTTATATTTATATTTATTTTCCTGCTGTAGCAAACTGGCTCAAATTAAGATCATACATCTGTTTATAGTGCACTAGTTTTGACCAGGGCCCATGGGACTCAGAAGTAGTGCACTATGATGGGTATCATTTGGGAAGCAGGCAGACAGTATGTGCCATTGGTCATTATACTGCCGCAGCTTCATGGGAAAATGTCCCCTAAGTTGATTTTGACTCTCAACGCAGTGGGGACAATGGATTTTCCATTATGGATGCAGTGTGATATGTTGTGACTTGTTGAGTTGGCAGGCACACAAGAAAAGAGCTTGGATTCTTGCTATTTTCCACTTTTAATGTTCTGAGTCAATCTGGGTTTTACAAGAGAAAAGAGACAGAGATCTGAAGAACTCTGGATTTCCAGTGAAAATATTCAGTATTATTCCCATAACCATTTTCAGAAGATTGGGCACTTGACATACGTTTTGTACCGCAACCAAAACCTGTTGGTAATGGTCATAACAACAACAATAGTTATTTGGAGGTCACATGTTGTTAAACCATACCGGCAACAATGCACTTACATGTTGGATATGACCACAGAAGGCAGAGACAACTTTAATTGATCGAGTAAAAACTACAAAATACACTGAGTGTACAAAATATTAAGGACACCTTCCTAATATTGAGTTGCACCCACTATTTTTGCCCTCAGAACAGCCTCAATTCATCAAGGTGTCGAAAGCTTTCTACAGGGATGCTGGCCCATGTTGACTCCAATCCCACAGTTGTGTAAAGTTGTCTGGATGTCCTTTGGGTGATGGACCACTATTAATACACACAGGCAACTGTTGAGTGTGAATAACCCAGCAGTGTTGCAGTTCTAGACCCAAACTGGTGTGCCTGGCACCTACTTCCATACCCCATTCAAAGGCTCTTAAATATTTTGCCACCCTCTGAATGGCAAACATACACAATCCATGTCTCAATGCTTAAAAATGCTTATTTAACCTGTCTCCTCCCCTTCAACTATACTGATTGAGATGGATTTAACAAGTGATAAGGGATCATAGCTTTCACCTGGATTCACCATATGTAATGGAAGGAACAGGTGTCCTTAATGTTTTGTACACTCAGTGTGTATATATATATATATATATACATGTATATAGACCCAACGTTTGATGTTTGACGCAATATACGTTTGACGCAATATTGTGTGATAAATAATATAACAATATTGTATATTGTGTGGTAAAATAGATTGTTTGGTCTCATACAGTCTCATATAGTGGTATTTACTGATGAGAGGAGGGCGTGATCTATGGTTGGGTTTTCCAATGTGTTTATGGCTTGAGACTGTCGCACATGTCCTGTGGTTCTAGCTGTCAGTCTCTCTCTGTCTTTGACATGATATCTTACACGCTGTATCAATGTAATTTGTTCCTGTGGGGATTTCAAGTCGCTTCCGCTGTTACTCCGAGGATAGCCTGGGGACAGACACTGTTATACGGAAGGGGACTGGGGCTAATGTCTTGTCTTGTGCCTATTCCAAAAACTATGGTCATTTTCTTTATGGAAAAAAGTGTCAAATGTAGATATCTACTGTATGCATCTCATGCATGTAAAAATATCCCTACATTAACAAGTGGTGGACATTCAGTGGAACTGCAGAATCTTCCAGAACATGTCCTATTTATTATTCTACAAACAAGTAGCAATCCATTGTTTGACAGGTCAGTTTTTGCTTCCATTCCGCAGCACAAAAAGATGGCTACATACACAATGCACAAAGAGATGGCTACATACACAGCACAAAGAGATGGCTACATACACAGCACAAAGAGATGGCTACATACACAGCACAAAGAGATGGCTACATAAACAGTACAAAGAGATGGCTACATACACAGCACAAAGAGATGGCTACATACACAGCACAAAGAGATGACTACATACACAGTATAAAGAGATGGCTACATACACAGTACAAAGAGATGACTACATACACTAAATCCAGACAAAATTAGATTGTTGTTTCTTTATGTACCACTGGCGTTTTGAAATTCACACTATCACACATAGTGCTTAATGGCACTTTTGATCAAATGTGTTCTCTCTCTCACTCCCTCCATCTCGCTCCCCTCTCTCTCTTCCTCCCCCCGCTCTCTGACTCTCTCTCTTTCTATCCCGCTCTCTCTTCCTCTCTCCCTCTCTCCCTCTCTTTATCACTCTCTCTCCCCCTCTCTCGCTTCCCCCCCCGTTCTCTGACTCTTTCTCTCCCTCTGTCCCTCTTGCTCTCTCTATCACTCTCTCTTTCTCTGGATCAAGATTCATGATTTACTGAGGTATGCAATGGGCATACAAGGCTCTGAGATTAGTGATGGTATCAAGTTCTGTATAGCTTCAAGGGGAAAATCACATACAGATTCAGCGCAAGAAGGATTCTCAAAGAGACCATTTCAATTTAGGGAGCGAGATGAAGGCCATTCACTGAACAACAATGAGTCTAAGCCAACCCTAGCTTTTGGTGAGGTAGAATTAAACAATTTGCTGTGGTGGATGCTTTTTTTATTCTGCTGAAATGTGTGAGGATTACATCCTATTTGACTGAACATTACATGTATCAAATGTCTCATGTTGGGGGTACTCAATCAGTCTTCAAGAATCTCTCTTTCCCTGGTTTCCATGCTTTGTAAAGAGTGTGTCATTTTTGTAAATTAAACATTTTGTATAGGCTATATTAAATTTGTGAGCTCTTACGCTTACTGAATTATTTTACATATTCTTTTGAGATGTCTGTTTTGGTAATAGCAAGTTATTGGTCATAAAAATGTGTCTGAATCAATCCTCAAACAACTAAACAAGAATATACAGCCTTTGTGGCCTTGCTTCAAATGTAGCAGCTGCTTCCTACTGCTCCAATGTCACTATTATACAGTATGACTACACGCTAAGGCTGTGTCCCAAATGGCACCCTTATCCCTACATGGTGAAGTACTTTTAACCATGCCCCTACCTATGGGTCCTGATCAAAAGTAGTGCACTATATAGGTAAGAGGGTGCCATTTGGGGTGCAGTATAAGTGTTGTATTATACACAGTAAAGTACAGCATGACCCTGGTGTGTGAATCAAAATAATGCATCCCTTAGTCAAATGTAGGTGAAACTTCCCAGATGTTATGCAATGTATTAGTGTGTAAAGTATAGGCCTGCACATACTGTAGAGTTGTGAGTCCCAAATGGCACCCTATTCCCTATAGTGCAGTACGTTTGACCAGGGCCCTCTGAGTCCTGGTCAAAGTAGTGCACTATATAGCGCATAGGGTGCAATTTGGGACTTACTCACTAATATAGTACATGCTATGGAGTTGCTGATCTGTTTATTGAATTAAAGTACACTTCTTTGCTCTGTGTTTAGTGTTACATTTTCAATGGGAGATTAAATGTTAATGCTTTAGCTAAGGCTAACAAGGAGGGGAAGGCTGTGTGTGAGTGAGTGTGTGTTTGAGGAGTGGAGGGACTCCAGCATGTCTCCAGATGGTATTTATTGCTTTGTTTTAACATCCATTCAATATGTGTAAAAATCTATTTTTCATTTGAACCAAATTGTCTTTTTAAGTTGGTGACTCGATTATATCTGTGAGACTGTGTGTTTGGGCCCCAGTTTTGCGGCTGGGGCCCCACCCACTAGCAGCTGCACTTCACACCCCAATTACATGTGTCTGTCTGGGGCCACATGGTAGAAAGAACAGCCCTTTGGGGAGGCTCCTCATCCTCCTCCTCCTCGATGAGCTAGCTCGGAAGCTCCCCACATGGTACCCTTTTCTCTACTTACGGTACAGCACTACTTTTCATTAGGATCCAATTGTCTTTTTGTGTTGGTGACTCAAGACTCAAAAGTAGTGCACTATGTAGGGAATATGATGCCATTTAGGACTCTAATTTACAGAGTTAATCTATGTTTATGGGAACCCTGTATAATCTCAAAGTAAGCAGCCTCGCCCAATGACCCAGTCAGTAGTGCAGTAAGGCTCTGGTTCTTCTCCAATAGCTTTTGTGTACGGTGTGGTAATCACTGGACTATGTGGTAAGTTACATCAGTGCAGATGTAGTGTCAGTAGGCATCTTTTGGAATGATACATAGACAATGCTGTCATAGTTACACTAAATCCAGTCATTAATCTTGTTGTGCAGTATGACGACATGTGCATGTTATCATACTTTGGTGGAATTATGTCTCACATAGCTAGGTCAATCATAGTCATTATACATTGTACATCTTCACTGTAAAACTCTGACTGTCTCCCAAATGGCACCCTATTCCCTATATAGTGCACCATTCTTGACAAGGACCCATAGGGCTCTGGTTAAAAGTAGAGAATAGGGTGCCATTTGGGAGACAGACAGTTATAATACATGCTCACTGTAAAACACTGTTACTGGAATTAGTTAGTAGATGATATCACCAGTTTCTTCTGGGCTTTAGGGCTTTTTCTCTAACACTCATGTTGTCTGGATGACTCAGCCTTATTAGGAACTGGATGCCAGGTATTTTTTTGTTTGTAAATTATCATACATTTTTTTGCAAAACAAAACATACAACATAGAAATGACAACATCACACAAACATCAACTACATCAAACCTGCCCAAACCCAAATGCTCCAACCTCCATGTCCAGCACCCGCTTCACTCTCAAACTGCACCATTTTGTTTCTCTCAGTCGCCCATGCACTTTAAACATTTAGATGATAAAGCATTTGACCTTTCAATTATGTTAACGACAGAGGATTGGTTAATTTAAAATTTTGAAATGTACGTTTCTTTGAAGATGATTGACGAAAAAACTATTGCCCAACCCATCATATGCCATGTCTTGAAATTTGCAGAAACAGTTGAAGTCGGAAACTTACATACACCTTAGCATAAATACATTTAAACTCAGTTTTTCACAATTCCTCACATTTAATCCTAGTAAAAATTCCCTGTCTTGGGTCAGTTAGGATCACCACTTTATTTTAAGACTGTGAAATGTCAGAATAATAGTAGAGGGAATGATTGATTTCAGCTTTTATTTCTTTCATCACATTCCCAATGGGTCAGAAGTTTACATACACTCAATTAGTATTTGGTAGCATTGCCTTTAAATTGTTTAACTTGGGTCAAACATTTCGGGTAGCCTTCCACAACCTTCCCACAATAAGTTGGGTGAATTTTGGCCCATTCCATCTGACAGAGCTGGTGGAACTGAGTCAGGTTTGTAAGGCCTCCTTGCTCGCACATGCTTTTTCAGTTCTGCCCACACATTTTCTATAGGATTGAGGTCAGGGCTTTGTGATGGCCACTCCGATACCTTGACTTTGTTGTGCTCAATCCATTTTTGCCACAACTTTGGAAGTATACTTGGGGTCATTGTTCATTTTGAAGACCCATTTGCGACCAAGCTTTAACTTCCTGACTGATGTCTTGAGATATTGCTTCAACATATCCACGTAATTGTCCTGCCTCATGATGCCATCTATTTTGTGAAGTGCACCAGTCCCTCCGGCAGCAAAACACCCCCACAACATGATGCTGTCACCCCCGTGCTTCATGGTTGGGATGGTGTTCTTCGGCTTGCAAGCCTCCCCCATTTTCCTCCAAACATAACGATGGTCATTATGGCCAAACAGTTCTATTTTTGTTTGAGGTTGTGGACAGGTGTCTTTTATACTGATAACAAGTTCAAACAGGTGCCATTAATACAGGTAACGAGTGGAGGACAGAGGAGCCTCTTAAAGAAGAAGTTACAGGTCTGTGAGAGCCAGAAATCTTGCTTGTTTGTAGGTGACCAAATACTTATTTCCCACCATAATTTGCAAATAAATTCATTAAAAATCCTACAATGTGATTTTCTGTGTTTTTTTTCTCATTTTGTCTGTCATAGTTGAAGTATACCTATGATGAAAATTACAGGCCTCTCTCATCTTTTTAAGTGGGAGAACGTGCACAATTGGTGGCTGACTAAATACTTTTTTGCCCCACTGTAATTTTATGGAATTTTTCAAGCTGTTTAAAGGCACAGTCATCTTAGTGTAATTGTGATACAGTGAACTATAAGTGAAGTAATATGTCTGTAAACAATTGTTGGAGAAATGACTTGTGTCATGCACAAAGTAGATGTCCTGACCCGAATTGCCAAAACAATAGTTTGTTAACAAGAAATGTGTGGAGTGGTACAAAAACGAGTTGTAATGACTCCAACCTAAGTGTATGTAAACTTCCGACTTCAACTGTATATTCAAATTAAATTCACACCAGGTATGGTATGCAGTAAGAAGTGCAGCCCCACGTTTAGTGGTTTGTATTGTGCACAAGGTCTTCTGTTTAGAATTGTGTTGTGGAGCTGTTTCTTAAACTGCTTACATACTGTATCTTTGACAGTAGAAACTATGGCTACGTCTATGGTAATGAGCTGATAACGGAGGAGATTTAATAATGAACGTATCCCGCATAACCTTAGCCGAATAGACACATTGAAGTATGCAAGTAATATCTAATAAATTGTACATGCAGTGTTAATTTCATAGTGCCAGGTATTGTTGTGTGCCACTGATATTGTCATTGAGACCCAGAGGTAACGTTCTACCTACTTCACTATGACATATTCACTAACGACATAATGGGTGTGTCCCAAATGGCACCCTTTTCACAAATATTCCCCATAGGCTCTGGACAAAAGTAGTGCACTACATAGGGAATAGGGTGCCATTTGGGACAATGACAAAACCACTAAGTGCTTTCGAGTGGTACTGCAGGCCTACCTACACTCAGAAATAAGGGTTCCAAAAGGGTTCTTCGGCTGTCCCCATAGGAGAAAGGGTTCTACGTGGAATCCCAAAAGGTTCTACCTGGAACCAAAAAGAGATCTTTATAGGGTTCTCCTATGGGGACAGCTGAATAACCCTTTTTCTAAGAGTGTACCTACCGCCCTGGTCCTGTCATAATTATTTCCACTTGTCTAAGAGTGGATTTGAGGCCACTGGAAATCAAGTGTGAAAGGTGACATCATACATTCAGAAAGGTTTTTTGCTCACTTCTACGTTTGCTGAGACTGAGAGGTCAATGGTTTTATAGAGCCTGTGCTCTCTGCATGTGTAAATTCACCATCACTTTACAGTATGACATCATGGCTGATGAGCTAACCATATCAAAGTTTCATAGGATGAGTCACCTGGTTGGTTGATGCAGTATCTAAGTATGTGCTGTATGTATGCTTCGGTCCCGTTGCTACAATGCTGGGAGTCAGTTGGCCACTGAGTTTCAGGCATTCATCAATAGCCTGGAATACCTCAGAGAATTAGGGCTACCACTTCTGAATGGGGAGGGGATTTTGCTTCACTGATATTCCTTATAGCAGTATGAAACAGAATAACACTTATCAAATTGATTTAACATTTTATTCAACGTAATCTCGTAAATGGACATTCACTCAACGTTAACAAAACAAAGGACATGATCATGGACTTCAGGAAACAAAGTCGCCCCCCCCCCCTCCCCACATCACAGAAACTGAAATGGTCCACCCACACAGATAGCGTGGAAGCTGAAGAAATTTGGCTTGTCACCTAAAACACTGACAAACCTTTACAGATGACCAATCGAGAGCATCCTGTTAGGTTGTATGGAAACTGCACCGCCCTCAACCACATAGCTCTCCAGAGGGTAGTGCGGTCTGCACAACGCATCACTGGGGGCAAACTACCTGCCCTCCAGGACACCTACAGCCCCCGATGTCACAGGAAGGCCATAAAGATCATCAAGGACAACAACCACCCGAGCCACTGCCTGTTCACCCCACTACCATCCAGAAGACAAGGTCAGTACAGGTGCATCAAAGCTGGGACCGAGAGACTGAAAAACAGCTTCTATCTCAAGGCCATCTGTTAAACAGTCATCACTAACATTGAATGGCTGCTGCCAACATACAGACTCAAATCTCTGGCTACTTTAGAGCATTATTTAATAAAGGTTTCACCAGTCACTTTAAATGACGCCACTTGAATAATGTTTACATATCCTACATTACTCATCTCATATGTATATACTGTACTCTATACCATCTACTGTATCTTGCCTATGTCATCGCTCATCTATATGTTTATATGTACATACTCTTATTCATCCCTTTACATTTGTGTGTATAAGGTAGTTGTTGTGAATTTGTTAGATTACTTGTTAGATATTACTGCACGGTCGGAACTTGAAGCATAAGCATTTCGCTACACTCGCATTGCTAACCATGTGTATATGACCAATACAATTTGATTTGATTTAACAGAGGAAGAAAGGAAGAACGTTTTAAATCCATAGACCATATGCAGTCATTGTATGGTTTGATTGAAATGTTCTTCCCGGGCAGAGAAAAAGGACAAAGAAAACCAACATGTGCATTTGTCTGTATGTGCAGTTTAACCAAGCAGAATATAGGTCAGACGTGAAGTATCTGATGCTACTTGATCTACTGCTTCTGGAGCTGATGTAATGCCATCTCTTGGATATTGACAAAATGGAATATGATCATCACAAATTGTACATGCTTCAAGTCTGTGAAATCTCATTATGGACTTATGTTTTATCCTCTCTCCCCCACCTCCACCCCACTCCCCCATGAACATGAAGGCAAAAGGTTAATAACAATACGTATGAGATAAATTGGAAGAGGAGGACAAAAAAATACAATCCCTCCATTAACCCTGTGAGATGTTTGCCTTTCTTCACTGTGGGCACGCTTCTAATCACCCATATGCTACTGCAGCTAATTCTCCCAGCGCCGCGCTGTGGGCGGATACTATCAGCCCCATTGCCCTTTAAAAGATAAAAAAGAGATGACCTTGTATAGAAGAGATGACCTTGAATAGAAGAGATGACCTTGTATAGAAGAGATTACCTTGTATAGAAGAGATGACCTTGTATAGAAGAGATGACCTTGTATAGAAGAGATGACCTTGTCTAGAAGAGATGACCTTGTATAGAAGAGATGACCTTGTATAGAAGAATTGACCTTGTATAGAAGAGATGACCTTGTATAGAAGAGATGACCTTGTATAGAAGAGATGACCTTGTATAGAAGAGATGACCTTGAATAGAAGAGATGACCTTGTCTAGAAGAGATGACCTTGCATAGAAGAGATGACCTTGTATAGAAGAGATGACCTTGTATAGAAGAGATGACCTTGTCTCTCCTTGTATATATCAGACAGTGCCACAATATTAGATATTTTCATATTATTCACCGGTTCCGGTTAAGGATTTGGAATATTTCTTCTTGCTCCACACGCACAGCACTGGGTGAAATTACACTCACGTTTTGGAGAAGGAACTGCATGATAGGTTCATATATTTGCATATAAACTGCGATAAATTGTAATTTGAAATCAACTAAAGCTGTGCTTATTTAATTAATTTTATACTGTCTTTTACTGTCCCTGGACTTTCTCTCCCTGCTTGACCACCTCTCTCAGATTACCATTCAACCCATGAACTTTCTAATGACTGTCCATCTCATGATGTTGTTGATCTTGTTGTTTTTTTCGTCTTTCTTTTTTTGTTTCTTAAAAGCGCTTTGAGATTCTTTATGTAATGAATAGCTCCATAAAAGTTGAATCAATTATTCATGTTATTATTAATACCAGGAATGTGACATTCAAATCATAATTTCAACAAGAAAATGTCTTATGTAATACACACGCACAGCAAGGTGAAGAAAAGTAAGTGCACAGCACTGTAGTTTGAGGAGAGTAATTGACTACAACAGTGGCGGTCGGTGCTGTTTAAGATGAGGGAGGACTTTTTTTTATGAGCATGGCCTTATTTCTATTACAGCATATTGGATGACTGTCATTCAGATTCCATTCACCCAGCTCAATGTAACATTGATAGGTTTAGGCTACTACAGTACATGATTCTCAAATGTTCCCTATAGCCGTCATGAGGTTGGTACAACATAGCCTATGAATGAAAGTTTACAACATAGGTGTACACAGTTCGAGAGAAAATTTGAGTAATCAAGGTGACAGTGACACATTCAATATCGCCTTGTACACTCTTGCCTGCGTCTAGCTGATCTAGGTTGTAATCATTAGTCCAACTGTTGCAAACAAGAGTTTCTATTGGACAAATTCAGGTATGTTTTTCACTGTTTCATTCCATATGCTTCAGTTTAAGAAACATTTTTCAACAGAATCAGTGGAATGAATACACACCTGATCACCCGCAAACACTTTCACTTCCATAGCAGCCACATACAAACAGCATGATCACTTTGCTCGTTACATAATTCCTTCTCGCATCTACGCACTCTCCTCCTCTCACCTTTTCCCTTTGCTTGAGGAAACAACAGCTCTCTGTGAGCAGGTGATAAAACCTTCCCAAGCCAAACCTTCATATTGTGAAATCAAATGTTATTTGTCACATGCACCGCATACAACAGGTGTACAGTGAAATGCTTACTTACAAACCCTTAAACAACAATGCTGTTTTAAGAAAATACCCCCTCAAAAAAGTAATAGATAAGAATAACAAATAATTAAAGAGCAGCAGTAAATAACAATAGCGATGCTTTATACAGGGGGTACCGGTACAGAGTCAATGTCAAGGTGCGGGGGCACCGGTATCGGGGCAATTGAGTTAATATGTACATGTAGGTGGAGTTATTAAAGTGACTATGCATAGATAATAACAGAGAGTAGCAGCAGCATTCCAGAGGGGGGGCAATGCAAATAATCCGGGTAGCCATTTGATTATGGCTTGGGGGTAGAAGCTGTTTAGGAGCATCTTGGACTTAGTCTTGGCGCTCCGGTACCGCTTTCCGTGTGGTAGCAGAGAGAGCAGTCTATGACTAGGGTAACTGGAGACTTTGACCATTTTCAGGGCCTTCCTCTGACACCGCCTGGTATAGAGGTCCTGGATGGCAGGAAGCTTGGCCACCGGTGATGTACTGTGGCGTACGCACTACCTACCCTCCGTAGTGCCTTGCGGTCGGAGGCCGAGCAGTTGCCATACCAGGCAGTGATGCAACCCATCAGGATGCTCTCGATGGTGCAGCTGTAAAAGCTTTTGAGGATCTGAGGACCCATGCCAAATCTTTTCAGCTCCTGAGGGGGAATAGGTTTTGACGTGCCCTCTTCACGACTGCCTTGGCTCCTCCTCCCTATAGGCTGTCTCATCATAGTCGGTGATCAGGCTTACCACTGGTGTGTCATCAGCAAACTTAATGATGGTGTTGGAGTCGTGCTTGGCCGTGCAATCATGCTTGAACAGGGAGTACAGGAGGGGCTGAGCACGCACCCCTGAGGGACCCCGTGTTGAGGATCAGCATGGCGGATGTGTTGTTACCTACCCTTACCACCTGGGGGAGGCCCGTCAGGAAGTCCAGGATCCAGTTGCAGAGGGAGGTGTTTAGTCCCAGGCTCCTTAGCTCAGTGATGAGTTTTGAGGGCACTATGGTGTTGAACGCAAAGCTATAGTCAGTGAATAGCTTTCTCAAGTAGGTGTTCTTACTGTCCAGGTGGGAAAGGGCAGTGTGGAGTGCAATAAAGATTGCATCATCTGTGGATTTGTTGGTGTGGTATGCAAATTGGAGTGGTTCTGGGTTTTCTGGGATAATGGTGTTAATATGAGCCATGACCAGCCTTTCAAAGCATTTCATGGCTACAGATTTGAGTGCTATGGGTCAGTAGGCATTTGGGCAGGTTACCTTAGTGTTCTTGGGCACAGGGACTATGGTGGTCTGCTTGAAACATGTTGATATTACAGACTCAGACAGGGAGAGGTTGAAAATGTCAGTGAAGACACTTGCCAGTTGGTCAGCACATGCTCGGAGTACACGTCCTGGTAATCCCTGCGGCCTTGTGAATGTTGAATGTTGAAGGTGTTACTCACATAGGCTGCGGAGAGCGTGATCACACAGTTGTCCGGAACAGCTGATGTTCTCATGCATGTTTCAGTGTTACTTGACTCGAAGCGAGCATAGAAGTTATTTAGCTCATCTGGTAGACCCGGCAGCTCTACCCTTAGGTTCAGTGAGGATGTTGCCTGTAATCCATAGCTTTTGGTTTGAGTATGTACGTACAGTCACTGTGGTGACGACATCCTCAGTGACTGATGTGGTGTACCCCTCAAAGCCATCGGAAGAATCCCGGAATATATTCCAGTCTGTGCTAGCAAGCAGTCCTGTAGTTTAGCATCTGCTTCATCTGATTGCTTTTTTATAGGCTGAGTCACTGGTGCTTCCTGCTTTAATTTTTTGCATGTAAGCAGGAATCAGGAGGATAGAATCATGGTCAGATTTACCAAATGGAGAGCTTTGTATGGAGTAAAGGTGGTCTAGAATTTTTTTTCTTCTGGTTGCACATTTAACATGCTGAAATGAGGTAAAACTGATTTAAGTTTCCCTGCATTAAAGTCCCCGGGCCACTAGGAGCGACACACTAGGAGCGACATATATTGCACATATTTGCATAGGTTCTCTGTCTTACCAGAGGCTGCTGTTCTCTCCTGCCGATGGGGTGTATAACCCACCAGCTGTATGTTCCTAATGCTGTTGTTCAGCCATGACTCGGTGAAACATAAGATATTACAGTTTTTAATGTCCCATTAGTAGGATATATATACTTTCAGCTTGTCCCTTTTATTTTCCAGCGATTGAACATTAGGTAGCAGGACAGAAGGCAAGGGCAGATTAGCCACTCGTTGCCTGATCCTCGCAGGGCACGCTGATCTTTTTCCACGAAATCTCAGTTTTCTTCTCCAGCAAATCACAGAGATCTGGGCCTGGTTGGGTGTCTGTAGTAGGATATCCCTCCCGTCCGACTCATTGAAGAAGAACTCTTTGTCCAGTTTGAAGTGAGCAATCGCAGTTCTGATGTACAGAAGCTAATTTCAGTCATAAGAGATAGCAGCAACATTATGTACAAAATGAGTTACGAACAATGCGAAAAAACAAAACAAAATAGCATGGCTGGTTAAGAACCGATAACTTCTTATGGCTGCAGAGGCAGTATTGAGTAGCTTGGATGAAAGGTGCCCAGATATTAGAAACTTGAATGAGGCTTCTACTGTGTTGTGGGCCTGAATAAGAGCTGAATGAGTCAGGTTACTGGCAGAGAGCTATTTCCTGATCACGCGCATTTCACATGATATCGACCTGCGTTCCATTGCTTCTTTAGACACAAAGGAATTCTCCGGTTGGAACTTTATTGAAGATTTATGATAACAACACCCTAAAGATTGATTCTATACTTAGTTTGAAATGTTTCTTCGACCTGTAATATAACTTTTTAAAGTTTTTGTCCGAAGTTAAGCGGGACCTGCACGAGCGTTTGGATATGTGTACCTAACGTGCTAACAAAAGTTGCTACTTGGACATAAATAATGGACATTATCGAACAAATCAAGCATTTATTGTGGAACTATGATTCCTGTGAGTGCATTCTGATGAAGATCATCAAAGGTAAGGGAATATTTAGAATGTGATTTCTGGTTTCTGTTGACTCCAACATGGCGAAACATTTTATTTATTTTCTGAGCGCCGTCTCAGATTAATGCATGGTTTGCTTTTTCCGTAAAGTTTTTTTGAAATCTGACACAGCGGTTGCATTAAGGAGAGGTATATCTATAATTCCATGTGTATAACTTGTATTATCATCTACATTTATGATGAGTTTTTCTGTTGAATCGATGCGGCTATGCAAAATCACTGGATGTTTTTGGAACTAGTGAACGTAACGCGCCAATGTAAACTCAGATTTTTTTTATATAAATATGAACTTTATCAAACAAAGCATACATGTTTTGTGCAACATGAAGTCCTATGAGTGTCATCTGATGAAGATCATCAAAGGTTAGTGATTAATTCTATCTTTATTTGTGCTTTTTGTGACTCCTCTCTTTGGCTGGAAAAATGGCAGAGTTTTTCTTTGGCTTGGTGGTGACCTATCATAATCGTTTGTGGTGCTTTCGCTGTAAAGCCTATTTGAAATCGGACACTGTGGTGGGTTTAACAACAAGATTACCTTTAAAACGGTATTAGATACATGTATTTTTGAGGAATTTTAATAATGAGATTTCTGTTATTTTGAATTTGGTGCCCTGCACTTTCACTGGCTGTTGTCATATCATCCAGTTAACTGGATGGCAGCCCTAAGAAGATAAAGCGGCAGCCCTCCCCTTCGGCACCATCCTACTACCAAAAGCTTACCATAACCTCTAACTGCTACACACAGCCTAAATCGTTGTCACCATTATTAGCTAACTTCATAGTCAACATAGCTACTAGAACTAACGTGTTAGTAAACCCACTACAATCATGCAGTACAGTGCATAGCAAGCAGTTTAGCAGTTACACCAGCGGGCCCCAGTGGCAATGAATTAATAAAACCAAAGCTTAGCTTGACTTGGAAGAGTTCCCGTGTTGGAAAGCCATAGCCAGCTAGCTAACATAGATCCCTCTTTGTTTGAGCCGGGTGTTTGAGTAGGCTAAGCTGGTAAGTGAACGTGAAAAAAAAAAATATATATAGCTAGCTCTTTCTCGCTCTCTCTCTTGCTTCTCCTACATTTTTGAACTACTCACCACAATATATGCACTGCAGTGCTAGCTAGCTAGCTGTAGCTTATGCTTTCAGTACTAGATTCATTCTCTGATCCTTTGATTGGGTGGACAACATGTCAGTTCATGCTGCAAGAGCTCTGATAGGTTGGAGGACGTCCTCCGGAAGTTGTCATAATTACTGAGTAAGTCTATGGATGGGGGTGAGATGAGCCTCCAAGGTTTTGAAATTGAAGTCAATGTACCCAGAGGAGGACAGAAACTAGCTTCCCTCCGTCTACACCATGGTGCTACCCCAGAGAGTGCTGTTGAGGCTACTGTAGACCTTCATTGCAAAGCAGTGTGTTTTAATATATATTGTTGCTGGCCACCTAGCTACAGTATTCTTCCTTCCTTGTCCCTTGGCAACGGCAATGAAGATAGGTCATAGTGAACAAACAGACCACATCAAACACCATCTATATATTACAGAGATAAAAGTAATTATGTTTAGAGGAAATAAATAGCAGACTGGTGACTGGTCAGTACAACAAGATGAAGAAGCCCTGCATGTTTTGGGGTCAGCTTACCGGGAACATTGGCCCAAATGATATCATTTTGCTGTCATTAAAATCAAAGTGTGATATTAGGATCTGATGGAAATGCGTTTTAGAATATTCTTAAATGTAATTGATTGAACATGTGGCTTATAAAGAGTTAGACTTAGTTAATAAATATAATGCATACTTAAAAACCAAATTGTGAATCACTCATCTTATATAAGATGATAAAGTTGTGGAATCTCAGAGGGTTCATAAGGAATTTTTGAACATGTTATTGAAAAGTCTCACACAGTTTCAAGCTCTGTTAATCCAGGGTTATAGATGTGAAAGTGGTTTCCCCCAATGGGATTCGAATCACCAATCATCCTCTCCAAAGACAGTGGTTGTAACCGAAGATATTGAGTATCGAATACAATTATTTTGAGCTTTGCTACCTTATATTGCATATTGTAAATGACTCACTTAATCAACAAAAGAAAGTTAAAATGTCTCTTATACCCCTCAAAGCTGGGCATAAACACACACACGCACGCGCACATGCACACACACACACAAATCTGTTTTCTGGGATGGAGCCACAGACTCCCTGTTGTTGTTCCATCTCTGCCAATTGTACAGAGCTCAGATTTCGTGGATGGGCTGTCTGTTGTCAGTGAGGCTCGCATCCGGCCTGGGGATTTGACACAATGCATCTATTGCTTCAATGAAAGTGCTCAAAGTGGAGAGGGAAAAAAATGACTTGGCTCAACGACATTGGTGACATGCACCCGTTGTCCCTGTCTCCCGATGTGTTGCTGCTTCAAATTACCCTGGCCATGGCTGTTGCATGATTGCATGATTTCTCACCACATGGTGGAAACTATGCTGCCCTGCTGCCCATTCATTGTAAATGAATACAACCCCAAACCCCCCCCCCCCCCTTTCGAAAGAATCCATTTGAATGGTCTCCGTCCCAGACAGAGATGGGCTTGTGTCGGTACGTGCCAACCAGTTCAGAAGCCACATTCTTGGGGAGTGAAGTGGAGTGAGTGGAGGCCTAGGTTGCATCCCAAATGGGAATCTACATGTATTCCCTACATAGTACACTACTTTTTACCAGGGCTTTGATCAAAAGTAGTGCACTATATAAGGAGTAGTGTGCTATTTGTGATGCAGCCCTGGCCTGCAGACAAAGACATAGCTCCCCCTAGTTATGCAGTCAGAAGAACAAAACAGCATCATTACTGTTAATTGTTCATGAACATTTCTGTACATTCTTGATGGTGCAAATAGCACCTCCTGAATGCCCAGGGCTGTGTTATGTTTTGTCAAATCTACCAGAGCAAGACATTGTTTTCCTGTGTGGAATGATCACTGAAATGGTCTGCTTTTTTATGTTGATGTCTCTTAACCTTCTGTGTACAACACCAAGATATATACCTATTAACATTTGTTGCTTGGCAATAAAGTGTTCTGATTCTGCAGATGGATGAGAACAGATCAGTTTGAAGATCAGTAAGAGACCTCTGCTCTTGATCATAGATATTGCGCTCGCTAGACAAGAGGACCTGACCCAACGTTTCAATTTAATTTGTAAAGCTCAATACTAAAATCGTAAATTTCGATTTGTAGCATGTTTTGATTGAACAGCTTCTGTGCATGTTGCACTCTCTTCTTGCAGGACAAAATGCACTTGGACTATAGCACTACTATATTTCTGTGCGTCTGCACAATTTTAAGCTGTGCTTGCAGTAAATACCCCCACCACCAACACCATCCTAAATAGTCCCTTCTTTCATTCTCCTCCTGTCTGGGGTCCAGCTACCCGCCCACCCCTAGCAGGCAATGAGAGAGACCAGGGGCTCACTCCTCTTTACAATGCCAGAGAGACCACCCTCTTCAGTCTCCGAGCTATGTTCCGACTCACTCACAGTCGGAACATTCACAAACATGGGATACGAGCCATTTCCTTCTGCTAGCATCTCCCATTTGCTCAGACACGGAGACAGAGGATGCGTCTCCAATATTGGCAACTTATTCCCATTGGGCCCTAGCCCAAAGTAGTGCACTATGTAGGGAAAATGGTACCATTTGGGATGCACCCCTATGAGGGCAACGCCACATACCGAGCCAAGATTCCCAAGTGGTGAGAAATCACATAGCTATGTCCCCAGTGAATGTATGTGTGTGAATGTGTGTGTGATCCCAAAACAAGAAAGCATAGCCAGAAAGTCTCTGGCACGAGGCCAGAATGCCAAGTTCACAGATCCCCATTCAGTAGGAAGACAGCCCAAAACCAAAAACCTATTTTAGGTCTACATGCTATAGCCTATACGAGATTCAGATTGTAACAATGTCTAGGTTTTCTAGAACATTTATGTACAGTAAGTAAAGAAGACCCTGCGTTGTTCTGACCTTGCAAGACTGTATCAAAAAAAAAAAAGAATGTTAGTGTTACTGGTGGTTCATTATAACACTGCATAGTTCTGTGGGTTTGAAGGGTTAACCATCCGTCACCTAAAAGTCATTAACCCTTCCCTCCTGATCAAACTGGGGTGGTGTAGTCATACTATACATCCCAAGTGGCACTCTTTTCCCTTTTTGGTGCACTACTTTTGACCAGCGCCCATAGGGAAGTGGGCCAATGGGGGCGGCAGGTAACTTTGTGGTTAAGTGCGTTGGGCCAGTAACCGAAAAGTCGCAGGTTCAAATCCCAGAGCCGACTTTGTGAAAAATATGTCGATGTGCCCTTGAGCAAGACACTTAACCCTAATTGCTTCTATAAATCGATCTGGACAAGAGCGTCTGCTAAATCTTGTAAATGTAGAAATGGAAGTGCACTATATAAAGAATTAGGTGCCATTTGGGGCACAGTCATTTGGTACTTTATCATAACGGCACACAGCAGTTACATGTGCAAAGAAAACAGTTGATATGTTTTACAATGTAAATTTCCCTGTGTGCGTACTGTCTGGAGAAATAGGCCATTGCTCCCATAGGAAATAACATACCTGTCAAAAATATAAATGTGATTTAACCAAATAGCAACGATGAAAAGTGCAGTGTGTGTATGTTGGTGTGTTTAACTGTGTTTGTGTGTGTATGTGTGCCCTATTCAGGTCAAGAGTCTGGCGGTAAGTGGATTAATCACTGTCACCTGGGCACCGCGGAGCAGCAGTTTAGATGCTAAGTACAGTCTTTAAACATATATCTTTCGTTTAAACAGTGGGGAAGCAGAGAAGAGACCACACAGTGGAGAGAGGAGGAGGAAAGAGTTATGACAAACAGAAAGCTCATGTATTAACTGTCATTTTATGCAGTGCCAGCCGCCAGGTTATGAGGAACAGAAATGTTTTTTTTGTTGCATTTGTTGGGGACAAACTGAGCACAAAACGTTCTTTTATTTTCCATTAGGAGGAAATGTTAAAAACATAACCCGTTTCCAATAGTCACATAAAGCCCCTCTTTCTTGTGTCACACAAATCACTGGGGGAAAATAAGCTTGTGATGGAAGACTTTCTAGTTGTCTCCAAAGCATTTTTTACCTATTAAATTAAGATGATGATGGGACTTGCTTCACTTTTGATGGTATTGAGCACACGATTCCTTTCTAGAACTAGCTGTCACTGGAAATATTTCTATTACAACAACATGGAGAGACATCAAAATCCTGCTCATAACATGCTGATCCGATTCTATCACTTAAAACCAAACTGAACATCTAGGATCGCTCCTAATCACTAAAAGAGAGCCAGAAAGGTGACATTTGTCCAGCACTATGTTGGCGGTTGGTGTCCTGTCCAAGCCTCCAGATGCACGGGAGGACCTAGTACCAGATCATTAACTTCCTCTTTTTTTTTTTTTCCCAAGATGGCATAGCAGTTCAGACGTATTTTTGTCCTCGTCCTGTCGTGTATATAAATATATAGATATATTTACAACTTTTTTTTCACATACATTTTTAATTTTCCAAAAACTCATCTTCAGAACACTCTCCTGCAATCCGCTTCACCAATTTATATTTATATAAAAAAGTATTATTTACCTCAGATCTGTAATCCTCCGAGAGGCTAGCCAGAAATTAGCCAGAAGCTAGCCGGGAGCTAGCCAGAAGCTGGTCCAGAAGCTACTCTGAAGCTGGTTCAGAAGCTAGTTAGCTTATTTAGTGGCTAATCGTTAGTACTCAGCTAACCACGGTTTGTGGTCATCGGCTGTCCTTTGGCTCGAGAATCTATCGCCAGTTTTGTACGGCGCGGTGCAGCGCAGCGCGGCTCGGAACAGGAACATACCGGATTTCGGCCGCTGGCTCTGGACATCCATACCTGGATCTCACAGCTAGCTAGCTGCTATCCGTGTGACTATCGGCTTTCGTCGATTCCGGAGCTAACATCAATTGTTCCGGAGCTAGCCAGCTGAAGAGTTCCATCAATCGCTCCTGGGCTGCAGTCACCTATCCGGACCCGTTTTGCTGCCTACGCGGAGCCCCACCGGGCCTTCACAGTTGGACTGCTGACGTTGTCTACCCGAGGGAATTGTCCGGCTGGCTCCTCCGGCGCAACGTTGCCTGGGCGCCCATCTGCGGCCTGCTAGCCGTTGGCTATCTTATCGGCTGCTATCTGAAAAGACAATCGGACAATTTTTATTTTATTTTTATTTATTTATTTATTTTTCTTCTTGGGCCTCTATAACTGTGTCTATTGTTTTTATTTTTGTTGTTGTTGTGTGATTTGGATTAGTCCCCTCTACCACACGGAAACCCACTAATCTACTGACGGAACGCAAGAGTTGGCTAATAACAGACCTCCATTCTATGCTAGCTTGCTCCTATGCTAGCTTGCTACCGATTTAGCTGTCTAAATCGCCGTGACCCCCAACCAACCTCTCCACTCACTGGACCCTTTTGATCACTCGACTGAGCATGCCTCTCCTTAATGTCAATATGCCTTGTCCATTGCTGTTCTGGTTAGTGTTTATTGGCTTATTTCACTGTAGAGCCTCTAGTCCTGCTCATTATACCTTATCCAACCTATTAGTTCCACCACCCACACATGCAATGACATCTCCTGGTTTCAATGATGTTTCTAGAGACAATATCTCTCTCTTCATCACTCAATACCTAGGTTTACCTCCACTGTATTCACATCCTGCCTTACCTTTGTCTGTACATTATACCTTGATGCTATTTTATCGCCCCCAGAAACCTCCTTTTACTCTCTGTTCCAGACGTTCTAAACGACCAATTCTTATTGCTTTTAGCCGTACCCTTATTCTACTCCTACTCTGTTCCTCTGGCGATGTAGAGGTGAATCCAGGCCCTGCAGTGCCTAGCTCCACTACTATTCCCCAGGCGCTCTCTTTTGACGACTTCTGTAACCGTAATAGCCTTGGTTTCATGCATGTTAACATTAGAAGCCTCCTCCCTAAGTTTGTTCTATTCACTGCTTTAGCACACTCTGCCAACCCGGATGTTCTAGCTGTGTCTGAATCCTGGCTTAGGAAGACCACCAAAAATTCAGACATTTTAATTCCAAACTACAACATTTTCAGACAAGATAGAACTGCCAAAGGGGGCGGTGTTCAATCTACTGCAAAGATAGCCTGCAGAGTTCTGTCCTACTATCCAGGTCTGTACCCAAACAATTTGAACTTCTACTTTTAAAAACCCACCTCTCTAAAAACAAGTCTCTCACCGTTGCCGCCTGCTATAGACCACCCTCTGCCCCCAGCTGTGCTCTGGACACCATATGTGAACTGATTGCCCCCCATCTATCTTCAGAGCTTGTGCTGCTAGGCAACCTAAACTGGAACATGCTTAACACCCCAGCCATCCTACAATCTAAACTTGATGCCCTCAACCTCACACAAATTATCAATGAACCTACCAGGTACCTCCCCAAAGCCTTAAACACGGGCACCCTATTAGATATCATCCTAACCAACTTGCCCTCTAAATACACCTCTGCTGTTTTCAACCAAGATCTCAGCGATCACTGCCTCATTGCCTGCATCCATAATGGGTCAGCGGTCAAACGACCTCCTCCACTCATCACTGTAAAACGCTCCCTGAAACACTTCAGCGAGCAGGCGTTTCTAATCGACCTGGCCAGGGTATCCTGGAAGGATATTGATCTCATCCCGTCAGTAGAGGATGCCTGGATATTTTTTTTAAATGCCTTCCTAACCATCTTAAATAAACATGCCCCATTCAAGAAATTTAGAACCAGGAACAGATATAGCCCTTGGTTCTCCCCAGACCTGACTGCCCTTAACCAACACAAAAACATCCTATGGCGTTCTGCATTAGCATCGAACAGCCCCCGTGATATGCAGCTGTTCAGGGAAGCTAGAAACCATTATACACAGGCAGTTAGAAATGCCAAGGCTAGCTTTTTCAAGCAGAAATTTGCTTCCTGCAACACTAACTCAAAAAAGTTCTGGGACACTGTAAAGTCCATGGAGAATAAGAACACCTTCTCCCAGCTGCCCACTGCACTGAAGATAGGAAACACTGTCACCACTGATAAATCCACCATAATTGAGAATTTCAATAAGCATTTTTCTACGGCTGGCCATGCTTTCCACCTGGCTACTCCTACCCCGGTCAACAGCACTGCACCCCCCACAACAACTCGCCCAAGCCTTCCCCATTTCTCCTTCTCCCAAATCTGCTCAGCTGATGTTCTGAATGAGCTGCAAAATCTGGACCCCTACAAATCAGCCGGGCTAGACAATCGGGACCCTTTCTTTCTAAAATTATCTGCCAAAATTGTTGCCACCCCTATTACTAGCCTGTTCAACCTCTCTTTCGTGTCGTCTGAGATTCCCAAAGATTGGAAAGCAGCTGCGGTCATCCCCCTCTTCAAAGGGGGTGACACTCTTGACCCAAACTGCTACAGACCTATATCTATCCTACCATGCCTTTCTAAATTCTTCGAAAGCCAAGTCAACAAACAGATTACCGACCATTTCGAATCTCACCATACCTTCTCTGCTATGCAATCTGGTTTCAGAGCTGGTCATGGGTGCACCTCAGCCACGCTCAAGGTCCTAAATGATATCTTAACCGCCATCGATAAGAAACATTACTGTGCACCCGTATTCATTGATCTGGCCAAGGCTTTCGACTCTGTCAATCACCACATCCTCATCGGCAGACTCAACAGCCTTGTTTTCTCAAATGATTGCCTCGCCTGGTTCACCAACTACTTCTCTGATAGAGTTCAGTGTGTCAAATCGGAGGGTCTGCTGTCCGGACCTCTGGCAGTCTCTATGGGCGTGCCACAGGGTTCAATTCTTGGACCGACTCTCTTCTCTGTATACATCAATGAGGTCGCTCTTGCTGCTGGTGAGTCTCTGATCCACCTCTACGCAGACGACACCATTCTGTATACTTCTGGCCCTTCTTTGGACACTGTGTTAACAACCCTCCAGGCAAGCTTCAATGCCATACAACTCTCCTTCCGTGGCCTCCAATTGCTCTTAAATACAAGTAAAACTAAATGCATGCTCTTCAACCAATCGCTACCTGTACCTACCCGCCTGTCCAACATTACTACTCTGGACGGCTCTGACTTAGAATACGTGGACAACTACAAATACTTAGGTGTCTGGTTAGACTGTAAACTCTCCTTCCAGACCCATATCAAACATCTCCAATCCAAAGTTAAATCTAGAATTGGCTTCCTATTTCGCAACAAAGCATCCTTCACTCATGCTGCCAAACATACCCTTGTAAAACTGACCATCCTACCAATCCTCAACTTTGGCGATGTCATTTACAAAATAGCCTCCAATACCCTACTCAACAAATTGGATGCAGTCTATCACAGTGCAATCCGTTTTGTCACCAAAGCCCCATATACTACCCACCATTGCGACCTGTACGCTCTCGTTGGCTGGCCCTCGCTTCATACTCGTCGCCAAACCCACTGGCTCCAGGTCATCTACAAGACCCTGCTAGGTAAAGTCCCCCCTTATCTCAGCTCGCTGGTCACCATTGCATCTCCCACCTGTAGCACACGCTCCAGCAGGTATATCTCTCTAGTCACCCCCAAAACCAATTCTTTCTTTGGCCGCCTCTCCTTCCAGTTCTCTGCTGCCAATGACTGGAACAAACTACAAAAATCTCTGAAATTGGAAACACTTATCTCCCTCACTAGCTTTAAGCACCAACTGTCAGAGCAGCTCACAGATTACTGCACCTGTACATAGCCCACCTATAATTTAGCCCAAACAACTACCTCTTTCCCTACTGTATTTTATTTATTTATTTATTTTGCTCCTTTGCACCCCATTATTTTTATTTCTACTTTGCACATTCTCCCATTGCAAATCTACCATTCCAGTGTTTTACTTGCTATATTGTATTTACTTTGCCACCATGGCCTTTTTGCCTTTACCTCCCTTATCTCACCTCATTTGCTCACATCGTATATAGACTTGTTTATACTGTATTATTGACTGTATGTTTGTTTTACTCCATGTGTAACTCTGTGTCGTTGTATGTGTCGAACTGCTTTGCTTTATCTTGGCCAGGTCGCAATTGTAAATGAGAACTTGTTCTCAACTTGCCTACCTGGTTAAATAAAGGTGAAATAAATAAAATAAATAAATAAAAGACAGACAGAGCTGACCTCTGGACTTGGAGCCCAAATGAAAAACACCTGTATTGAAAGGAAAAAATAAGCACCCCTTAATCCAGTTGCAGCCCCTCTCAGGTCTCAGGTTGTGTCCCAAATGGCTGCCTATTGCCTGTATAATGCACTACGTTTGACAGGACCCCTGTAGGACCTGGTCAAAAGTGGTACACTACAGTATATATGGAATAGAGTGACATTTAATTTAGGACGCAGCCTTAGTCAGTGACCTGGGTCACTGTCTGTCTGAGTTATTGGCACTTGACCAAGCTGCAGGTTGACCTCAGTCTTCAACTCTCTGTACAACCGAGGAATCACCTACCAGGCGTTTATCTCTATGGGGAGTCTGGCCATCATATTTTTGTTGCATCCCAAATTGCACCCTATACACTATACAGTGCATTACTTTTGATCAAAATATCCCTATGATCCCTATGGGCCCCTGTCAAAAGTAGTGCACTATATAGAGAGTAGGGTGGCATTTGGGACTTTGAATTTTAATTTACTTCCCAGTGGGGGAACTTGGGCCAACAGGGCAGTTGTACACCTTCTGAATGGTGGATACTTCAACTGGTGGATCAGTTGCCCATCTCAAAGCCAGGTCAGGTCAAGTGTATTACAGTGCTGAGGTGCACAACAATGTATTTTCCAAGGACAAGTAACTTGTTCCAACTGAAGATAGTAAGACAGGGTCCTTGGGTTATCTCTCTGGCTATTGCCCCACTACTGCCTATCTAGTGATGGTGCTAGGAGATGGTGCTGCGCTAATTAGCATGTATTCTGCCTTCAGTTTCTTCGTGCTATCTGCAAAGTGAACTGCAGTAACCCAACATACTGTATACCAGCTATACAGTACATAGCTACGAACTATATTATTAATGACTGTTCACAATAAGCACACACCGGTGGAGGCTCCTCAGAGGAAATCCTCAGTGAATTTCATAAAAAGAAAATGTGTGAAACATCTAAAAAGTTTTCCTTTTTCAGATAAAACTATACTAAATATATTCACGTCACCAAACAATTGATTAAAACACACTGTTTTGCAATTAAAGGCTGCAGTAGCCTAAGCAGCACTCTGTAGGGTAGTACCATGGTGTAACCAGAGGACAGCTAGCTTCCATCCACCTCTGGGTACATTGAATTCAATACAAAACCTAGGAGTCTCGTAGTTCTCACCCCCTCCATAGACTTACACAGTAATTATGATAACTTCTGGAGGACGTCCTCCAACCTATCAGAGATCTTCCAGCATGAACTGACATGTTGTCCACCCAATCAAAGGACAAGAGAATGAATCTAGTACTAAAAGCATAAGCTACAGGTAGCAGTGAATAGAATGTGGTGAGTAGTTGACTCAAAGAAAGAGAAAGACAATAGTCGTACAGTTTTGAACAAATACATTTCTTAAAAAATGGAGAAGTAAGATAATTTTTTCCCCCTTTCACATTCACTTACTTAGCTAGCAAATGCAGTTAGCTAGTAAACCTTACTCAAACACCCGGCTCAAACAGAAAGATGCTATGTTAGCTAGCTGACTATAACTATCCAACACAATGCTGGAACTCTTTCAAGTCAAGGTACGTTTTTGGTTTTATTAATTTATTGTAACTGCTAAATTGCTTACTTTTTGTACACTGTACTGCATGACTGTAGTGGTTTTACTAATGCGTTAGTCCTATTAGCTATGTTCACTATAATGAAAAACAAACCTGAATTTGTCCAACAGAAACTCTTGTTTGCAAATGTTGCACCCTAGATCAGCTAGATGCAGGCAAAAGTGTGCAAGGAGATATTGCATGTTCACTGTCTGTCTATGTGTCACTGTCTGTCCCCACAAAAATGTTCTCTCGACCTGTGTACATCTACGTTGTAAACTTTAATCCATAGGCTACGTTGTAGCATCCTCATAATGGGTATAGGGAACATTTGAGTATCATGTAGTAGCCTAAAACCTATCACTGTTACATTGAGTTGGGTGAATGAATATGAATGATAGTCATCTAATATCCTGTAATAGAAATAAGGCCATGCTCATTAAAAACAATGTGTGTCCTCCCTCATCTTAAACGGCACCGACCGCTACTGATGTACACATACCCATTTGAGCATTCAGCACATAGAGAATATTGCATCACCCCATTGTCTATGTCTTTCCATATACAGTATAAGGCCTCAAGTCAATTCATTTCTGCAAAACAACTGATATCATTATTCAATCCTCCTTTAAAAGAACCAGCCACAGAGACTATTGTGCATAACAATAGCTTACTTTGTCAATGACACAAGCTCGCTCCAATCTCCCCTGTAGACTTGCCGCATAAATGTAGTGGAACATTTCAGAGGAGGAGGGTGATGCAGGTCAGTGTGTGCTATGTAATAGACTGACAGGTTGAAACAGTACTGCGATCCAACTCGCCCAAGATATCCCACTCCCACCTTGGCTCAGAAACACAAGCCTGTGTCTGTGTGTACATGTGTGAACCTGTGCGTGTGTATGTATACGTGTGTGTGTGTGTGGGGTACAAGCCTGTTTTCTGACATTCTCATTCTCCCCACCTCTCTCTTCCAATCCAGTCACTACATGCATGTGACTCAGTGTTCCTGACAAGAATATAAATCATTTGATGGACAGTTAAATTTTTCTAAGATGGGAAACAAATGGAGAACATTTCTCAAGTTATTGCATTCCTCTTTTATGCATAGCATGTTTTGTTGCTTAATAATGATGGCGATGGAAAAGGAAAACAACTTGCTCAATGTGATGGTGCTGCTTTCGAAAAACATTTGACTGCATAGTACAGTGGTATTCAACTCTTACCCTGTGAGGTCCGGAGCCTGCTGGTTTTCTCTTCCACCTGATAATTAATAGCAAATAACAGGTGTCCCAGGTCTAAATCAGTCCCTGATTAGAGGGGAACAATAAAACAAATGGCAGTGGAACTGGCTTTGAGGACCAGATTTGAGTTTGACGGGCATAGTAGATCAATCTCAGTACGGGAGGTTAAATCTAAACAGACCGAGACATATGATTCTTCAGCTGCATAAAACATCAAGAAGTGGGCCACAGCTGAGGTATACAGTAAAGTGCTTTCACCAAGCGCTGTAAGTATCTATGCTTTGCTGGCTAGCCAGCCTACATTTAACAAACAGAGTCAGTTTTCATTCTAACAATTTCAATTAGATATTGAATCTTATATATTTTAGTATGTGTGAGAATCCTTGAAACAGAACACCTATTCAGACAATACCCTCTCTAAAACATTGCAGAACTTTACAGGCTTGCCCCACAAAATACATTTAAATAATCAAAGCTTTATTGAAGCTGCTGAGGTGTAAGTTGTCAGCTGCAGGGCTCGCTGTCATTCACACACACACACACACACACACACACACACACACACACACACACACACACACACACACACACACACACACACACACACACACACACACACACACACACACACACACACACACACACACACACACACACACACACACACTTCATGGCGTAGTGGGGTCTTCATTACAGATGTTACCCAGCCCTGAACGTAGGGTCAGTATATCTGGTGCTTTTGAGCCACATATTTGCAGATTGACTGACAGGTTAAATCATTTCAAAGACTTGGCTTCTATTGGTTGACCTGTCATGATACTGCTTATTGCTTGCTTGTTTTTTGCTCTTGAAGTGATTTGAGATACTATGAAAAGCGTTATAGAAGTTTAATACATCATTATACGTTTTGAGGTGAGAAATGTGGTGGTTACTCAAGTTATTACTGTATTGTTATGCTAACCAACCAGTGGAAGAGATGAGGAAGCACTTGAGGCTATTTCCTCTCCATAGGAAAGCGTTTTCATATCCCTTTCCTTTTCTAGCATATGAGGGCTCTTCCCACTGGCATGTACATGTTTGTATGAGTTTTTGTGTGTGTGTTTGGAACTATATTCCCTATATAGTGCACTACTTTTGACCAGAGCCCCATGTGCCCTGGTCAAAAGTAGTTCAATATGTAGCGAATAGGGTGCAATTTGATACGCAAGCTGGGTGAAATGTTCTTATCCATCAGTCTACAATACCTCACGTATAGCAGCATTATTGTTATTATTCACACCTTTTCCAATCTATTCAAACTTTCTTAGAGAGTGAAGTAATGCTGAGACACACAAAGAAAAATCTCATTTTCAATCTCTTGTTTTTCCCATAAAACTGGCATGTATTGTAAAATGCATCATGTATTCTTTTCCCTGCTGGCGACTCATTTCTGGCCTTGGTATCTCCATCATGACTCACAACATCACAATAGAAATGAAAAACATTCCCCTACACTGCTGTCAGTGCTGGAACTCATTTCCTCTGTGCAGATTGCTGTGTATCTGAGGAAACAACACTAGGGTTGTGTGTTCCGTACATTGTGCACTACTTTTGAACACGACTCATAGGGCTTTGGACAAAAGTAGTGCACTATGTAGGGAATAGCGTGCCATTTGGGACACAGAAAATAGCTGTTAGCTGTTAGCTAGCTGTGATGATTCAGAGGGTCTGGTCCCTGTTTTTGCGCCCACCTCCTCACCCCTTGTTCACCCCTCCCTCAGACAAATAGTGTATATTTCTAAAGGAATTCCCTTGGTGTGGGAGTGGACCTTGTGCAGATGTTGGATGTTGGAATTCAGCCATTTTACTCTACAGAATATCCCCCTCTTATAATCTTTTCCCTCTTTCCCTTTCTTTTTCTATCCAACTCCTGCCTTCTGCACACAACGACACGCAGAAGCAAAATGCATATGGTGGAATGCAGCCCTTTCACTCAGCAGACACCCCTATCTTTTTATTTTTCTAACTCTGCCTTATTCTGCACTTAGACGCAACCTCTGTACTTGTTTATTCACTCACATAAACACACACAAGTTATGCGTCCAAACCGCTGGTCCCAGGTTTTTTCATGACCAGTCGTGGAAGCCAAAATGTCTGCTGTAAAAGTGGAGCACTAGGAGCAGTAGGAGAACTATGGGACTAACTACACACGCAACACAAAGAGATGGATTTTCCACATTGAATACTCTGATAGGAACACTGCACAACACAACAACACATTGAATTCAAGTCCATCCAAAAAGCAGGTCAAACATGAAAAAGGCAGAGAAATAGAAGAAGTCATTGATTGATGTTTTATGACATAACAGAGTTTGACATTTTGATAGCCTGGTTTTATTGCAACTTCTCCATAGCCATGTTTTATGGTGGTGGGTTGGAGGGAGGGAGGGAGGAGTGGTGGAGGGAGGGGAGGGAGGGAGGAGTGGAAGGAGGGAGTGGTGAAGGGAGGGAGGGAGGCAGGGGTCCAAGAGAAGACTGTCTGTTTCTCTAATCCTCTTTCTCTCTCGCTCAGCTGGTGGGGGCCTACTGGGGAGTCCTGCTTCACCATCTGTACCAGAAACACACACACAATAGTGGATGGGATCTGTCTGAATACTGCAACTCATTACTGTACCAAGTTCTCTCCAACACTGGTATAGAGACAGATATGAGATACATGTACTCAAAGAACCTTAACGCATTCATATGTATATTTGACATGATGCAGTTATGCTCTTACGCAAAATACTGCATTATCGCACACCTGTTGTATAATGTTGCATGTTCTTTTAAAGCAACAGGTGATAGTGTAACTTGAGAATTTTGACTGATTTCGACTATCTAGCAACAGCTATTTATTCTAAATTTGTGCATCATTCCATCACGTGTAAAGTCTATTTCCATGTGGTGGTTTCATGGCATCTACCTCTAGCATTCCAGACAGTGTGTATCCATGGTGATTCCATAAAATGACCTAGGGTGTCACGTTCTGACCTTAGTTCCTTTGTTTTGTCTTTGTTTTAGTATGGTCAGGGCGTGAGTTGGGGTGGGCAGTCTATGTTTGTTTTTCTATGTTGGTTTTTGTGTTCAGCCCAGTATGGTTCTCAATCAGAGGCAGGTGTCGTTAGTTGTCTCTGACTGAGAATCATACTTAGGTAGTCTGGGTTTCACTTTTGGTTTGGAAGGTGTTTGTTTCCGTGTGAGTGTTTGGTCCACACGGTACTGTTTCAGTTTTCGTTTCGTTCACATCGTTTATCGTTTTGTATTTCAGTGTTCAGTTCGTTTTGAATAAATCATCATGAACACTTACCACGCTGCGCTTTGGTCCGATGCTTCTTCCACCTCTGAATGCCGTTACATAGGGTGACAAATTACAATCAGGAGCTGGCATATTAGGATATATTTACAGTTCACACCCCTTGACTTTTTCCACATTTTGTTGTGTTACAAAGTCGTATTAAAAAGGATTTGTCATTTTTTTTGTCAATGATCTACACAAAATACTCTGTAATGTCCACGTGGAAGAAGAATTCAATTATTCACATCATTTTCTTTACTTAATGGAAAATAAAACACTAATATATCTTCATTAGGTAGGTATTCAACCCCCTTAGTCGATACATGTTAGAATCCCCTTTGGCAGCGATTACAGCTCTGAGTCTTTTTAGGTAAGTCTCTAAGAGCTTTGCACACCTGGATTGTACAAGATTTGCTAATTATTCTTAAAAAACATCTTCAAGCTCTGTCAAGTTGGTTGTTGATCATTGCTAGACAGCCATTTTCAAGTCTTGCCATATATTTTCAAGACAACCTTTTAAGTAAAACATGTAACTAGGCCATCCAGGAACATTCAATGTTGTCTTGGTAAGTAACTTCAGTGTATATTTGGCCTTGTGTTTTAGGTTATTTTCCTGCTTAAAGTGAATTAGTCTCCCAGTATATGTTGGAAAGCAGACTGAAGCAAGTTTTCCTCTAGGATTTTGCAGTATTGTCACGACTTCTGCTGAAGTCGAAGCCACTCCTTTTTCGGGCGGTGCTAGGCGGGCGACGTCACCGGTCTTCTAGCCATCATTGATCCATTTTCCATTGGTTTTGTCTTCCTACACACCTGGTTTCAATCCCATTAATTACCTGTTGTGTATTTAACCCTCTGTTTCCCCTCATGTCTTTGTCAGAGCTTGTTTGTTATTCAGTGTTGTGTTGTTTTTGTATTGGTGCGCGACGGGTCCTCGTACCCACTTTGTTTGTTACATTTAGTGTTTGGAGTATGTTTTGTTTATTGTTATTAAATAACTCCATTGCATTGTTTGATTCTCCAGCGCCTGACTTCCCTGCCACCTATACACACAACTCTGACAAGTATTACTTTAGTGCCTTGTTGCAAGCAGGATGCATGTTTTGGAATATTTCTATTCTGTACCCTCTTCCTCTTCACTGTGGCAATTATAGTATCGTGGAGTAACTAATGTTGTTGATCCATCCTCAGTTCTCCTATCACAGCCATTAAACTCTAACTGTTTTAAATTCACCATTTGCTTCATGGTGAATTCCTTAAGTGGTTTCCTTCTTTGGCAACTGAGTTAGGAAGGGTACCAGTATCTTTTTTTTTGTGACTTGGTGTATTAATACACCATCCAAAGTGTAATTAATAACTGCACCATGCTCAAAGGGATATTCCAATGTCTGCTTATTTTTTTAATGTTTCTACCAATAGGTGCCTTCTTTACAAACCATTGGAAAATGTCCCTGGTCTTTGTGGTTGAATCTGTGTTTAAAATTCACTGCTCAACTGAGGGACCTTACAGATAGTTATTTGTATTCGGGGGTACAGAGATGAGGTAGTCAAAAAAAATCACAAACACTATTGCACACAGAGTGAGCCTATGCAACTTATGTGATTTGTTAAGCACATTTTTATTCCTGAACTTATTTAGGTTTGCCATAACAAGGGTTGAATACTTATTGACTCACGACATTTGAGCTTTTCATTTGTAAACATTTCTAAAAACATAATTCCACTTTGACATTATGGGGTATTGTGTGTAGATTGGGGATTCAACAAAATGTGGAAAAGGTCAAGGGGTGTGAATACTTTCTGAATGCACTCTATAAACCAAGAGAGAGGCAGCTAGCCTAGCTAGTATACGTGCCAAATGGCACCCTATATAGTGCACTATTTTTCACCAGACTCCAATGGGCAGACTACACCACCTTGGCTGAAACCTAGCATAGCACTCCATTCCTCTGGCTAAAATGAATAGTGTGTGTGTGTGCATATGTGCATTACAGCAGAAGTTACAGGGACATCCAAACCACTGCATAATGAACACCAGATTGCTATAGCAACAAGGTCAATGCAATTACTAACTCATTGGACGAACAGCGGTAAGCCATGACTTTCAAAGGGATGGATCGACACACACATGAAAGAATATGTAATCCATCATAGAAGAAGCAGATTGATGCATCTAAATGGAAACCTCCTTTGCTATGATTGTGTTGAGTATGGTAGACTTCTATTAGCTTAGCTGACCCATGTGACTACACAGCGAGGAAGAGCTCTGACTCACTGTCAGGAGGACTTCGAGAGCTGGTGTTAGCCAGACTAGACTTCTTTAGCATACTTTTAACCAATCAAATTAGGTAACCAAGGAAGCAGACCAAAAAAAAAAATTGTTGTCTCCGACCTCCCTTCATTTTGGAACTACATGATTATGGAAAAAAGTTTTGAAGAGGAAATTGTGTGTTGTTCAGCCCCCCCCCCCCCAAAATCAGCTGGCTAATGAAATGCTAATGGCCCACCATGTCAGTAAAGTCACAGCATCCTGCAGAGTGTGTGTGTGCGTTTGTGCCACAGCATCTTGCAGACAGTGTGTGTGTGTGTGTGTGCCACAGCATCTTGCAGACAGGCGGGGAGCTCTGATCTAATTACCTTGTTTTCCTCTTCTGCCTTTGTCTGTCATCAAGGCAGCCTATAAACTATGACTGTGTGTTACCCTGATCTGTTTCACCTGTCTTTGTGCTTGTATCCACCCCCCTTCAGGTGTTGCCCATCTTTCCCATTATCCCCTGTGCATTTGTACCTGTGTTCTCTGTTGCCAGTTTGTCAAGCCTACCAGCGATTTTCCCCTTGCTCCTGTCAATTTTCTATAGTTCCTGTTTTCCCGGTTTTGACCATTCTGCCTGCCCTGACCCTGACTGTCGTTCTATACCTTGTCACATCACCCTGGATTATTAACCTCTGCCTGCCCTGAGACTGCCTGCCGTTCGGTACCTTTTGACTCTGATCTGGATTACTGACCTCTTCCTGCCCTTGACCTGTCATTTTGTCTGCCCCTGTTATAGTAATAAACTTTTGTTAGTTTGACACTATCTGCATCTGGGTCTTCCCTAAAACGTGATAGAGTGGTCCTCTTAGGTCATTTAGCTTGATCACTCAGACTGCCTGGTTCGGTACAGCCTCTTCTCAACTCAGAAAATTGGAAGAGATAAAGTAAAGCGGGATTATTAATCTTGATCAAACGCACTCTGCCTTCTATCACCATCTGACCACACAGTGAGGATTATGTTCTAGACGTACAGGACTGAGTACATGTACTGTAAGATGCAGAGGGTTCACTAAAGGGTTAGTATGTCATCGTGTAAAATACATGTTCCAGTTATTATTGTTTTTACAACTATTGAGTAGTATGTATGTTGAAACATTACTTATGTATATCACTGTAGTAAAAGGAATTTGACATGTGTCAGTGCCTGACCAAAACCACCTCACAATCACACTACTCTAAAGGGTACATACTGTAAGTATGACTCATTTATTACATTTCCATTAAGTAGTAAGGGACATAATTAATCTCCATGAAGACAAAGGAGTTGTTGAGTTTTTCCTTTGTAGCCTAAGTGGCAGTGCTGACCAAAACAGTCTTGCAATCACACTATTCTAAATGTACATTAGTATGACTCAGAGCGATAATAACCTTATAATTCTCCACTGTGCTTCATACACTGCCAATATACACATGGTCTGTGTCCCAAATGGCACCAGGGCCAGAAGTAGTGCACTATAAAGGAAATAGCATACCATTTGGGACGTATCCTTATACTTTCACACACAACCCCTCCTATCAAGCCCAGTGTAGGGCAGGGACATTCCACACGGATTACCAGATGTTCTGAGTCATACAGTATCCCCCACAAGGGATTCCCATCCTGTTTTCTAGACTGTAGGCTAAATCAGAGGAGGGAATCATTGGTATCATGTTGGACATGGAAATGTTGCTATTATCTCCATTAGCACAGCTAGTTGGACTTCAAGTTATAGTCCACATCCCAAATGGCAGCCTATTCCCTTTAACTTATGACCAGAGCCCTATGGGCACTATGAAGGAAATAGGGTGCCATGTGGGACACAGAGTGACCTGGCTTTATTCTCTTGTCTATACTGTGGAAATATATTGATACGCTCTCTATTACGGCTTGTCAGCCCATCTTCCATCATGGATTACAGTCAATTAGAGTAGGATCAATGCAACTACATCAACAAAAAAATGTTTTTATATGGGCTGGCAAAGTGTTGAATTGATCCTTCAAGCTCCCATTCCCCGTCATAGGGCCTGAACATACAGTACAAAGTAATAAATGACCCAAAAAGCCTGTGATCCACTCAGCTTGACTTATTGTGGCAATACTTAATGGTAACATACACGCATGATAGAGCATGTAAGTTGCCTGGAGTCAATAAACGTGAGGAATGCCCATAGGAGCAGACTCCATTTACTGCGGTCTCTGGGATTGCCTGTATAGCCTCTAGAGAAATTCACTTAGATGTCTTTCCTATAGGCTAGCTATTACCTGGGGCAGTTTGTAAGTCATTCAATAAATAACTTCAATTTAAATGTTTTATTCCATGTTGGTTTAATTCAGATATCCTAGCCTGAAACCAACCCCATCATGTTTATGTTAGTTGGTAGGATGCAGCTGCTATTCAACCTTTCTAATTTCAGGCCTATATAATTATCCATTGAACTCCACAATGGAACAGAGTACGTTACCTCTTTTCCTATTGTTTGAAAGATTACAGTGTGAGTGCAGTATGTAGGACAAACATTCTGATGGGGAACACTTTGTGCCTTTAGCATCTATAAGTATACGCCTCTGGATTTAATACCAAAAACAGTTGTTTATAATACGACCTTTAATCTCAGACAAACACATGAATGACATTACCCTGTAGGTGGTCACACTCCTAAGCAGCAGGTAACCAATCAGCATCATTGAAAGATTAGTGGAATCTCTGTGGGTAGCTGGACAGGTAGGATGTCTAACAGTGAAGGTGAACAGGTGGTCACGTGTCAGGTGACAGAGGAATGGATGAGACTGAGGCAGGAATTCCTTTAACCATAAAGTGGTATATTTACTGAGTAGTCTGTGCTGCATAAAGGAAACAAAATAACCTGTATCGATCAAATTCATAATCACAAAGATCATATCATAACAATCATTCATGATTAACATAATTATGGAATTCAACAATCCAGTTCATTAAGAAGTCAATAGTAATCATCCGTGAGTCGTTTAGGCTCGTAACTATTTATCATAAATCATGAATAGAATACAAAGTGGTTATTGAATCTATAATCCCCATTAGTTTGATATCAAAGTCGATCAGTTAGCAAACAATGACGTTTCTCACTTCACCCTTTCAATTGTCTTCATGTGTACATGTAATTCAATTCATTACACATGAATCATATCGATTGCATAATTGACCTATGAGGATCCGTAGGGCCGTGATCATTGACAATTCACATTACACAATATGTTTGAAGCGTGCGCTCCGCGGTAATAACTATAAACAATAACTGATGGCCCATCTCCCGATCACAACAGACAGTTCAGATGAAAGGTAACAGAATCGGTGGATTTACGTGGATTCATGGACGCACAGAACTTCTGGAATAGCCGGAGTTAAGGAAGAGAAAGCAGCGAGATCAGGCGATGGCGTTTTCCTCCTTTTATGGGGATGAGATCAGTCGGTCATTGCCACCTGACCTAATTAAAGCGCCCCTGGCCCAGCTGAGTAAGTGGCCATGAATTAGAGGATTATTCCACCAACTCCATGGGCCTTTTCTACAATCGTAGTGAGTTAAATGAGATGTAAATATAAACATCTGGCTGCAAGGTCGGGGAGGGTGACAGTGGTGTCATTACAAACACTGGAAATGTCAGACACACTTTTCAGACCCACTTCGATATACTTTGAACAGCATTTGCACATAAACTGTTTCTTTGAGACCCTTGTGTAATGTTCTTGTAGACAATGAACGCATGGCAGTAACTAGCTATGTGTTTGTTTTCTAACCTGTCATGAGAGTGGGAAACCTAATGACTAACTCAATTACATGCACACAAACAATATTGAGGGGAAAGGAGGTTTAGTGTTTTTTTTTAAAAGCTGGCGGTTGTGTTGCTAACTTCCCCAACCAAACAAAACTTTTAAAGAAAAAGCATATGTTGAATGCAGGCCAACCAACCTGCAGGTTCAGAGGTGAAAATGACGGTGAACTACTCAATATCCCTCTCCTTGAGCATCACCACACCGAAGTGCTTACCTGTGTCTTCCTGTGTTGATTTTTCCACAGACTGTCATTTATTCAGGGAGTGATATAAATCAGAAGAATCAGGACAGGGCGGATGGATATATTACCTCATGCTACTTGACTATCTAAACACTATCCACAGACAGCTAAATATTATAGCAACTACACCATTTATCAGCTCCTGGACATTTATGTCAAATACAGAACACCTAAAGTAAACATATTACATCAAGAGAATGTCAAAGTAGAAATGTCATGTTATGTAAGACATTTTAAGGGTGGACACAGATCAAGGCTAGTCCTGGACTAAAAAAAAAACATTCTGGAAGAAGATTCTTCATTGAGTTTGCTTTTCAGTCTAGGACTAGGCTTAATCTGTGTCTGGAAAACTGTCCCTCAATGTTGTATTTGAAATAAATGAAGGAAGAAATGCTAGATGTCAAAACAGCTCTTAGAAATAGAAAGCTTCACATAATTGAAGCACCATCTATTACATCTGTATCGTCCTTGGCATCTGTGTAATAACTGCATTGCTCGTCACATCGAGTTTGAGTTTGAGTTCATTGATTCTTGCTCACAGATAAAACTAAAGAAATGTAGAACTGACATCAAGAGAAAAAAAACACTCACTTAAAATACATAATACATGACATGAATAGAATACAGAACACTTAAAACATATACAGGACAGTTTGTGGCTGATTCACAGTAGCCTGGTGGTGCATAAAGACAATATTGTGCATCTTGCCTTTGCTGAATTCCTATGATAAGTGTGTATTCTTGAGTAAACTGCTGTTGCTTTCCATTCATCTTATGTCATCTTTAATATGTGTCCGAAATTGTCCTTCCATCATTTTAAGGACATCTAGCCGCATATACAAGAAATTCAATATCCCACCACTCCATGTACTGTAATCACCGCAGATTCCATCCACGCTGCTGTGGATGCTACAGATTTATTATCTGCGGAAAAAAATGCATGGCCTTTGCAATCTTCACACAAAATGTATTGCTTATTACAAAATCCATGATGAAATGCGTTCTTCTCCCTTGCCCCTGAACCTCTATTGATTGAACAAGGGCAATTTGTTTTAAATGATTGAGGTGATTACATTGCACTGATCACACAACAATACTACCTACGGTGCTGTGATCTATTGGCAATACATCAGCCTGTATGTTTTTACAAGATTATATAGAATTTCTTAAGCTCTCATATTGACAAGAGGAGGAATGGATTACTTGAGAATTTATGAACGTTGTAATGATTCCCTTTTAAACACCAATTGAATCTGGTGTTGTGTATGGTGGTTTGATGTTGTCCACAACTCATCTGTGTTCCTTTTAACAACTGTGCTTTTTCATGACTTATGTTCATATAAGACAGCAATGATCTGAACAGGTTTGTTATTATATTGCCAGTTTCCCACCAAGCAATATAATCCATAGTAACATTACTACAGAGCAATTACTTTTTATTCAGTGTAGACTACCCTTGGTAGTAATAAGGATTTTTATTATGTGAACAATAGTTCAACTGCATATTTCAAACCCTACAGTTGCAACACAGACTACATAACTTCACACTCACATCCAGAGCCCTGGTTTAGACTGCCATTACTGTAGTTCATTCTGGCCTTCCTCGCTCTTCACTCTAATGAATGCTGCTTCCGCCATTAATTCTCAATCAATAATGCAAAAAACCCAGCCTGAATGGAAATCCATCCTTCTCTCTCTCTCTCTCTCTCTCTCTCTCTCTCTCTCTCTCTCTCTCTCTCTCTCTCTCTCTCTCTCTCTCTCTCTCCCTCTCTCATAATGAGTCAGGTTAATTTTTCCTTTTGAGCTTTAACAACCTGTAACATGACAATTGGATTAGTCGGTTTTCATGAGGACTAGTGCAGTCATTAGCTCCCAGAGTCATATAGTTGTTTGTCAAAGCAACTGATACAAAGGGTTTGTTTTGAAGGTCCTTTGTGTCCATTTAGATTTAGAGATGCACTTAGCTAACCGATGGGCTCTTTGGAAATGCAACAAAAACTATAGTGATAACTTTCGAGGTCAATTGAGATGGGAAAATAGTCTGAAAGAAAATGATGAACCCATTAGCTCCAATATCTGCAACTTTGTTGAGTTTCCACCAGTATGTTATGTTAGCATGAGGGAAGTATAACCAGGGTTGGGGAGTAACTGTAATCCATTACGTTACCAGCAAAAATATTGTAATCAGATTACAGATACTTTTGAAAAACGAGATGATTACTTAGGGGATTACTTTTAAATTCAGAAACGAGGTTTGCGAGAAAAATTATCTTTGACACTGTTTTTTTTCTCAATGACATTCAAATCAGCAATGAAAAAAGGCGCAAGTTCAAGTTTGTTCCACCTGAGCGAGTCTGACCACAAATCAGAGACCACTATGATGACACACCATATGTGTTTGATGGATCATGGGAAAAGAGCAGGAACAGTCTTTTGTAGGCTACAGTCCATGCTATGTCTTCCAATGGAACGACTGCTGTTGGCATCCAAATATTGAATAAACGCTTGTAGGTAAGGATGACAGCAGTGGTGAAGTCTACGGCGATACAGATATCACTTATTATTGTTATCTACATATCGCATTGATGTGAATCACACTGTTGCTCTCATATTTAGCTATTTGCTCCTTACAAATTGTGGTTGTTGTGGATGGATGTTCACAATTCTAAATGTGTATTTGATTGAATTCAAGAAGTTTAAGCTGCCTATCAATCATTGTTTTTGAACCCAGTGGACAGCCAGTGAAAAATGCACTCTTGCAACAGCTGCACATTGCGGATCCTAGCCTATGGAATAAAAGTGGGGCTTTTCTTGCACAATCTAATTCATGCTGATAACAATTATTGATCAATAAGCCTTAAAGGACACATGTTCAAACTCACACACTTTTGATAGACTTAAAGGGGCAATCTGTAGTTGCTACATCCATTTTTGGACTTATAAATTATATATACAATTGAAGTCGGAAGTTTACATACACCTTAGCCAAATACATTTAAACTCAGTTTTTCACAATTCCTCACATTTAATCCTAGTAAAAATTTCCTGTCTTAGGTCAGTTAGGATCACCACTTTATTTTAAGAATGTGAAATGTCAGAATAATAGTAGAGAGAATGACTTATTTCAGCTTTTATTTCTTTCATCACATTCCCAGTGGTTCAGAATTTTACATACACTCAATTAGTATTTGGTAGCATTGCCATTAAATTGTTTAACTTCGGTCAAATGTTTCGGGTAGCCTTCCACAAGCTTCCCACAATAAGTTGGGTGACTTTTGGCGCATACCTCCTGACAGCTGGTGGAACTGAGTCAGGTTTGTAGGCCTTCTTGCTCGCACACGCTTTTTCAGTTCTGCCCACACGTTTTTTCTAGGATTGAAGTCAGGGTTTTGTGATGGCAACTCCAATGCCTTGACTTTGTTGTCCTTAAGCCATTTTGCCACAAATTTGGAAGTATGCTTGGGGTCATTGTCCATCTGGAAGACCCATTTGCGACCAAGCTTTAACTTCCGGACTGATGTCTTGAGATGTTGCTTCAATATATCCACGTAAATTTCCTACCTCATGATGCCATCTATTTTGTGAAGTGCACCAGTCCCTCCTGCAGCAAAGCACCCTCATAACATGATGCTGCCACCTCCGTGCTTCATGGTTGGGATCGTGTTCTTCGGCTTGCAAGCCTCCCCTTTTTCCTCCAAACACAACAATGGTCATTATGGTAAAACTGTTATATTTTTGTTTCATCAGACCAGAGGACATTTCTCCAAAAAGTACGATATTTGTCCGCATGTGCAGTTGCAAACCGTAGTCTGGCTTTTTAACTACAGTTTTGGAGTAGTGGCTTCTTCCTTGCTGAGCAGCCTTTCAGGTTATATCGATATAGGACTTGCACAATCTAATTCTAACAATCTAATAGATACTTTTGTACCTGTTTCCTCCAGCATCTTCACAAGGTCATTTGCTGTTGTTCTGGGATTGATTTGCACTTTTCGCAGCAAAGTACGTTCATCTATAGGAGACAGAACGCGTCTCCTTCCTGAGCATTATGACGGCTGCGTGGTCCCATGGTGTTTATACCTGCGTACTATTATTTGTACAGATGAACGTGGTACCTTCAGGTGTTTGGAATTTGCTCCCAAGGATAATGCAGACTTGTGGAGGTCTACATTTTTTTTCTGAGGTCTTGGCTGATTTCTTTGGATTTTCCCATGATGTCAAGCAAAGAGACACTGAGTTTGAAGGTAGGCCTTGAAATACATCCACAGGTACACCTCCAATTGACTCAAATTATGTCAATTAGTCTATCAGAAGCTTCTAAAGCCATGTGGATATGTTTGGAGCTGTTTAAAGGCACAGTCATCTTAGTGTAGGTAAACTTCTGACCCACTGAATTGTGATACAGTGCATTATAAGTGAAATAATATGTCTGTAAACAACTGTTGGAAAAATTACTTGTGTCATGCACAAAGTAGATGTCCTAACCGATTTGCCAAAACTATAGTTTATTAACAAGACATTTGTGGAGTGGTTGAAAAACAAGTTGTAATGACTCCAACCTAAGTGAATGTAAACTTCCGACTTCAACTGTATATCCATTGATTCTTTTTCAGTCCTTGCATCCGTAGCTTTGCCTATTAATTTGAGGGTGGTTACATGCTTTTTACCAAAACAGAGGTGGGGCAAACATTTTGTTGTTTTTTCATCTGTGGATTATCAGGATATCAAAGTGTCACCAACAAAACGTTTAACAATAGGCCTGTAGCAAATGTAGCAAATGACAATCATTTTTCACATGTAAATATCACTTTTTAGTAGTGCTCAAAGCATGCCATTCTATGAGCGCAGCATTTATTGTTCAACTCAAATCAATGAGCCCAATCAGTCCTCCATGACAACAAAATCATAAACAACAGAGTAGGGCTGGGTAATAAGTCCTTAGTTTTGGGTTTATGCTCAGGTAAAACAATTTGGCTAATCTATACTTCATATTTCCAAGTCTTATTCTTGAAGATCAAGGGCTATAACATTTATTGGAATGATTGGAATTTTGATAGACTTTGGTTTTTAATGTAAATATATAATTGCATTGTGTTATTATATGTAGTAGAAAGCGATGGGTTAGAACAAGCCTACATAACCAACCCATAAAGTAAAATTGAACATCCATGTATGGCCAGCTATGTTAACTTTAACATTGATTTATCCTGCAATCCATGTGGTTCAATTGGTAACATTCATCTTTGTCTTCTTCTAATGCCTCTTAAGGGGAAAGTAATCTAAAAGTAACTGAATGTAATCAGATTACGTTACTGAGTTTGGGAAATCCAAAAGTAACAATACTGATTACAATTTTGGACAGGTAACTAGTAACTGTAATGGATTACATTTAGAAAGTAATCTACCCAACCTTGAGCATAACAAACATGTTCAGAGGATGTTCTGCTAATAGGATGCTAAGTGTTGTCTTAGAGTGGTTGGAATGGATACGGGATGACCTAGTCGACATATTCATTTTACTGTTTGTAATCATCTTGGAAATCTTATTATCAGTCCAACCAAGAACAGAGGGGACTAGGCATCAAGTAATTTGCCATGTGAATGTGCAGTCTTGTTGCAGTGCTGTGCATCCTGCAAATCACTGTAACTGGTAATTAAAACATTTTTTCTTGCCTCATCTGATTTTGGTAATAAACCTGCACAGCTATTCCATTTAAGTACACACTGCTCTTGCATCATGTTGTTGTAGCGTGAAGGTTGCATTGACTTAATACCATTGACTAACAGGAAAAGCATAACAAGCAGGTGCTTGCAGGAGAGGAGGTGTGTGGTGGGAGGGTTTGAAAGTACTAACTACACTGCATTTTAGACATTTTCACTCACTCACAGAAACTGACACACACAAGCACATACCAAGGCATGTGCACAGCAGAAGGATGGATGTTACAGGTATAGAATCTGAATTTGAGACAGTTTGCTACAGCAGGAAAATAATGTGAATTATTATGTGAATTATATTTAATAGACACTTCAGAAGTCTTTTAAAACCTCAAATACATGACAAGTGTTAAATGTACTGCATTGCAAGAAAGTTCTCCTGCAACAGGGTGATCAAATGAAGGTCCTACATCTGTAGGTATCCTGCAAGGGCCCATGGATATGTCGGTGTTAAGTACAGTGTCAGTACGGGCAATACTGTATCCATTCATATTATTCTAACTAGACTGTTAATCCATATATTCATCATTATGATTGCTTTATTTTATGCATTCCATGTTAAGATTCATTCACAGTAACTTGCAGTTTTGAGAATGTTAAAGCAGGTGTGTTAGTGGTGGGAAGGAACAAAAGCCCGCACACACTGTGAGTCGACCCTCCAGGCCCGGAGATGCTAATCTTTATGGATCTTCCACCAGAACAAATGACTATCGTCTATACTTTCATGCATTCAACATAAATTACTAATGTATAGTCCATACAAAGTGCATCTGAAATGGCAAATGGCAACCTATTCCCTATATAGTGCACTACTTTACTACTAAAAGTGGTGGACTATAGGGAATTGGGTACCATTTGAGATACAGCCCTAGTCACAATGCATAACTAATGAGCAGGCTATAAACACAGTGTTATGAATGAGTAATGTGCTTCATCCTTGTATGTGTGTGTCTGCGAACCAATTCAATTATATAATATGTTGTATTATAAACTGGGTGGTTCGAGCCCTTAATGTTGATTGTCTGACAGCCATGATATATCAGACCGTATACCATGGATATGACAAAACCTTTATTTTTACTGCTCTAATTATGTTGGTAACCAGTTTATAATAGCAATAAGGCACCTCAGGGGTTTGTGATATATGGCCAATATACCACGGCTAAGGGCTGTGTCCAGGCACTCTGCGTTGCGTCGTGCATAAGAACTGCCCTTAGCCGTGGTTTATTAGCCAGGCAGGAGGGGCGGCAGGTAGCATTGTGGTTAGAGTGTTAGAGCGTTGGACTTAGATCAAATCCCCGAACTGACAAGGTAAAAATCTGTTGTTCTGCCCCTGTAAAAGGCAGTTACCCCACTGTTCCTAGGCTGTCAATGAAAATAAGAATTTGTTCTTAACTGACTTGCCTAGTTTTTAAAAAATCTATATTTACCACATCTCCTCAGGCCGCTTAAATGACCACTGTACACCGGGATGGCTACAGGTCTGTGGGACTGTGTCCCGAATGGCTCCTTATGTAGTGCACTACTTTTGACCACTACATAGGGAAAATGGTACCATTTGGGATGTAGCCTGGGTCTCGGTTGCATTTCCTGGTTCTAAAGCCTTTTTACGGCCAATGAAATCCAATGTCTGACACGCCTCATCCCCCTGCCCAGGGGATAGATGAGGGGAACACACATTCATCCATCAGCATGCTTTCTATCTGCTCCCTGTCACATCCTAGGTTACGCCCCAAATGGTTCCCTCTTCCTTATATAGTGCACTACTTTTGACTCTGTTGACCCTGGTAAAAAGTAGTGCACTATATGGGGTATAGGGTGTCATTTGGGGCGCAAACCAACTATCCCCACAAGGCAGATCAGTGAGGATGAAAATCAGCATATGATGTGTAGAGGACTCAATACTTTTTAAACTAGACATGAAACTTGAGACTTTATCCTGCATGTTTATCCAGCATTGACATAGCTTGGCAATATGATCAGAAATTAAGTCAATAAATCCTTATTTTCAGTAATGTAAAACAGGCTTTGTTGAAACTTGTGTAAAAAGAGTAAGAACGGAGTTCACTCCCAACATGTTTTTCTCAATGAGGTTATGGCTGCATACGAAATGGCACCCAATTCACTTTATAGTGCACTATGGAACCCTATGGGTTATTGTCAAAAGTAGTAGGGGATAGGGTGCCATGTGGTACACTATAGGGGATAGGGTGCCATTGGGTACCATTGGGTGCACTATAGGGGATAGGGTGCCATGTGGTACACTATAGGGGATAGGGTGCCATTGGGTACCATTGGGTGCACTATAGGGGATAGGGTGCCATTGGGTGCACTATAGGGGATAGGGTGCCATTGGGTGCACTATAGGGGATAGGGTGCCATTGGGTGCACTATAGGGGTTAGGGTGCCATTGGGTACACTATAGGGGATAGGGTGCCATTGGGTGCCATTGGGTGCCATTGGGTGCACTATAGGGGATAGGGTGCCATTGGGTGCACTATAGGGGATAGGGTGCCATTGGGTGCCATTGGGTGACACATCAGGTGTCAGAGGTATTGAAAAGTATTATTTTCTAATGTGAGTTTTAATGCATACGTCATTTCTGTTTTGATTAATTTAATTTCCCCTAGAGCATCCAGGTTCAAATGTTGGCTGTCGAATTGTAAAGCAGGGTTGTGCTTCAGTTATTTTCCCATTAAAGAAAGACCTGTAATGGAGTCCTGTGTGTAGCTGGTGTAGAGAGTCAGGCTCGGGACACCAGAAATGAGTAATCAACGTACTTTACTCAAAATACAAAAATACAAGGCAAAGATACGAGCCCACAATAACAGACCGATTTACAAAGAACAATCACTCACAAACAAACATGGGGAACAGAGGGTTAAATAATAAACAGGTGTGTCAGACTAAGACAAAACAAATAGAAAATGAAAAGTGGATCGGCGGTGGCTAGAAGGCCGGTGACGTCGACCGCCGAACGCCGACTGAACAAGACTATTAAATCTACATGCATGTTGTGCTTACCAAACTGAGCATGGAGAGCTTCAAACAAGGTGTGTAGCGAAATGAAAGGCTAGAATGAACCTGGCTAGAATATTACTGTGTAGCCTCTTATATCTGTCATACTTGGCTTAGTGGTACTTACGATTAAGACTCACGTTGACCAATGTTCAACTGAATGAAGATGCAAGTGCTTTATAGTTTTCTATACAACCACAACGTTAGTCATACCGCATCACTTTGCATACTGTATACTGTAGGTATGATGTAATCAACATTTCTTCCTCAAATCCCAGGTAGCACTACTCATAATTTTATATAGACAGACTGATTGTGATTGATGACTAAAAAGCAGAGGTTTTGACAGCCTATCGAAGGGAACCTTCATGTCCTCCAAACCACCCACTTTATTACCACCACACAAAAGCATCTGACCAGTTACTTTTATGGTGCATCTGCTACACTTCGTACCTCCTCTCCTCTGCTATGCCTCAGTATTGGCATTGTAAAAGACCATGTAATTGTCCTCTGTTGTACATCGGCTTGCCGCTACACAGCCACTGGATCTTTTCATTCAATCAGAGCGTAGCCTGCAGTCTTTATTATCAATATAAAGCCAAAGAAAATAGCTGAAAATGAAGAAATAAGTGAAATAGATGGGTTTAGTTTAAACCTTGAAGCGTGGGTGTCACAGGTAGAGTCAGACTGCACATTGACTGACTGCACTGTGATCACTGCTGTGTGACTGACTCTTCTCCCATGCATCTTCTCTGTTTTCACACAGAGGAGAATAGAATACATCTCAATGCCTCCCAGTGAAAAAGATCCTCTGAGTGTGAAGGAGTCCATGGGCCCAAATTGAAAACTACAGTGTAGAGATAGACAGATTGATTATGGGGGTGTCCACTCCAGATAGGGCTTATGAGCACTTGGCTGTGACTCCCTGACTCCCTTACAATCACTCATACATACCCTTAACCCTCCTGTGAAGTCCAATTACCTGGGCATGTCCTGGGTGTCTGTAAGAGGAGAGGATGACCGGACCAGTTCGTCCAGGGTGTGTGATGGATCAAGCCCTGGGTAGAATGGCAGGATGACAGAGGTAAGGAAGCTGAAGATGATAGGAGAGAAAGGAGAATGGGCCGGCTGCTGTGGCCATGGTTCAGACGTGATTGTGTTCTTAAGAGCAAGGTTATCTCACTGGTTCTGCTGTCCGGTCATCATCTTCACTGACTCTTGCCAACAAGTTATGCAGTTTGGTTAATGTCTAACAACCTCCCAAAGGAAGAATGTTAAATGTTTCACTGAATTTATGTTCAAGCGAAGGAGGCGTATTGTATTGACTGATTGGCAAAAAACATACAATTAAACCATTACATAATAAGTAACGCTGAAAATACACTTATTTCATTTGTCTTGATCATTCTATTGTTGCTACCAGAAACTGCAAATATAAAAGAATGGAAGTAAAAAGGAGAAGAAAGAAAGTTTTTGTTTCCAGGATGAAATGGACCTCAAATAGTTAAACACTTTGTTTGTGGGCTATAAAATCCAATTAACCATTGGCTCTATGCCTGTGTTTTACATGTGGGGTTGTGCACGTTTAGCCTGCTATAATCCATGCCACATTCAAACAGTGGGAAATAATGCTTCATCCAAAACAGATTAACCTTTTAAGCAGAGAATATCAAATTACTATACCATGTACACAACGATCAAGGTCTGAGGTAAAATGTGATTTATGTTGAGTTTTACGTTGATGTACAGTATTTTTCATAAAATTATGCAAACTCATAAAATCACTCAAACCAGTAACTGAATTGTAGATAAGGTGAGTCAGTTCCCAGTTATTTTGTATGATCCATTTTAATACCAACCCATCTTCAATCCTGAGCCAGGACAATTTAAATACATCTCAGTGATGCATGTCTTTATAATTTCTGTAATATATTGTTCCATTTCCTTCACGGCAGAAACCAAGTTCCAAGCTAGTGGAATGTAATTTTTCTGTTGGGGATGTTTTGGCCTGAATGTTCCACTGCTTACGTGGAGAAGGGAGGAAACCCTGAAGGGGCATTGGTAACTTCACTTCCTGTGTCCTAAATGGCACCCTATTCCATTTACAGTACGTAGAACTTTTTATTTTATTTTATTTTTTTACTCCCTAAATTCATCATATCCAATTGGTAGTTACAGTCTTGTCCCATCGCTGCAACTCCTGTACGGACTCGGAAGAAGCGAAGGTCGAGAGCAGTGCGTCCTCCAAAACACAACCCCGCCAAGCTTCTTGACACAATGCACACTTAACCCGGAAGCCAGCCAGACCAACGTGTCAGAGGAAACACTGTGTCTTAGTGCATGAGCCCAGCTCACCACAGGAGTTGCTAGAGCACAATGGGACAAGGACTTCTCGGCCCGCCAAACCCTCCCCTAACCCGGACGACGCTGGGCCAATTTGTGCATCGCCTCATGGGTCTCCTGGTCGCAGCTAGCTGTGACACAGTCCAGTATTGAACCAGGATCTGTAATAATGCAGCGAGCACTGAGATGTAGAGCCTTAGACCACTGCACCACTCGGGAGGCCCTAGTATGTACTACTTTTGACCAGGGCCCATAGGTCTCTGGTCAAAAGTAGTGCACTATGTAGGGAATAGAGTGCCATTTGGGAGCCAACTGGCATCTCTGTGCTCTGTTACTGGGTCTGGGTCTTATCAGTTTCCCATCCAATCCACATACTGTGTGAGGAATGAAGGAGTCATCATTTAAAAACAAAACACAGGTTTCGTTAATGCACTTCTCATGAGCCATATGTTGTTGCACAGAACATCTAGGGCTCCTAAATCAGAAACCTTTCACAAAATAAACTTCACATGAAAACATATTTCAACACATTTTGACTGAACAAATTGGACACGTCTTAAAGAAGATGATAATAAATAGTTTAGCTAAGAACTACGGTATATAAACTGGACACAGGATCACTAGTCCATATTTCTGTAAACAACATTGCTTCATACATAATCCAACATACAGGAATCACCAAGTGTGTCCAATCAGCTTGCATTGAGCTCCTCTGTGCCCTGCTGAGAAACCTCATTTGTGAAACAACAGCATCGGGTGACTGAGAAATTAGCGCTAGCTGCTGCCATTATCCAGTTTGTTCTCTGAGATCTGTCTTGACCGGGTGGATGCTGCAATCTCCGCCCAGCAGGCTGCTTCTCTGAGGCTACATCACAAATGGCACCCAATTGCCGATATAGGAGCTCTGGTAAAAAGTAGTGCACAATATAGGGAATACGGTGCCATTTAGGGTGCAGCAATGTGGCTCCCTGGTGCTAAAGCAGGTGATGGAAGTGGAGAGTGGAGAGAAATGCCTGTGAGGTAGTAGACCAATCTGTGGAGGGATATCTCTAGGCCCATCACCACCCCACAGTGAGGGGCCACTTCCAACACACCACAGGAGGGTCTAAATGTGGCCTGACAAAGATCTTCTCTTGGATCAAAATGTTGAAAGTTTGGACACACCTTCTCATTCAAGGGTTTTCCTCTGTTTTTCCTTTTTTAAATTGTAGAATAATAGTGAAGACATCAAACTATGAAATAACACATAAGGAATCATGAAGTAACCAAAAAAGTATTAAACAAATCAAAATATATTTTATATTTGAGATTCTTCAAACTAGCCACCATTTGCCTTGATAACAGCTTTGCACACTCTTGGCATTCTCTGAACCATCTTCATGAGGTAGTCACCTGGAATGCATTTCAATTAACAGGTGTGACTTGTTCAAAGTTCAATTGTGGAATTTCTTTCCTTCTTAATGCGTTTGAGCCAATCAGTTGTGTGGTGACAAGGTAGGGGTGGTAAACAGAAGATAGTCCTATTTGGTAAAAGACCAAGTCCATATTATAGCAAGAACAGCTCAAATAAGCAAAGAGAAATGACAGCCGATCATTACTTTAATACATGAAGGTCAGTCAAGCCGGAACATTTCAAGAAGTTTCTTCAAGTGCAGTCGCAAAAACCATCAAGTACTATGATGAAACTGCCTCTCATGAGGACCGTCACAGGAAAGGAAGACCAGAGTTACCTCTACTGCAGAGGATAAGTTCATTAGAGTTAAGTAAATTTTTGGTTCCAACCGACATGTCTTTGTGAGATGCAGAGTAGATGAACGGATTATCTCCACGTGTGTGATTCTCACCGTGTAGCATGGAGGATGAAGTGTGATGGTGTGGGGGCTCTCATGAGGACCTTAACTAGCATGGCTATCACAGCATTCTGCAGCGATATGCCATCCCATCTGGTTTGCACTTAGTGGGACTATAGTTCGTTTTTCAACAGGACAATGGCCCAACAAACCTTGTCATTCTGAAACTTTGCACAAGTACTGTTGCCCTCTTATGTTTTTCACTGAAATTGTCCCCATTATCCTATCTGAATGTTTGTTTTGTCTTGTTCATTTTAAAGATGATGATACAACAATAAAAATGAAGAAAACTTATGGTTCTTTCATTGTATTATCTAAACCAGATCTATTGTGTTATATTCTCCTACATTCAATTCACATTTACACAAACTTCAGAGTGTTTTCTTTCAAATGAAACCAAGAATATGCATATCCTTGGTCCTTGGCCTGAGCTACAGGCAGTTAGATTTAGGTATGTCTTCAGGCGGAAATTGAAAAAAAGTAGGGTGGTAAGAGGTTATTAAGACCACCAAGAATCACTGTGTGACCCTGATTTAGCCCACCACAGTAAAAGGTTAAAGGGATACTTCAGGATTTTTGCAATGAGGCCCTTTATCTACTTCCCCAGAGTCAGATGAACTTGTGGATACCATTTTTCTGTCTCAGTGGTCTAGCCCTCCTAATGAGAGCATCTATAGAGCAGTGTGGGCCTAGATCTAATCCTAAAGGAAATGGGGCGTGTGAATTCCCTGTCATTTGGACCATTTACAAATCTTCCTTATGCTCTACTCAGTCTCAGATCGATTATCCCACTGAAGACCAGGGTTGCGTCCCTAATGGCACCTTGTTCCCTACAATATAGAGTATATACGCTCTCACACTACTACTCACTCCTGAAAGGTCTTGTCACAATCCGTATTCAACTTAATGTGTATGTGATGTGCATTCGAACCCACATTAACCTCAAATGATAAATTGTCTGTGCAAATATTACAGTGGAATGAAAAGGCTTATTATCTGTTCACTTGCATTCATGTAATCAACCTGGGCACAAATGGCCTTTTCATAGAGACCTTCAAGTTAATTTATGTGATTATTAAAACCTCACACTTCAAAGATGCATTTGAGCTGGTTGTTCATTGACTCACCACACTATTACTCAGAGCAACTAAGCCCATCTGTTATTATGGGATCCACTGAGTGAGAGTCCCACAGTCCTGAAACTATGGAGATAACTTGGGTAATGTTATCCTTCTTCACCCTTCCCTTTAAATATATACATTTTAAAAGACAGAGATACATTACATCTCATCACAAACCTTCAGGGACCTCTGATAGTGTAGGTTGCACTAGCCAGACATGTGGGACAGATATGGACGAGACAGGCAATGTCAACAACAGCCTAGTATGTAGAACAGATGTGGAGAGAGAGAGAGAGAGAGAGAGAGAGAGAGAGAGAGAGGGAGAGAGAGAGGGGGGGGGGAGAGGGAGAGAGAGGGGGGGGGGAGAGAGAGAGCAAGAGAGAGAGAGAGAGAGAGAGAGAGAGAGAGAAAGAGAGAGAGAGGGGGGAGCTGCTCTCAGGTAGTCAGTCATTCAAGGCTCTGAAGCAGAAACTAGAAGAGAGGAAAAACAAACATTCAGAACAGAGCAACTCCCTCGCAGGGTTGACAGGAGTGTTTGTGGTTCGCTTCATGATGATGAGAGGATGAGGGGAGAGGGAGCAGGAGGCTCAGTAGTCGTTTATGACGAAGTGCTCAGCATTCATCTGCTAAGACTGCAGCTAGCGATGGGAGCCCAACCTGCCTGGGTCAACAGAACAGCAAAGAAAGTAACCGGTAAGAAAGTAGTGTAGTGAAGTGAAATGAAGTGTAGTGTAGTGTACGTGCATAGCCCCACTGTTGAGATGGTTTACATCGTGGTACGTGTTGAGATGGTTTACATCGTGGTACGTGTTGAGATGGTTTACATCGTGGTATGTGTTGAGATGGTTTACATCGTGGTACGTGTTGAGATGGTTTACATCGTGGTACATGTTGAGATGGTTTACATCGTGGTACATGTTGAGATGGTTTACATCGTGGTACGTGTTGAGATGGTTTACATTGTGGTACATGTTGAGATGGTTTACATCGGTACGTGTTGAGATGGTTTACATCGTGGTACGTGTTGAGATGGTTTACATCGTGGTACATGTTGAGATGGTTTACATCGTGGTACATGTTGAGATGGTTTACATCGTGGTACGTGTTGAGATGGTTTACATCGTGGTACATGTTGAGATGGTTTACATCGTGGTACGTGTTGAGATGGTTTACATCGTGGTACGTGTTGAGATGGTTTACATCGTGGTACGTTTTGAGATGGTTTACATCGTGGTACGTGTTGAGATGGTTTACATCGTGGTACGTGTTGAGATGGTTTACATCGTGGTACGTGTTGAGATGGTTTACATCGTGGTACGTGTTGAGATGGTTTATATCGTGGTACGTGTTGAGATGGTTTACATTGTGGTACGTGTAGAGATGGTTTACATTGTGGTACGTGTTGAGATGGTTTACATTGTGGTACGTGTTGAGATGGTTTACATCGTGGTACGTGTTGAGATGGTTTACATCGTGGTACGTTTTGAGATGGTTTACATCGTGGTACGTGTTGAGATGGTTTACATCGTGGTACGTGTTAAGATGGTTTACATCGTGGTACGTGTTAAGATGGTTTACATCGTGGTACGTTTTGAGATGGTTTACATCGTGGTACGTGGGCCAGAGAGCGATCCTGACGCCAGAGCACAACACAAAACAGGTGTTCTCTCTCACAGCAGGCAGAAGCAGACTCCTTTCCTTGCTCCACACTCCTCTCCAAAATGACAGGCAACAGCTGCAGATTTTACAACTATTCAATGCTGACTGAGAGAGAGAGAAGGGGTGGGGGGAGTGCCCTGCATACACCATTTATTACATAACACAAAACAGTCCAAGGCGCTGTGATGTGGGGGCGGGGAGTATTTCCCACTATTTCCTGTTAGAGAAGGTTATGTTGTGCAACAGAAGCTTGGCACCCTGGTCACAGCTGTGTTCTTATGGTTCAATCATGGCTTTTCACAGAGGTGGGACCAAGTCACGATTATTCGAGTCACAAGAAAGTCTCAAGTCACAAGGTTCGAGCCTCAAGTCGAGTCCCAAGCAGAACGGGTCGAGTCTCAAGTCAAATCAAATCAAATCAAATTTATTTATATAGCCCTTCGTACATCAGCTGATATCTCAAAGTGCTGTACAGAAACCCAGCCTGAAACCCCAAACAGCAAGCAATGCAGGTGTAGAAGCACGGTGGCTAGGAAAAACTCCTTAGAAAGGCCAAAACCTAGGAAGAAACCTAGAGAGGAACCAGGCTATGTGGGGTGGCCAGTCCTCTTCTGGCTGTGCCGGGTGGAGATTATAACAGAACATGGCCAAGATGTTCAAATGTTCATAAATGACCAGCATGGTCGAATAATAATAAGGCAGAACAGTTGAAACTGGAGCAGCAGCACGGCCAGGTGGACTGGGGACAGCAAGGAGTCATCATGTCAGGCAGTCCTGAGGCATGGTCCAAGGGCTCAGGTCCTCTGAGAGAGAGAAAGAGAGAATTAGAGAGAGCACACTTAAATTCACACAGGACACCGAATAGGACAGGAGAAGTACTCCAGATATAACAAACTGACCCTAGCCAAGCTGTACATTCTAAGAGCAAGCAGGATGGAGTCACATGTTTTTTCAAGTCAAGTCTCAAGTCAAGTAAAAAAAATCTATACATGCAATGACTTGTTCAACTACGAATCTTTGTCTATTTGAGTCTACCAGACAGCCCTTTTCATTATTTTATGAAATAGCCTCTTTGTCAGGCTTAACCTGTCCTATCTGAACGGACACAGGTAGAGGGCAAGACTGTAAAGCCTCCCCTTGAAAAACCAAATGGAATCTGTCTAACGGGAGCTCAACAGGTACATATAAGCACTTGGCACCCTCCCAGGACCATACAATGACCCAATTGGCAATTACAACCAATATGTTTCAAGTTTTAATGTTAATGTCACATACACAAGTATAGTGAAATGCCTTTCTTGCAAGCTCTAAACCCAACAATGCAATAATCAATAACAATGTAATACTAAAGATAACATAAGATAACATAAGGTAGAACAAAAACACATCAGAAAGTAACAAGAAAATGAGAAAGCAAATAAGCATACAATATAGTATATAGGGTCAGTCTGTTCCAATATCATATTTACAATGTGCAGGGATACTGGAGAGATAGAGGTAGATATGTATAGGGGTAATGTGACTAGGCATCAGGATATATGATAAACAGAGTAGCAGCAGCATATACAAATCAAATAAAATTTTATTTGTCATATGCGCCGAATACAACAGTAGACCAATAGACCAGTAGACCAATAGACCTTACCGTTAAATGCTTACTTACAAGCCCTTAACCAACAATGCAGTTCAGGAAATAGAGTTAATAAAATATTTACTAAAATAACAATAACGAGGCTATATATAGGGAGTACCAGTACCGAGTCAATGTTTTATTTCACCTTTATTTAACCAGGTAGGCAAGTTGAGAACAAGTTCTTACAATTGCGACCTGGCCAAGATAAAGCAGAGCAGTTCGACACATATAACAAACATACAGTTTGGAGTAAAACAAACATACAGTCAATAATACAGTAGAAAAATAAGTCATAACAATGTGAGCAAATGAGGTGAGATAAGGGAGGTAAAGGCAAAAAAAGGCCATGGTGGTGAGGTAAATACAATATAGCAAGTGAAACACTGGAATCGTAGATTTGCAGTGGAAGAATGTGCAAAGTAGAAATAATGGGGTGCAAAGGAGCTAAATAAATAAATAAATACAGGAGGGGAAGAGGTAGTTGTTTGGGCTAAATTATAGATGGGCTATGTACAGGTGCAGTAATCTGTGAGCTGCTTTGACAGCTGGTGCTTAAAGCTAGTGAGGGAGATAAGTGTTTCCAGTTTCAGAGATTTTTGTAGTTCGTTCCAGTCACTGGCAGCAGAGAACTGGAAGGAGAGGCGGCCAAAGTAGGAATTGGGTTTGGGGGTGACCAGAGAGATATACCTGCTGGAGCGCGTGCTACATGTGGGTGTTGCTATGGTGACCAGCGAGCTGAGATATGGGGGGACTTTACCTAGCAGGGTCTTGTAGATGACCTGGAGCCAGTGGGTTTGGCGACGAGTATGAAGTGATGGCCAGCCAACGAAAGCATACAGGTCGCAGTGGTGGGTAATATATGGGGCTTTGGTGACAAAACAGATGGCACTGTGATAGACTGCATGCAATTGATTGAGTAGGCTATTGGAAGCTATTTTGTAAATTACATCGCCGAAGTCGAGGATCGGTAGGATGGTCAGTTTTACGAGGGTATGTTTGGCAGCATGAGTGAAGGATGCTTTGTTGCAAAATAGGAAGCCAATTCTAGATTTAACTTTGGATTGGAGATGTTTGATGTGAGTCTGGAAGGAGAGCTTACAGTCCAACCAGACACCTAGGTATATGTAGATGTCCACATATTCTAAGTCAGAACCGTCCGAATAGTGATGCTGGACGGGCGGGCAGGTGCAGGCAGCGATCAGTTGAATAGCATGCATTTAGTTTTACTTGTATTTAAGAGCAGTTGGAGGCCACGGAAGGAGAGTTGTATGGCATTGAAGCTCGTCTGGAGGGTTGTTAACACAGTGTCCAAAGAAGGGCCAGAAGTATACAGAATGGTGTCGTCTGCGTAGAGTTGGATCAGAGACTCACCATCAGCAAGGTTTGTCGAGGTAATTTGTAAAGTGACTATGCATAGATAATAAACAGAGAGTAGCAGCAATGTAAAAACTGCTGTATGTCCTGGATGTCAGGAAGCTTGTCCTGGATGTCAGGAAGCTTGAACCCAGTGATTTACTGGGCCGTACGCATTACCCTTTGTAGTGCCTTACGGTCAGATGCCGAGCAGTTGCCATACCAGGCGGTGATGCAACTGGTCAGGGTGCTCTTGATGGTTCAGCTGTATAATTATCCTTTTGAGGATCTGGGGAACCATGACAAATCTCCTCCTACATTCGGAAAGTGTTCAGACTCGAAATTGAGCTCAAGTGCATCCTTTTTCCATTTATCAACCTTGAGATGTTTCTACAACTTGATTGGAATCCACCTGTAGTAAATTCAATTTGGAAATAATTTGGAAAGGCACACACCTGCTTATAGAAGGTCCCACAGTTGACAGCGCATGTCAGAGCATAAACCAAGCCATGAGGTCGAAGGAATTGGTCGCAGAGCTCCAAGACAGGATTGTGTCAAGGCACAGATCTGGGGAAGGGTACAAAAACATTTCTGCAGCATTGAAGGTCCCCATCAGGGCCTACATCATTCTGAAATGGAAGAAGTTTTGAACCATCAAGACTTTTCCTAGAGCTGGCCGCCTGGCCAAACTGAGTTATCGGGGGAGAAGGGCCTAGGTCAGGGAGTTGACGCTTTTCAGTGGCAGGGACTGGGAAACTAGTCAGGATCGAGGGAAAGATGAACGGAGCAAAGTACAGAGAGATCCTTGATGAAAACCTGCTCTAGAGTGCTCAGGACCTCAGACTGGGGTGAAGGTTCAACTTCCAACAGGACAATGACCCTAAGCACACAGCCAAGACAACGCAGGAGTGGCTTCAGGACAAGTTTCTGAATGTCCTTGAGAGGCCCAGCCAGAGCCCAGACTTGTACCCGATCTAACATCTCTGGAGAGACCTGAAAATAGCTCTGTAGCGACGCTCCCCATCCAACCTGACAGTGTTTGAGATGATCTGCAGAGAAGACCCCCAAATACAGGTGTGCCGTACTTGTAGTGTCATTACCCAAGAAGATTCAAGGCTGTAATCGCTGCCAATGGTGCTTCAACAAAGTACTGAATAAAGGGTCTGAATACTTATGTGAATGTTCATTTAATTTTTTTTTTTTTTTTAAACATTTGCACAAATGTATAAACAGTTTTTGCTTGGGCATGATGGGGTATTGTGTGTAGTTTGATGAGAAATAAAAAAACAAACTATTTCATCCATTTTAGAACAAGACTGCAATGTTTTTAAAAAGTCAAGGGGTCTGAATACTTTACGAATGCACTGTATGTAAGTGGGGGTGCGTGTGGCACCTTAATTGGGGAGGACAGGCTCATTGTGATGAATGGAAGAGAATAAATGGAATGGTATCGATCAAATGGTTTCACCACCATTCCATTCACTCCATTATTATGAGCCGGTTCTCCCCTCAGCAGCCTGCTGTGGCGTGTGTGTACACTCAGGATTACATTTTTTACATGTTAGTCATTTAGCAGACACTTATCCAGAGCGACTTACATTCATTTTCCTACTGGTGCTATGCTCTGCCAACTGAGCCACACAAAGTGGTGTAGTGTAGAGTCCGTAATATGTATGTGCATATTATGTGTGTGTGAGCAGATTATGGAGTGAGGGTTTGTGTGTGTGTTGGAGTGTCTGTGTGTGTGAGTGTGTGGGGCCGTGTGTGTGTGCATAGAGTGTGCAAAAATAGGATCAATTTAGATTGTCCGTGTAGCCATTTTGTTAGCTATTTAGTTTGCAATTTAGAAGCTTTATGGCTTGGGGATAGAAGCTGTTCAGGAACATATTGGTGTCATGGTACCGCTTGCCGTGAGGAAGCAGAGAGAACTGTCTATGGCTTGGGTGGCTGGAGTCTTTAACGATTTTCCTGGCCTTCCTTTCACACCGCCTGATATAGAGGTCCTGGACGGCAGGGAGCTCGGCCCCATTGATGTACTGGGCTGTCCGTACCACCCTCTGTAGCACCATGCGATCGAGGGCGGTGCTATTGCCATACCAAGCAGTGATGCATCCAGTCAAGATGCTCTCAATGCCAAACCTTTTCAACATTTTGAGGGGAAAGAGGCATTGTCACGTCTTCTTCATGACTGTGCATATGTGTGTGGACCATTTTAAGGTCTTAGTGATTTGGACACTGAGGAAGTTGAAGCTCTCAACCTGCTCCACTGCAGCCCTGTCGATATGGGTGGGGGGGCAGTACTGGATGGCTGCTGTTTTGCAAGCTCTGACCCAACTGTGCTATTTTGTGATTCTTTTGTAGTTTATTTTTACTGTATTTTCACAAAATGTATCCGCTATCATTTGTTACAACCTACAATAACTTTTGAACATCAGATTGGCAGTTACTTACCTCAATTCCGGCTTCAACTTCGATTTATCTGCCCTTTCTATAATTCAGACCCAATTTTTCGGGCTACCCCAGAGGAAACGCAGGCGTTTCACATGCAAGAGGGGGGTGAAGGGGAAAACCTCTTCCCTCCATTCTACTGGCCAATATACAGTCACTTGATAAAAATATGGATGACCTCTGATCACGAATTTCCTACCAACGGGACTCATGAAACTGCAATATTCTCTGCTTTTCTGAAGCATGGCTCTTGTACAAGATACCCCTATCCAACTTGATGGATTCTCCATTCACCAGATCCAATAGCTAGCTGTGCAGCAAATCAGAAATCTGTTCGCTAGCTCACCTGACTTGTGTTAATTGACAGTTTGCTGGTCCAATCAGAGGGCCGAATGCGCGTTTCATTAGCCAATCTGTTGAATGTTTTTTTTTGCAAGGTAGATGCTGTGGCTACTGTCTCTGGCTGTGTGGAAGGTAATCCACAGAGACTCTTTGCCACAAAATGAGTGACTTTCTATCATCTTTACAAAACCTGGCCAGATAAGTTCAAGTCATCAATCTCAAGTTATTTTATTTTCTATCATGTGGAGTCTCAAGTTATCAGATTTGTGACGCAAGTCATACCCGAGTCCAAGTCATGTGACTCAAGTTCACAACTCTGTCTCTTCATCTGATGGGCCAACTTCAGGACTACTTGTCAGACAACGTCAGATTTAAGAGGCACATTCAGCACCTCTGTGACTTTGTGACAAACCCTTCCCCCTGCCTCCCCCTCCCACCACCTCAACCCTTTCTCAGAGCATTGCGTATTATTATGTAAAGAAATCGGGGACACTCCAATTAGTATGATATGTTACGTATAGTATGTATTCATTTGTGGATGTCCATCACCTATTTCGTATGATACCGTGCAACCTTGGCTAGCGCGCACTGCGCCCGGCCCGCCACAGGAGTCGCTGGTGCGCGATGAGACAAGGAGATCCCTACCAACCAATCCCTCCCTAACCCGGACAACACTAGGCCAATTGTGCGTGGCCCCACGGACCTCCCGGTCACGGCCGGTTACGACAGAGCCTGGGCGCGAACCCAGGGACTCTGATGGCACAGCTGGCCCTTAACCACTGCGCCACCTGGGAGGACCTACGTGGAAACAACGTTGATTCAACCAGTGTGTGCTCAGTGGGATGGGGTTTTGAAGTGAAAGATTGTGGAGACAAAATAACAATTAATGAAAAAGTAGCCAATCTTCAAGGCTTTACACTACTGGTCACTTTTACCTTACGCATACATGTTTTAAAAGATGCACTTCAGCTACCCCTCATCAAACATTTCCTTAAAGCAAATCTGTGTTGTTGTTACAGTGGTAGAATGTGACCCTAGAAGGATTCCTCCTCTCTGAGAGTGCCTGAGGCGGTTTGTGCATGCCTTTGGAATGCCAATAAAGCCAATTACCTCACAGATACAGTGCATTCAGAAAGTATTCAGACTCCTTGACTTTTTCCACATTTAGTTACGTTACAGCCTTATCCTAAAATTGATTAAATTGTTCCCCCCCCCCCCTCATCAATCTACTGTACACACAATACCCCATAATGACAAAGCAAAACATTTTTTTTTTTACATTTCTGCAAATGTATAAAAAAATCAAATAATGAAATATCACATTTACATAAGTATGTAAGTAAAATAATTAGGCAAAAGGACAAGGAATTCACTAACTAACACAAGCACACAGTGCTTGTTTAAAAAGAGCCACACAGACAGTCATTACAGGCAATGGTAAAGACAAGCTTTGGGAAGGTCTTTGTTACTGCTACAGTGTTGCAACATACTGCTTGTGTCCCAAATGGCACCCTATTCCCTATATCAGGGGTACTCAACTCTTACCCTATGAGGTCCAGAGCCTGCTGGTTTTCTGTTCTACCTGATAATTAATTGCACACACCTGGTGTCCCAAGTCTAAATCAGTCCCTGATTAGAGGGGAACAATGAAGAAATGCAGTGGAACTGGCTTCGAGATCTACAGTTGAGTTGGAGTGCCCTATATAGTGCAGGACTTTGACCAGGACTCTATATGAGTCATTCTACAGAAGTGTTGCAAATTGTGGGTTGGAAAAAAAATGTTTTTCTTTTTCTTTCTTCATCTGCCATTCTCTCTTGGGCTTTCAACCTCGATCACAATAGAAATGGCTTTGTATTTCATAGCAATTTGATAATAGGCCTTTAAAATAGTTCCATAGTCGCTGGTTTTAAGGAAAGCTATACAAACCACTCAAAACAAATCATCAACTTGATAACAATCGTACATGCAGAACTGCAGATATTGTCTGCCTTACTTTCAGGGATAACATAATGAAAACAGAAAGCAATGAATAATATTTACTAAATGCCAAATCTTGCATTGTCCTACCATTTATGCGGAAAGATGATGATTTGATTAGACATTGACAAAATATGTTTCAAATGGCCAAGATGCAGTAGACTAGAGCCTGTTTTGGGCAGTTCCTGGCAATCAAATTGAATGTAGCGTTTTATACGTCTCTTCCTGAATGTCATGGTAATGAGCAGGGACAAATGGTCTGATGGTCATAGAATAGGATTAAAGAGCACATATAATATATCCTGAAGATCAGGGGAAAAGACAACAGCTCTAAAGTACTTTGTGGTTGTTTTGTCTCCCCATATTATTGTTGAAGTATACATGTTGTTTGAAAGAAAAGGATGACAAAACAGCTACATCGTTGTATAGATAAGCGTACGAGACAGAGCTGAAAAACATCTACAAAATGACTTGAATTCAGAGATGTGTGCTGATTTTGTTTTGTTCTCGTCAGATTTCTCTCAAATGTTGTCACGTGATGTGCAAATAACATCATGATCAAAATAACAACAGCCATTTAGAGATTATCCAGAAACATTTTACATGTGGTGTGCTGTGGTGTTTTTTCCACACAGCCCCATCTGATTGCTTTACGATGTTAAAGCAAGTGCCATTTGATTTAATTCTCAAAAAAGTCAAATACACTACCCACCCAAGTATAATACACAGTGCCACAGGATTTAGCTTCCCGTAAAACCAAAATAAAATGGTGACAATTCTTCTACCCTGAAATTGTAGCCTACTAATGTCAAAACCGATTTAACTCAGACTGTCTAATTGTATTTTTTTGTTGTCCAATTGTCTCAAGATGGCTTGGAGAGGGGCTCTCTGAGAAATTCAAACAGTTCTTTCTAGATTATTTTGGGCCATTTTGCTTTACTGTTTTAATGAGAACATTTATTAGTAAACTGGAAGATTAGCCCATGATGTGCCTCTGGGCTAGAGAAGGAGTTGTTGTCCCACTGCGTGATCTGGCATTCATAGACAAAGCACAGCGACATCCATTCATACTTCTCTGTTTCGATCTGAAAAGATTCTTAGCTACATTTCAACTGCACGGAATACATCTTGTGTCAAAGCTACATGCATTAATAGCCTAATAATTTCAACGTGTGGGGGCTCAGATTTCTCTGCATCTCAACTTAAAATGGATTGGTTGAGACAGAGGACAGTGCTATAGAGGTAGATGGTGTTATAGGAAGATGCTTGCATCTCAAAGAGATGAATGAACTATTTTTCATTTCAAGGTAGTGAGATGAAGCACCTTACAGGCTGACATTGTTATTTCTATTAGTTCATGTCTCTTTAAGACCTGTCTGTCGGAAAGTCTCAACAAATCCGCTGTAATGTATAAAATCAGTATCACCATACCGATGCAACAGTGTTGCGTACAGTAACATTTGGCAAATTACACAATTCAACTGTTTACAAGCCTGATGAAGATCTTTAGGTCGCAGCGTTGCACAACAAACTGTGGGAGCATGAATCAGCATGCGGATATCAATCTTTATTTCATAACCTCTCTTTGTAATCACAGTTTTTCTAATGCCTGCTCTGTTTCTCGGCCTGCACCACATCAGATGTACACTCAGTCAGTTCATGTTACAGTGAGTCTATATTTACCCCCCCATATCAGAGAATTAGCCATCTGATTCTTCGTATAGCTGTTCGTTTTCAGTTGCCTACCGACCCAGTAGTTGTGAGGAGAAGATTGTTCCGATTTCATTGATTCAAACTATATTTAGACATTTAATACAGTTGAGCACATTTATCAGTGGCTATGTTCCAAATGGGAATAGGAGCTACAGGCTCTGGTCAAAAGTAGTGCACTATATAGGGAGTAGGGTGTCATTTGGGACGCAAACAGTATCTGGAGGCCACTTCCCTCTGGACATCTCTTCCTGGGGTTTTTTCCACTTGAAATGCTTAAGAGTCAGTGCTGCTTGCACAGTTGCATTGAATGACTTTTAAATGCTCCCTATTTCTCGCAGGTTTTTAACACAATCGTGTGATTGTTTGGGAACATTCCAATAAATTACTTTTCCTTACCCCAAGTAAGAAACAGAGGGGGGCTATTTTCACACACCATCCTGGCAACATTTTACATTCCAAAAGGTAAACTACCATTCATTCTACACAGAGGATTAAATCATTTTCTCTTTAACCATGGATTGTTCGGTGTCACACTGAATAAACTAATTAAATATTTATGCATTTAATTCATTTCCACTTCATCATACTCCATGCTGCTTCCTCCTTTCTTTAAATCATTCTCTAACATTTAACACATTGTAGGTGTCCACGGAATGGAATGAGATGCTTGTGTTCTTCGGAGTGCTCTGAATGACAGTGAGAAGTTCACTTCTGCTTTTCTGGCTTCTCAGAAACAGAATAGTGCAGAATTCAAATTAAACATGTGGAACTGAAAAAACTTTGGTTGACAAGAACGAAAATGTTACACGCACACACATAGGAACGCACACACAGGCATACACAGGCACACACAGGCACGCACACAGAAACAAACACACTTTTTACATTTTAAACTCTGAAATGTAAGCCATTAGCCAGCCTGTGGAGAAGACTACAGTTGTGTTTTCTTACATATAATCTCTGGACTGACTCTATGATACTGGTTCCTATGGGACATGAAGCCCCATACACTGATGTTGCACTTTTGATTATATTTTTCTGTGCACAGAACTGCTATATACAGAATCAGAGAAACAAAAGCAAGCATATGTGGTCTCATGGCCAAATTCCGTCTACTCCGAATATTAGCACCTTTTTCATCTTAGTTTTTGATATTCTCACTGTTCCGTAGATTCCTGAATCATTAAATATTGTAAAACATCCCCTGATGCCTTTTCCCACTCTGTACAAAGACTGGTTTGAAATAACACTGGTGTCAGTTCCTGGGAGAGTTAGACAGATGCCATGCAGAAGAATACAATATATCTGTGGTGATAGCAAAGCCATCAAAGCCAGGGACAGACTCATGATGATCGAGTAGAGAAAATGAAGAGAAGACACAAATTCCACTGGCACTATAAGGCCCCCAAAAAATACCACAGAAACGGCCCCTAAACATAATAGGATGACAGAAATCCAAATCCCAATACCACTCCAAGGCCCCCAAAACATACCACAGAAACACAGAAATCCAATAATTGAGGGCTTCATATTTCTCCAAAGAAAAACTGAATGTGCTTGTGGAAATTATGACAGACACAGACATACGGGCTCAGTGGGAACACAGTTGGTATTTAGGCCCATCTCCAGACCCTGAGGTGAATATAGTGATTTTCTCTTTGAAGCACCCGAGCACATACCTAGGGTACGTAGCTACCTGCTCTCTCTCTCTCTGGTCGGGCTGAGAACACAGGTGGCAGTCAGACATTTAGCTCCCAGCACATTTGGATCAGATTGATTCTCTTGCTTCAATTGGAACAATGATTTGCAGGTGTTGCTCTAAGCCGGTGGTTATGGGTATATCTTTTGTTCTTTAGCTTTTGCTCTCTCTCTGTCTCTCTCTCTCGCTCTCTCTCTCCCCTCTCTCGATCTCTCAATCACAACTGTTAAACGGTGCCCTCCAGTGTGTACAAAAACCACACCACCATGTTTCCAGATACAGTGCCTTCAGAAAGTATTCATACCACTTTACTTTTTCCACATCTTGTTGTTTTACTGCCTGAATTCAAAATTGTATAAATTGATTCTAACCCATCTACACACAATACCCCATAATAACAAAGTGAAACATTTTTTTAAATAAAATACAGAAATATCTCAGCCCTGAGTCAATACATTGTAGAAGCACCTTTGGTAGAGCTTTGACCACCTGGATTGTACAATATTTGCCCATTATTCTTTTTAAAATGATTACTGATTACTGATAGACAGCTAGACAGCCATTTTCAATTATTGCCGTACATTTCAAGCTGATTTAAGTCAAAGCTGTAACTAGGCCACTCAGAAACATTCAATGCCATTTTGGTAAGCAACTTCAGTGTATATTTAGCCTTGTGTTTTAGGTTATTGTCCTTCTGGAAGGTGAATTCATCTCCCAGTAGCTGTTGGAAAGCAGACTGAACCAGGTTTTCCTCTAGGATTTTGCCTGTGCTTATAGCTGTATTACAGTTATTTTTATCCTAAAAAAAGCATTGCCTCTGACAGGCATACCCATAACATGATTCAGCCACCACCATGCTTGAAAATATGAAGAGTGGTACTCAGTGATGTGTTGTAGTGTTGTATTTGTATATTTTTCAGTATTACTTTAGTGCCTTGTTGCAAACAGGATGCATGTTTTGGAATAGTTGTATTCTGTACAGGTTTTCTTCTTGTCACTCAGTCGTTTAGGTTAGTATTGTGGAGTAACTACAATGTTTTCTCATACCACAACTATTAAACTCTGTAACTGTTTTAAAATCACCATTGGCCTCATGATGAAATCCCGGAGCAGTTTCCTTCCTCTCCGGCCACTGAGTTAGAAAGGATGCCTGTATCTTTGGGTGTAATGATACACCATCCAAAGCCTAATTATTAACTTCACCATGCTCAAAGGGATATTCAGCATTTTTTATTTTTACACATATACCAATCTGTGCCCTTCCTTGCAAAACCTCCCTGGTCTTAATCTGTACTTGAAATTCACTACTCGATAATTGTATGTGTGGGGTACAGAGATGGGGTAGTTATTCAAAAATCATGTTAGCCACTATTATTGAACACGGAATGAGTCCATGCAACTTATTATGTGATTTGGTAAGCACATATGTTCTGGTGAACTTTTTAAGCTTGCATTTATATGTTTGTAATTTAGAGAAGCTCTTATCCAGAGCGACTTACAGTTAGTGCATTCCTCTTAAGATAGCTAGGTGGGACAGCCACATTTCACAGTAAGAACATTTTTCCTCAATAAAGTAGCTATCAGCAAAGGCAGAGCTAGTAAAAAAAAAAGTGCAAGTGGTAGTTCACAAAATGCATTTTGGGGGAGGTGGGGGTGGGAAGGGTTGAGCATCAGGCAGGCTGCAGAATTCTGGATAAGTTGCAAGGGTTTGATGGCACAAGCGGGGAGCCCAGTCAACAGCGAGTTGCAGTAGTCCAGACGGGAGATGACAAGTGCCTGGATTAGGACCTGAGCTGCTTCCTGTGTGAGGTAGGGTTGTATTCTATGGATGTTGCAGAGAAAGACAGGGTGTTGTACAGGGTCATGCCAAGGTTCTTTGCACTCTTGGAGGGGGGACACTGTGGAGTTGTCAACTGTGATGGAGAGGTCTTTGAGCAGACAGGCCTTACCCGGGAGGAAGCGAAGCTCTGTCTTGTCGAGATTGAGCTTGAGGTGATGGGCTGACATCCAAGCTGAGATATCTGCCAGGCACGTAGAGATGTGTGTCACCATCTGGGTGTCAGAGGGGGGAGGAGAAAAGTTGTTGAGTGTTATCCGAATAGCAATGTTAGGAGAGTCCATGAGAGGATATGATGTAGGTGAGTGACTTGGTGTATAGAAAGAAGAGGAGAGGGCCAAGAACCAAGTCCTGGGGGACACCAGTCATGAGAGTACATGGTGCAGACACAGATCTGATGGTTTACATTGTCGAAGGCAGTGGATAGATCTAGGAGGATTTAAACAGAGGATATAGATTTAGTTTTGGCAGTGAGGAGAGCCTCCGTAACACAGAGAAGAGCAGTCTCGGTTGAGTGACCCGTCTTGAAGCCTGACTGATTAAGGGTAAAGAAGATCGTTCTGAGAGAGCTAGCGAGAGAGTTGATCAGAGACAGCATGCTCAAGTGTTTTATAAAGAATAGAAAGGGATACCAGTCTGTAATTTTGGACGTCAGCGGAGTCAAGTGTTGGTTTCTTGAGGTGGGGAGTAACTTGTTTTGAAGTCAAAGGGGACGCAGCCAGTTGTCAGGGAAGAGTTGATGAGGAAAGTGAAGTATAGGAGAGGTCTCTAGAGATGGTCTGGAGAAGGGAGGAGGGGATGGGGTCGACCAGGCAGGTTGTCAGGAGGCCTGACCTCACTAGCTGCAGGATTTCATCTGGAAAGAGAGGGGAGAAAGAGGTAGGGTAGTTCTGTGTGAGTGGGACTCAATAGGCTAAGTGGATGAGGAGCGGATGTTGTCAACCTTCTTTTAAATGTGGTTGACAAACTCATCCACAGAGATAGAGGAGGTGGAGGATTAAGGGGGGAGGAGAAGGTGCGGAATAGTTTCCTAGCGTTAGAGACAGAAGCTTGAAATTTAGAGTGATAGAAAGTGGCTTTAGCATCAGATACAGAGGAAGAGAAGGTAGAGAGGAGGAAGAGAAGGGATGATAGGTCCTCTGGAAGTTTAGTTTTCCTCAATTTTTGCTCAGCTGACTGCAGCCCTGTTCCGTAAGCTCACAATGAGTCAGCCACGGAGCTGAAAGGGAGTGCTGATCTGGCCGAGAGGAAAGGCAACAGTGCAAGTCATAGGATGCGGAAAGGGAGGAGAGTAGGGTTGAAGAGGCAGAATCAGGAGACAGGAGGGAGAAGGATTTAGCAGAAGGGAGAGATGATAAGATAGAAGAGGAGAGAGTATTGGGAGAGAGAAAGAGCGAAGATTGCAATGGCTCAAGACCATCTGGGTTGGGGCTGAGTGGCTAAGGTGGAGGAAAGGGAGTCAGAAAAGGAAACAAAGTAGTGATCAGAGGCCAGGAAGGGGATTGCAGTGAGATTAGTAGGCGAACAGCCTCTCGTAAAGATGAGGTCAAGCGTATTTCCTACTTATGAACGGGAGTATACTGGGAAAGGGTGAGATCAAACGAGTCAAGGAGGGGAAAGAGAGAGTTGGAAAGAAATTAATTGAAGGCAGACATTGGGAGGTTGAAAATGAAGAGCTGTGAGACATCAGGAAATGAGTTTATCAAGGTGTCAAGCTCAATGAGGAAATCTCTAAGGGCACCTGATGGGCGATAGATGACAATGTTAAGTGTGAGTGGACAAGTGACAGTGACAACATGGATTTCAAATGAGGAGATGGACAGTTGAGAGACGGAGAAAAGAGAAAATCTCCACTTAGGACAAATGAGTAGCCTTGTGTCACCACCACGATGACCAAATGCTCTTGGACTATGAGAGAAAACGTAGTCCGATGAAGAGAGAGCCGCTGGAGTGGCAATGTTTTCTGGGGTTCTCCATGTCTCCGTTAGGGCCAAAAAGTCAAGGGACTGAAGGGGAGAATAGGCTGAGATGAACTCGGCAGTTCCAAATGTTGCCAGACACCTGGAATTCCACATGGGTTGTGCACGCAGGGTATACTAAATTAGAAGGGGTGTGGACCGTCCGTAAAGCCTACAGGGATAGGAGCGAACTGGGATAGAAAACACACACATAGTTCCCAAAGCTACAAAAGAGCAAAATAAGATCATGTGAAAATAACTACAGTAGGTAAGACACTGAAGTGAGAGAGTGGTGTGGAGCCTTCCTCTCTTTCCTTCCTCGAACAGGAAGAACTTCCACTTCCGCAGAACTGTCTTTGTTTTGCAACGTGACCGCCACTTACAGCTGCCGCTGAGAAAACAGGCTGAAATACTCATCCTAATTTCTAATTGACTTGCATAGGTGAAGAGCACACCTCCCGGTACTAATTGCTGGTCGCCTAGGAGAGGAGAAACCACTCCCCCTCCAATACAGCTACTGATTACCAAAACAATAACAGTCACAAATTGCCCTGTCCTTTAATCCTGGTTGATGTGTGAACAATCATCTGCAAATGAATAGCAGTCAGAAGTTCACACACCAAGTACTGGGAAGACAGGCAACACTTAAAGAAGATGGCTCTAGTTAGAAAAAATACAGTACTAGACAACAACCAATAAAGACAAAATATATATGCATCCACTCCTGGAGAGTGCTCTAGCTATAACAAAGGGGTTGAAGACTCATTGCCTCAAGACATTTCAGCTTTACATTTTTTATTCATTTTTTTAAAAAAATCCACTTTGACATTATGGGTATTGTGTGTATATCAGTGACACAAAATCTCAATTGAATCTATTTTAAATTCAGGCTGTAACACAAAATATGGAAGAAGTAAACAGGTGTGAATACTTTCTGAAGACACTGTAACATACAACACAGCAATGTGCTACTTTCACAGAATCACAGATGCCGAGGTATTTTTACCATTGAAAAAAACATATAGCAGTGAGCAGCTAGCTTCGAGTGCCCTACTCAGTCTGAACTGCCACGTGTCATTCCAAACATCTAAAGGGGCAACTTCTAATCTGATTTCGTCTCATAGAAAGGCATTATAACTAATCAGATTACATTACTCAGCAGCACTCTCCACTCCCATTTATGGGCGGTGATGGCCTGTCTGAAATTTAACCCACCACTTACTGTATAAAGAGATCAAATGAGAGATAGATAGAGAGACAGAGAGAGAGAATGAGAGACAGAGAGAGAGAGCAAGATAGAAGAATTGGGTTTGGGGGGGGGGGGGGCATTCACCTGCAATTTCAAGATACGTGTTTGCTGTTATACTTTTTCCTGTGCTGTACTCTTTATACTCTGTTTAAACCTCATCTCCTCACCTAAAGACAAGTGTGACATTCGAAGGGAAGCTTAGAGAAATAAAGCCAACGAGACTTCCCTTTGTCCCTACAGTAGGTCTTGTTTCCACTGTGTCCTGACCGGCCTCTGGTCCTCCCAGCTGTGTTGGGTCCCCGTCCCTCAGAGTCAGACAGCTGGCCCGGGGTGAGGTCACTGTGCTGGGGCCATGGGAACATGGATCCTCCCCTCTCTGTGACACCTGTCTGGAGGAGCTTCAGAGTGATGCACTCTGGGACCCTCGGTCCCAGCCAGCTTTGTGGCCCAGCAACCTGACATCCAGAGGTGTTGACTTAGGGTCCCAAATGGCACCCTATTCCTTAGAGCACTACTTTTGACCAGGGTCCAAAGGGCTCTGATCAAAAGCAGTGTACCATATTGGGAATATGGTGTCATTTGGGACTCAGGCCTTAATGTACCCATCCTTCACCCCTTCCTCCACAGAGGCTCCATCCTCCATCCTCCACATAGTCATTCCTTCACATTTCTGTTTCCGCATGATGACAAATCTACTTTCCTTCATCATGTAACCATAATTCACTTTCAGACTATACATATTCATTAGCCCGTGCATGTTGTCATTTAATTCCAAATGACTTCAATTTAATTAGCATAATTAAACATTATCTATGATAATTCCCCAACCAAGTACCCCCCTGAGAATTTGCAGGCATGTTCTAATATATGTTTGTGTCTGGAAAAGCATGATTGATAATATAATTATGCTTGAGACAATCACAGTTGCACAGTATTAATAGGGGTTGTTAATGGCACCACCACACGTAAACGAGCCTGTCCACACAAAACAAATGTTGCCGTCATGGGAACTCATATCATGCATAGCGTAACCCATGATTAAGAGGACCAGGAGTTTTTAGTGAATGTTTGACCTGACCAGGAAAACATTCTCTATCCCTTTCTTCTCAAAACACGTTGGAAAAGAAGGTCTGAGGGACCTTCTTCTCCTCCAATATGGTTGAGAAAGATGCAAAGAGATAGGATGCGAGGAATCGAGGAAAGAAGAATTGAGAACACACTCTAAAGGCGGAGTAACCAGGGGAACCATAGAGGGAGGGAGCAGACACTGTGAGTCTTAAGGGTGTGTTTCCATGTCCACAATACACACCAGAAATAGAGGTCCAACAGACCAAATTAATTTCATGCCTCTGACAATATGTTTTCACAGAGTTGGATACTTTCGACAGGCATAAAGCGTTTTGCTGCATGTGATATACACTGTGTGTACAAAACATTAAGGACACCTGCTCTTTCCATGACATAGACTGACCAGGTGACTCCAGGTGAAAGCTATGATCCCTTATTGATGTCACTAGTTAAATCCAATTCAATCAGTGAAGATGAAGGGGAGGAGACAGGTTAAAGAAGGATTTTTAAGCCTTAAGACAATTGAGACATGACTTGTGTATGTGTGCCATTCACAACTGTGGAAAGCATTGGACTCAACATGGGCCAGGATCCCTGTGGATCACTTTCGACACCTTGTAGAGTCCATGCCCTGACGATTTGAGACTATATATACTGTATAATGTATATACTGTACATACTGTATTTTATACCATCTATTGTACCTTGCCTATGCCGCTCGGCCATCGTTCATCCATGTACATACATGTACATATTCTCATTCACCCCTTCAGATTTGTGTGTATTAGGTAGTTGTTGGGGAATTGATAGATTACTTGTTAGATATTGCTGCACTGTCGGAACTAGAAGCACAAGTATTTCGCTACACTCGCATTAATATCTGCTAACCATGTGTATGTGACCAATACATTTCATATGGTTTGATTTTACTATTCTGAGGGCAAAAGGGGGGGGGTGCAACTCAATATTAGAAAGGTGTTATTATTATTTTGTACACTCAGTGTGTGTTTCATTCTTGTGTGGTGTGGAGTCTGGTGCAGAGAGCGGATGTGGAGATGCCCTGCACAGCTTCTGCCTGCATCCCAAATGGCACCCCTTTCCCCATGTTGTGTCCATAGGGCTCTGGTCAAAGGTAGTGCACTATATAGGGAATAGGGTGCCATTTGGCACATTGACTCTGTCTTCAGACAGGGAAGAATCAGAGAAATGACTCTAAAGACCGCCTGGATATACGCATGGATCCTTATGTAATTTCTCTCTGTGCGTCAATCAATGAAGTCTTCATCTGCGAACGGTGCCCAGTATTACATTTTTGAGTCAGTTCTTTGGCACCTGATGTGAATGTTGAATGTTGGAAAGAAAATCTCAGCACAATGAGAAGAGTCTTCACTGTAGGGCTGTAGGGCTATAGACCAATGCAGCAAAGCAGAGGTTGGGCCAAGCACACTTCTGGAAAATGTTCTTTAACATTCTTTGACTAGATGAGGGATGAAGAGATATTCAGCCATACTTGAACGACAATGGAGGCTGATTTAAGAAATGCTTTATTATTATTAAAACCAATGTGTTTCAGAGTGATGCCTTTATCAGGGATTTAGATAAGTGATGGACCTCCTCCTCTACTCAAACATGCTACGTCCCTCCTGCAATGTGTGTCTATTTGACCAACAGTGAAGTAGGCTGTAGGCTAACTGTCATAGTGGATGACTGATGTTACTGTTATACAATAGTTCAGCATAGAGGTTATGTGTCACAGGAGCTAGAAACAGCTTACAGGTGATGTGTAGAGAAACAGGTTGTTAAGGTTGGTGCCACCACAAGGCTCGCCATAATAACAGTCAGCATTTTGAAAGGACATCCCATCACTGTCATATTATTTGGCAAAAGAAAGGTCAAATGTACTGTACAGTGTCTGTCATTCTCCTACATGTCCTCCTCCATAGGTTTTCTTCACCGAGAATACATTTGTAGTCATTATGAAGTCAGCAAGCACCATCACATTTCCACTAAGTTTAACATCATTACACTCCTTGTTTGGAGAGTGTATGACCCTCTAATAACTACAGCTCACTTTTCAATTACTTGAGTCACAGGGTGGCCATAATATCATAATATCTTATTAATAATACTATAATGATTGACTATTTAATACGCATATACACGATGAGAAAGGGAATAACTTCTAAGTATTGTTTATGTTGTTAGAAACAGGTAAGATTAGAATCCCTGCACCATTTTATGTTTTTAATATAATTTGATCCCTGAGAAATTAAGCTAATAGATTACATCCAAGTTGGCCATTTTAATTTATAGGATTGATATGATATTCAAAACATGTAGTAATAGCAGGAACAGCACCATCTAGTGGCCAGAACCTGGTAATATCAGGATGAGGATGGGACATAAACAACTTCAATCACTCATTCCTCTGAACAGGAAGAAAAAAACATCACCAAATTCACTAAGACTGCACTGAAAATGCACTGAAACTCATTGTCAGAAAACAGTTTGTCCCAAATCAGATGTTAGCTACTATATTTATTGAATATTAAAATGGCCAATTTGGGTGCAATCAAATAGCTTAATTTATTAGAGATCAAATTATAGTTCAGCAAAATAATTGCAGGAATGCTCATCTTATCTGTTTCTAACTACATGGTGGGTGTAATGTTTTGCTGAAATGACATCGAACGACCCCAACGTAAGAGATGGAAACATGCTCATCTGTGAAACTAAGCATAGTTCGTTAGAAAAGCATTACATAAACATCTATTTGTTTTGCACGTTGAAAAGATCCCATAATATTAATCAAGCCCTCTCAAATTAAATCTTTATTTTAGAATTAATAACTAAATGTGTTATTTTAAAACACTTATTCCCAGTCATATAGGAAGCCAAAGAGTCAACACTGTATATTGCTGGTTCCCAAATGGCACCCTGTTCCTTATATGGTGCACTACAATTGATCAGTGCTGACCAGAGCCCTATGGGCACTGGTCAAAAGTAGTGCACTTCATAGGGAATAGGGTACCATTTGAGACGTAGTCGATAATTAAGAGACATTAACAACTGCCAGACTGCCTCAATTACTGTTAGTGCTGCTATTTAACTATATTAAATTATGGTGTTAGTTATGGAAAGTGCAATTCAAATATTACCATTTCATGAAGTTGTAAAACCCTTTTGAGTTTGGATGTGAGAGTTTCAGCAGGAGTGACTTGAGTGTTAAATTTAGTAATGCTATTCTGCCGTATCTTTCTATCCATCTCTCTCTTTTTCACTCCATATGTTGAAGTTTACATACACTTAGGTTGGAGTCAATAAAACTCGTTTTTCAACCACTCCACAAATTTCTTGTTAACAAACTACAGTTTTGGCAAGTCGGTTAGGACATCTACTTTGTGCATGACACAATACATTTTTCCAACAAACGCAGTGTTCATACAGCTCAGGAAGGAGACGCGTTCTGTCTCCTAGAGATTAACGCACTTTGGTGCGAAAAGTGCAAATCAATCCCACAACAACAGCAAAGGACCTTGTGAAGATGCTGGAGGAAACAGGTACAAAAGCATCTATAGCCACAGTAAAACGAGTCCTATATTGACATAACCTGAAAGGCCGCTCAGCAAGGAAGAAGCCACTGCTCCAAAACCGCCATAAAAAAGCCAGACTACGGTTTGCAACTGCACATGGGGACAAAGATCGTACTTTTTGGAGAAATGTCCTCTGGTCTGATGAAACAAAAATAGAACTGTTTGGCCATAATGACCAGCGTTATGTTTGGAGGAAAAAGGGGGAGGCTTGCAAGCCGAAGAACACCATCCCAACCGTGAAGCACGGGGGTGGCAGCATCATGTTGTGGGGGTGCTTTGCGGCAGGAGGGACTGGTGCTGGTCAAAAGTAGCATTCTACTTAGGGTTCCATTTGGGATGCGACCAAGAATGAATGTTATTATGAGGGTTTAGAACATATTTTAAAGAAACATGGTTATGCCCAGGACAGAGTGGACAGAAATAAATGAGTGCTGCTGTGTTTTAGTCATTACCAGATGGAGAAACAAGAATTTCCCCATTTTAAACGTGACTCTCAGTGCTACCTGGCTTTTTTTAGTCAGTGAAAACCTGCTTGTATTGGAGTGCCCTCTGGTGGTTGATTATATACCCCTCATCTCTTGTGACATTACAGCCAGTCTGGCTGGAAATGACAGTAAAAATAAACAAATCATATTAAATTATATTAAATTAATATGACTGATTAATATCAAATATATGTAATATCACATATATGTCAATTTGGAAGACCAAATAAAGGCAAACAAATAAACAAATAACAAACAAATCAATTCTTTCATCTGTTTATGTATGCAAATATTCCGACCTTGGACATACAAAAAAATGTATTCATATCAATCTTCATACAGTTAAAAAATGAATTTGAACAATTCAGTCACTTGGATGGAAATCTCTTATTATCTTTGACCTATATGTTGCTGTTTCAAAACAATGTTGCCTGCTACAATGACTTTTCAGGTTGTCCTAGCCTCTGGATGTAAAATAGAGGAGAAGGTCAAAGGCCTACATGGCAGACAAATGGTCAGACAAACAAAGGTGAACAACAAGAGATGATGTATTATTTGGTTTATTTGACCCACACACTCAGTCAGGTGGTTGAATAATAAGTATGGTTAACAACTCTTTAAACAACTCTTAGATTTACTATTCAAGTTTGTAGCTTTTGACAATGCATTAGACACCCCTGAACAACAGGTGGCGCCACCAAACCACAGCAGCCATAGGTCGATGGAGGAATTCACACAAAACTACAGTTCAACTCTTTCACATCTAAGACCAAACACCATCACTGGTGAACTTTTAAAAAGAACCAAAGTAATTTCCCTTAAAATGTTCTACTTTCTTCCCCCTGTCTTCCCCTAGATAACCGTCCCAGCAGTAACACTACTTAGGATACATCCCAAATGGCACACAATTCCATTTAGAGTGGTGGTTCTGTTAAAAAGTAGAACACTATATATAGGGATAGCGTGCAATTTGGAATATGACCTATCCCCGACAGTCTGACAGGCCGATCATCCAGGGCTCATTAGTCGGCCTCAGAGGTCCAGGGAGCTGCCTGGCAATGCCACAGCCTGTCTCCTTCCTTCTCCCTGTCAGCCAGGCCAGCTACATGTCAGCACTCAGACAGCCCTGAGACAGGGTTAGCGTCCCAAATAGAACCCTATTCCCTACATAGTGCACTACATTTGAACAGAGCCAATAGTGCACTATATAATGAATTAGTTGCCATTTGGGACACAGACACAGAGGCCTTGGATCCGAGTCCCAAAATGCACCCTATTCCGTACATAGTGCACTTCTTTTGATCGAGCCCATAGGAAATAAGGTGCCATTTGGGATGCAATCAGGTCCTGGGAGAGGAGAGTGCACTAAAGGGACACCATCTCCTCTACCTAATGAACTCCAGGCCAGCAGGTTTATGACGCATGGCAGGGAGGGAGGCCAGAGATGGGAAAACCAGTGTCGCCATCTCTGGAGTTCTGTTCCAAATGGCACCCTATTCCCTATAGAGTGCACTACTTTAAACCAGAGCTCAGTCCCTAGTCAAGTGCTCTATATAGGGAAAGGGGTTCCATTTGGGATAGATGTGCAGAGTTCATAATATTCTACAGCTATATCAACAATCTTGTTTAAAATCTTTGTCTCTATGGTGCTGGGTTATCGATTTATCTGGCAAAGTCACCAAGAACTGCTGAGAGATATTTAGTGATAATGAGATGCCATTGCAGTTGATTTCAGAGGATATGATTTGTGCTCTATTTTTTCAAGTGGTGATTCATTTCTGTCATCCAAGAGGCAGATAAATGCATGTAATCCCAAGAGAGCACTCGTAAAAAGAACACACTGTATGCAAGAGAAAATATAAAGACGAGTAATGATCTGTGATCTGGATGACTAAATACAAATAAGGTAAGAGTATGCCCTGTTGTTTTAAGATACATATTATCCGTCTGTTGAAAGCACACAAATGACTTTCCCTCGGTTATGGCTATGTCGGCAGATTCAAATCCAAATGAACACTGGCCCACCATCATTTGGAGACACAGAGATAGGTGGAGAGAGATAGGGAGAGAGAGAAAGAGAGTCAGAGAAAGAGACAGATAAAGAGAGAGAGAAAGAGAAGGAGAGTGAGGGGGAGAGGCAGAGAGAGTCAGAGATAGAGAGAGAGAGTGAAAGTGAGAGAAAAATAGGCAAAGAGGGATGAGAGAAAGAGACAGGGGGAGAGAGAGGAAGAGAGAGGGAGAGGGAGAGAGCAAGAGAAAGACAGAGGGGTAGAAAGAGGTAGTGAAAAGAAAGAGAGGTGGCTTCTGTTTGAAGCATGATAAATGGTCCTCGTAAATGTGTTTAATTTAAGAGCAGAGGTCTCAGGTGGGCTAGCTATATGTTAACAATTGTCTGGCAGAGTGAGCACTGTCTGAAAAGAATGTGCCTGTCTCCATGGGTGCCCGCCAAGCTCATTCATCAACAGTCTGGCTGGCCGTCCACCTCACCTCCCTTCCTCTCCACAGTAAATCCACCAGACGCTAGAGACATCCACCAAGACAAGCCTAAGGAGCAGTCACTGGCACCGCTCTGTCTCTGGCGTGTATGTCTGTGTGAGTGCATACATCATGTGTTGATGACGGTTCAGAAGACAAGAGGAGAGCTGTTGACATAACAGTGAGAGGTCAGTCTAGGTCTGGGATATGGATCATGAGGGACTCTCTCAGTCCCAGGCTAGGTTATCCCTCCCTGCTAGGGAACCCCGGTCGCATCCCAAATGGCACCCTATTCCCTTTATAGTACACTACATTTGACCTGAGCATTATGGGCATTGGTCAAAAGTAATGCACTATATAGGGAATTTGAGGTGCAGACCCTGTCTGCTCTGGCCAGAGCACAGCCACCATGGCTGATGAGCAAACGTAACAAGTGTTCTCAGGTTTCCAGCTGGGTTACCAGCAGCAGGGCATCCACAGACAGCAGCACAGTGGCATGACAGGCAGTCAGCAGGCATCTGTAGATCTGCAGGACTGTTATAGAAGGGTGCATGACAATGTTATGTGATTGTAAGTCTAAAATGCAATAAAATGATACAGGCATCTGTAGAATGTTATAATGTAGAACTGTTATAGATTTTATAGCACTTTGCAGTATTTCGTTTTTTTATGTATTATATCTTACATTGTTAGCCCAGAAAATATTTTGTGTTATTACATACAGCTGAGAAGAACTTTTGCATATCAGAGTGGAGGTAACTCACCAGCACTACCAGCATTTCGATCAGGAATTCGACTTTCTCGAAGCGGATCCTTTGTTCGCACCCCCCAGGGTGATTGAACAGATTCCAGAAGCCGACCCAAAGCAACACTGGCAAAGGAGAGGTACTCAGAGCGGTCTTCTAGTCCGACTTAGGAGGCGCGCACACCACCCACCGCTTCCGAGTATATTACTCACAAATGTTCAGTCTCTGGATAATATCGTTGATGAGCTCAGAGCGAGGACTTCTTTCCAGCGAAACATTCGGGATTGTAACATACCCTGTTTCACGGAAAACATGGCTCTCTCGGGATATACAGTCTGAGTCGGTCCACCCAATTTGGTTCTCAGTTCATCGCACAGACAGGAATAAATATCTCTCGGGGAAGAAGAAGGGCGGGGGTGTTTGTTTCATGATTAACAACTCATGGTGTAATAGTGATAATATACAGGAACTCAAGTCCTTTTGTTCACCTGACCTAGAATCCCTCACAATCAAATGCCGACTGTATTATCTACAAAGATAATATTCTTTGGTTATAGTCACAGCCATGTATATCCCCCATCAAGCTGATACCACGACGGCCCTCAAAGAACTTCACTGGACTTTATGAAAACTTGTGCTGCTAAAACACTTGACCACAGTTACTCCAACTTCTGGGATGCATACTAGGCCCTCGCCCGACCTCAATTAGGCAAATCTGAACACGACTCCATTTTGCTCCTCCCTTCCTATAGGCAGAAACTCAAACAGGAAGTACCCGTGCTAAGGACTATCCAACGCTGGTCTGACCAATCGGAATCCACGCTTCAAGAATAGTTTTGATCACGCAGATTGAGATAGGTAGCTTCAGAGAATAACATTGACTTATATACTGACATGGTGACTGAGTTTATCAGGAAGTGCATAGGAGATGTTGTACCCACTGTGACTATTAAAACCTACCCTAATCATATACTGTAGATAGATGGCAGCAATCACGCATAACTGAAAGCATGAACCACTGCATTTAATCATGGCAAGGTGACTGGAAATATAAACAGTGTAGTTCTTCCCTCCGCAAGGCAATCAAACAGGCAAAACATCAGTATAGAGACAAAGTACAGTCGCAATTCAACGGCTCAGACACAAGACGTATGTGGCAGGGTCTACAAACAATCAAGGACGACAAAAGGGAAACCAGCCATGTCGTGGACACCAAGTCTTGCTTCCGGATAAGCTAAACACCTTCTTCGCCAGCATTGATGATAACATAGTGCCACCGACGCGGCCCGCTACCAAGGACTGTCGGCTCTCCTTCTCCATGGCCGAAGTGAGTAAGACATTTAAGCGTGTTAACCCTTGCAAGGCTGCCGGCCCAGAAGGCATCACTAGCCGCGTCCTCTTTGCATGCGCAGACCAGCTTGCTGGTGTGTTTACGGACATATTCAATCTCTCCCTATCCCAGTCTGCTGTCCCCACATGCTTCAAGATGGCCACCATTGTTCCTGTACCCAAGAAAGCAAATGTAACGGAACTAAATTAACACCTGAACACCTCCACTTCACTGATCCTGAACACTGGGGCTCACAAGGGTGCGTGCTCTGCCCCTTCCTGCACTCCCTGTTCACCCATAACTGAATGGCCAAGCACGCCTCCAACTCAATCATCAAGTTTGCAGACGACACAACAGTAGTAGGCTTGATTACTAACAATCACGAGAAAACCTACAGGGAGGAGGTGAGGGCTCTGGGAGTGTGGTAATATAACCTCTCACTCAATGTCAACAAAACAAAGGAGATGATCACGGACTTCAGGAAACAGCAGAGGGAGCACCCCCCTATCCACATTGACGGGATTGCAGTGGAGAAGGTGGAAAGCTACCTGCCCTCCAGGACACCTATAGCCCCTGTCACATGTCACAGGAAGGCCAAAAAATCATCAAGGACAACAACCACCCAAGCCACTGCCTGTTCACCCCCGCTATCATTCAGACAGCGAGGTCAGTACAGGTGCATAAAAACTGTGAAAGAGAGACTGAAAAACAGCTTCTTTCTCAAGGCCATCCGACTGTTAAATAGCCATTACTAGCACATAGAGGCTGCTGCCTTTATACGTAGACTTGAAATCACTGGCCACTTGAATAAACAGAACATTAGTCACTTTAATAATGTTTACATATTTTGCATTACTCATCTCATATTTTAGTTGAAGACGGTAGTTTACACACACCTTAGCCAAATACATTTAAATACAGTTTTTCACAATTCCTGACATGTAATCCCAGTAACAGTGTCTTAGGTCAGTTAGGTTCACCACTTTATTTTAAGAATGTGAAATGTCAGAATAATAGTAGAGAGAATGATTTATTTCAGCTTTTATTTCTTTCATCACATTCCCAGTGGGTCAAAAGTTTACATACACTCAATTAGTATTTGGTAGCATTGCCATTAAATTGTTTAACTTATGTCAAATGTTTCAGGTAGCCTTCCACAAGCTTCCCACAATAAGTTGGGTGTAACTGAGTCAGGTTTGTAGGCCTCCTTGCTTGCATTCGCTTTTTCAGTTCTACCCACAAATGTTCTATAGGATTGAGGTCAGGACTTTGTGATGGCCACTCCAATACCTTGACTTTGTTATCCTTAAGCCATTTTGCCACAACTTTGGAAGTATGCTTGCGACCAAGCTTTAACTTCCTGACTGATGTCTTGAGATGTTGCTTCAATATATCCACATAATTTTCCTACCTCATAATGCCATCTATTTTGTAAAGTGCACTAGTCCTTCCTGCCGCAAAGCACCCCCACAACATGATGCTGCCACCCCCGTGCTTCACGGTTGGGATGGTGTTCTTCGGCTTGCAAGTCTCCCCCTTTTACTCCAAACATAAGGATGGTCATTAAGGCCAAACAGTTCTATTTTTGTTTCATCAGACCAGAGGACATTTCTCCAAAAAGTACAATCTTAGTCCCCATGTGCAGTTGCAAACCGTAGTCTGGCTTTTTTATGGCGGTTTTGGAGCACTGGCTTCTTCCTTGCTGAGCGGTCTTTCAGGTTATGTCAATATAGGACTCGTTTTACTGTGGCTATAGATACTTTTGTACCTGTTTCCTCTAGCATCTTCACAAGGTCCTTTGTTGTTGTTCTGGGATTGATTTGCACTTTTCGCACCAAAGTACGTTCATCTCTAGGAGACAGAACGCGTCTCCTTCCTGAGCGGCTGCGTGGTCCCATGGTGTTTATACTTGCATACTATTGTTTGTACAGATGAATGTGGTACCTTCAAGCATTTGGAATTTGCTCCAAGGATGATCCAGACTTGTGGAGGTCTACAATTATTTTTCTGAGGTCTTGGCTGATTTCTTTTGATTTTCCCATGATGTCAAGCAAAGAGGCACTGAGTTTGAATGTAGGCCTTGAAATACATCCACAGGTACACCTCCAATTGACTCAAAATATGTAAATTATCCTATCAGAAGCTTCTAAAGCCATGATATCATTTTCTGGAATTTTCCAAGCTGTTTAAAGGCACTGTCAACTTAGTGTATGTAAACTTCTGACCCACTGGAATTGTGATACAGTGAATGATATGTGAAATAATCTGTCTGTAAGCAATTGTTGGAAAAATGAATTGTGTCATGCACAAAGTAGATGTCCTAACCGACTTACCAAAACTATAGTTTGTTAACAAGAAATTTGTGGAGTGGTTGAAAATGTAGTTTTATTGACTCCAACCGAAGTGTATGTAAACTTCCAACTACAACTGTATATACTGTATTCTATACTATTCTACTGTATCTTAGTCTATGTTGCTGTGATATTGCTCTTCCATATATTTATATATTCTTAATTACATTCCTTTACTTAGATTTGTGTGTATTGGCTATATTTTTTGTAATTGTTAGATTTTACTTGTTAGATATTACTGCTCTGTCGGAGCTAGAAACACAAGCATTTCAGAACAATACGCAGCGTAGTTCGTGCTCAACATGTCTTAATTAAAGACGATAACGTGAACACTACACAAAATACAAAATAACAACCGAAACGTGGCAAAACCGAAACAGTCCTATCTGGTGCAGCGAACACAGAGACAGGAAACAATCACCCACAAAGTACCCACAGAATATGGCTGCTTAAATATGGTTCCCAATCAGAGACAACGATAGACAGTTGCCTCTAATTGAGAACCAATCTAGGCAACCATAGACATACAAAATACCTAGAAAGGAGACAGCCCCATAAACATACAAAAACCCCTAGACAAGGTAACCACATACATCACCCATGTCACACCCTGACCTAACCAAAATAACAAGGAAAACAAAGAATACTAAGGTCAGGGTGTGACAATTTCGCTACACCCGCAAGACCATCTGCTAAACACGTGTATGTGACCAATACAATTTGATTTGATTTGATTACAATAATTCTAAAATGAAATCAAACTATGCAAAACATTTGAAATAATTGCTTGTCTTAAAAAAATCCATACAGTTTTACTAGATGTTATGTAGTAAGGGGCTACCAGTAGGGGCGGCAGGTAGCCTAGTGGTTAGCGCGTTGGGCCAGTAACCGAAAGGTTGCTCGATCGAATCTCCGAGCCGATAAGGTAAAAATCTGTTGTTTTGTCCCTGAATAAGGCAGTTAACCCACTTTTCCTAGGCCGTCATTGACAATAAGAATTTGTTCTTAACTGACTTGCCAAGTTAAATAAAGGTACACACATTTATATCACGTTTCAGATAAGACCCAGATGCAGACAACAACGAAGTAACAACAATTTATTAATCGAACTGGCACAGGCAAAAAGCAGGTCAAGGGCAGGCATTGATCGGTAATCCAGATATCTGGGGCAAAGATACAGGACGGCTGGCAGGCTCAGGGTCAGGGCAGGCAAAGGTCAATAATCCAGAAAGTTGGGGCAAAGGTATAGGACGGCAGTCAGGCTCTGGGTCAGGGCAGGCAGAATGGGCAACACCGGGAAAACTAGGAAACAGGAACAATCGAGATAGAGGAGCAGATGGAAAAACGCTGGTAGGCTTGACAAAACAAAACGAACTGGCAACAGACAAACAGAGAACACAGGTATAAATACACAGGGGATAACGGGGAAGATCGGTGAAACCTGGAGGGGGGTGAAGACAATCACAAAGACAGGTGAAACAGATCAGGATGTGACACATATTGTGAAATGGTTTTTGAGAGCATGATTTTGTCTTTAAAAAAATCCATACAGTTTTACTACATAGTGCAGTATCTTTCCCATTTCAGATCAACAATAGGAGCCAGTGTAATACTGTACCTGAAACTAGCATATGATATGAAGATGACTGTGCAAGATTCAAATATAATTGAGCCATACTAGTCTACCGGAAAACTATAAAGTCTCAATTATGGTGAAAATATGGTCAAAGCCATAACATTGACGCAGGGTCAGATTCAAGGCAGAATTTATGATTTGCTTGATGTTGTTTAGACGTTAGTTAAGCATGTTGCCTTCTCCATTTCACAACATGTTTACTTTGCTGGCTAGCTGGTTTCGGAACAGACTAAAATCGTTTGTCTCTCGGCCAACCAAAGACAAACATCTTTACCCAGTCTGCAATCTCTGGTATCTGATGTGGTTTCTGGTCTAACTGGTGGCTCACCACCCGCATATGTAGCATGGCATACTATGGGTGCATCCCAAATAGCACCCTATTACCTATGTAGTGTATAATACGGACTTCATAGGGCTTTTGTCAAACGTAGTGCACTATATAATGAATAGGATGCCATTTGGGATGCATCCTATGGTGCCATTTGGGATGCATCCACCCCATGCACGCAATTACAAGGCCCTCCCTGGCCCTCCATAGTGCCTTATTAAAGGCTTCCTTTGTTTGGTTCTGGCCCACCTGGCAGCCATGTGGAGCTGTTAGCTTTCTCTGCTGCGTTGCATTGCTATTCCAATGATGTTATAAGGAGTGGACCAAGATGCAATGTGGTATGTTTCCATCCTCTTTATTAGGAAAGGAAACTCAAAGAAAAAACAAATAAAGCATTAAACAAAACGTGAAGCTCAATGAAGTGCTCACAGGCAACTATACCTAGACAAGATCCCACAAAGCACAAAGGGGAAATGGCTGCCTAAATATAATCCCCAATCAGAGACAACGACAAATAGCTGCCTCTGATTGGGAACCATACCTGCCCAACATAGAAACATAATCACCTAGATGACCCACCCTCGTCACACCCCGACCTAACCAACATAGAGAATAAAAAGCTCTCTATGGTCACGGCATGACAAATGAGAATTTGCTCTTAATTGACTTGCTTAGTTAAATAAAGGTTAAATAAATACAATATTGGTGTTCAAGGAGACGGGGCTCCCATCAAAACGTTAACCTGATAATTGACTGTTAGTGAGAGGATGGAAATGCCACAGGTACTAACACACACACACGGACGTAAACAAACACACACACACAAATTGCGATATCACTGTAAGGCAAAGCCTGGATGCAGCTACTGTATATTCTTACTTATTTGTGATATTCCCTAGATCCACTCCAATTTGCATACAGATCCACAGATGATGCAATCTCTATTGCACTCCACACTGCCCTTTCCCACCTGGACAAAAGGAACACCTATGTGAGAATGCTGCTCATTGACTATAGCTCAGTGTTCAACACCATAGTACCCTCAAAGCTCATCACTAAGCTAAGGAACCTGGGACTAAACACCTCCCTCTGCAACTGGATCTTGGACTTCCTGACAGGCCGCCCCCAGGTGGTGAGGGTAGGTAGCAACACATCTGCCAACCTGATCCTTAAACAATGGAGCTCCCCAGGGGTGCGTGCTCAATCCCCTCCTGTACTCCCTGTTCACCCACGACTGCATGGCCAGACACGACTCCAACACCATCATTAAGTTTGCTGACGATACAACAGTGGTAGGCCTGATCACCGACAACAACGAGACAGCCTATAGGGTGGAGGTCAGAGACCTGGCCTGGTGGTGCCAGAATAACAACCTATCCCTCAACATAACCAAGACTAAGGAGATGATTGTGGCCTACAGGAAAAAGATCACAGAGCACGTCCCCATTCTCATCGACGGGGTTGTAGTGGAGCAGGTTGAGAGCTTCAAATTCCTCGGTGTCCACATCAACAACAAACTAGATTGGTCCAAACACACCAAGACAGTCGTGAAGAGGGCACGACAAAGCCTATTCCCCTCAGGAAACTAAAAAGATTTGGCATGGGTCCTGAGATCCTCAAAAGGTTCTAGAGCTACAACATCGAGAGCATCCTGACAGGTTGATTTACTGCCTGGTACGGCAATTGCTCGGCCTCCGACCGCAAGGCACTTCAGAGGGTAGTGCGTACGGCCCAGTACATCACTGGGGCAAAGCTGCCTGCCATCCAGGACCTCTACACCAGGCTGTGTCAGAGGAAGGCCCTAAAATGTGTCAAAGACCCCAGCCACCCGAGTCATAGACTGTTCTCTCTATTACCGCCTGGCAAGCGGTACCGGAGTGCCAAGTCTAGGACAAAAAGGCTTCTCAACAGTTTTTACCCCCAAGCCATAAGACTCCTGAACAGGTAACCAAAAGGTTACCCAAACTATTTGCATTGTTTGCCCCCCAACCCCTCTTTTACGCTGCTCTCTGTTTATCATATATGCATAGTCACTTTAACTATACATTCATGTACATACTACCTAAATTGGCCCGACCAACCAGTATTCCCCCACATTGGCTAACTGGGCTATCTGCAATGTGTTCCACCACCCGCCAACCCACGCTTCTGCTACTCTCTGTTCATCATATATGCATAGTCACTTTAACGATAACTACATGTACAACCTCAATAAGCCTGACTAACAGTTGTCTGTATATAGCCTTGCCACTCTTTTTTCAAATGTCTTTTTACTGTTGTTTTATTTCTTTACTTACCTACACACACACACACACACACACATCTTTTATTTTCGCACCATTGGTTAGAGCCTGTAAGGAAGCATTTCACTGTAAGGTTGTATTAGGCGCACGTGACAAATAAACTTTGATTTGATTTGATATTCCCATTTAATCCATCCATTTAATATTGTACTTTTGGTAAGATTTTACTGTTGGTGTCCTTATGAATGCATTCATAGAGCCTTTATAAAGGCTACATAATGCGTTACAACATCAGCTATTGACAGTTATGAGCATTAACATACTTTTTCTTAATTAGCAGGAATCAGGAATGTTTAATCCAGAGGAGGAAAACCAACGGCTCCTGAATCAAATCGTCGGGAGACATGACACTTCCACTTGTTCAGTAGTTGAGTGCTCAGAATTTCCAGAATAGTTTTTTATACCTTCTTTACGTTTTTTTTTTTTTACCTCATGTCCATCAAAAATCACCATGTTATTATCTCAAAAATAATCCTAGCGGTTTGCATTGACCTTGTCCGGGAGAGTGGGACTTTCCATTTAGGAGGCCATGTGAGAAAGCTCAGGGTTCTACTAAGAGTTCTACCCAGCTGTGCCAGGCAAGGACAAGGACACAGTATCCAGAGGACAGAAACTCTCTCGAACGCTTTCCTTAATGGGCATTAGAATAAATATTTATACAATACCAGTAAAAAGTTGACACACCTACTCAGTCAATGGTTTTCTTTTAGTTGTACTATTTTCTACATTGTAGAATAATAGTGAAGACATCAAAACCATGAAATAACACATATGGAATAATGTAGTAACCAAAAAAGTGTTGAAAAGTGTTCAAAGTACCTACCCTTTGCCTTGATGACAGCTTTGCACTCTTGGCATTCTCTCAACGAGCCAGGTAGTCACCTGGAATGCATTTCAATTAACAGGTGTGCCCTGTTAAAAGTTAATTTGTGGAATTTCTTTCCTTCTTAATGCATCTGAGCCAATCAGTTGTGTTGTGACAAGATATGGTTGGTATACAGAAGATAGCTCTATTTAGTAAAAGATCAAGTCCATATTATGGAAAATACAGCTCAAATAAGCAAAGACAAATGACAGTCCATCATTACTTTAAGACATGAAGGTCAGTCAATCCGGAAAATTTCAAGGACGTTTCTTCAACTGCAGTCGCAAAATCCATCAAGCGCTATGATGAAACTGGCTCTCATGAGGACGGCCACAGGAAAGGAAGACCCGGAGTTACCTCTGCTGCAGAGGATAAGTTCATTAGAGTTTACAAGCCTCAGAAATTGCAACCCAATAAATGCTTCACAGAGTTAGAGTAACAGACACATCTCAACATCAACTGTTCAGAGACTGCGTGAATCAGGCCTTCATGGTCGAATTGCTGCAAAAAAAACAATAAGAAGAAGAGACTTGCTTGGGCCAAAAAACACCTTGACTGGTACTGTGTGCTTATGAGAGAATTGTAATTCAGCAACAAACTACAAAATATGCGGAAAATAAAATATTCCAAACACAGACAGTTAAAATCCTAAAAATCATATAGGAGTACAAGACCGTAAATAATGTCATTCAAGTTTGTCCCACATGATTGCAAAGATGGAACTTAATTTAGACACACTGTAGCACTTGGCTTGCAGGTCCAGTCCATTTTGTTTTACTTATGCGTCTGATGGTTTAATTCATACTCTAGTGTAGCACGTAGACTGACATTTACGTCCCCAGTGTGGCTGTCAACAGGCACGGCTACAGCAAAACCAAGGTGATGCTGTAAAAAAATCAAGTCTGTGAAAGTAATCATCATAAAGAACTTTGGGCCGGACAGAGAGAGACATGAGGTATGGATCCCATCAGGATTTTCCTCTCCTCACAATCTTAATGTGTTAACCATCTTTCATTAACTCATACACACATGTTCATCATAAAATAACCATTACTCTGCAATATATGGATGAGCAACATGGAACATGTATTTAATTGAAGGGTGAATATTTCATATTTCTTGTCCATTTGTTTTCTGCTACACAGAGAGGATGAAATGATTAAGATAATAATCTGGTAGGCTAATCCTAATCATGTTCCCTGTGACCAACTGCAGTTGTCTCTGTCAGATATCTATGATTGATGCCAGTTATCGGTATTTCACATCAAACAAATACTTTTCTGGACACTAGAGGGAGCTGTGAGACAGATCAATAACCACAGAATATTGTTGTCATCCATTCCCTAAAACCTCACATGGTCCCATATTCATAAAGTGTTGCATGGAAGAAGTGCTGATCTAGAATCAGGTCCTGCCTATCCATATAATAATAATTCATTATGATCTATAAGGAAAATCTGATCCTGCACTGATACTCAGATGCTTTATGAATATGGTCTAATAGAGATAATGTTGTTTTTCGATATTGAATAAACACAACTACTGAAATCTTGGCAGCAGCAAGCGCAGTCTGTCTCATTCTGTTGAGGATGTACAGTATACTGCATATTCCATTCTCTCACAGTATGTAACTGTTATGATGTGTTTTATGTTTCTAATGTTTTGCCTTTTAGTGTGAGGTCAATATAGTTTACCCAGTGGCTCTGGTCTTTCCCAGCTATCTCCTCTCTTGTAGGGACTGATTCAGGTTAAGGTTCATACTATACTGTTAGTGTACTCCTCCAGCAGGCTTAATACACAGCACTCACCAGGAGGTCTGAAGCAGTCCCGGGTTCAACTGCTATTTGGAGTCTCAGAGGGGTGGAGTTTGTAGTTTTATGAGTATTCTATTGGTTCCATTTTACAGTTCTATAAGTATTCTATTGGTTCCATTATACAGTTTTATAAGTATTCTATTGGTTCCATTATACAGTTTTATAAGTATTCTATTGGTTCCATTATACAGTTTTATAAGTATTATATTGGTTCTATTATACAGTTTTATAAGTATTCTATTGGTTCCATTATACAGTTTTATAAGTATTCTATTGGTTCCATTACACCAGACAAGCTCAATCTAGCCCAGCTAAAGTATTTCAATTAAATTTGAATAGCATTTGAACCCAGGTCTGGTCAGCGCACCTGCTCTCTCTATAAGGGACAGAGGTGGTTGTCAAGGGGACCAGGGTTCAGGCCCTCTACACACTGTCAGATTATTTTTCCTGACTGTGAACACCTATTCTCCTCCACTGACTCAGGCCCATTCTCTCCCAACCATCACAGTCTGAACTCATGTGGCCGTGAGTCTGACTCATTAGGATGTGAGGAAAGCAGGTTGGAGCTCCTCTGGTCGAATAGGAAAAAGTTGCTGGCTATGTGTTCATGTGTGACACAATATACTGTGTTACAATATCTTCAGTCTTTACCATTAAAAATCATGAATCAATATTTTCAATTGGACAAAACACTATTCGATCAATCAGTAATGTGGTATTCTTCTAAGGTACTGTGGGTGTATTGGATTTGTAAGGGAAGGTAGGTTTGAAAATGTTTAATTTCCCCAATACTGGGTTCCTCCTAGGGTGCAGACAAAATCCTCATTGGTCCAATGATCAGAGAGATGAACGGATGGACGGACACTCCGAATGCCCTTCCCCCCCCACCTCATCCTCTCCTTTCCACCTCCATCCTCTCTCCTCCCCTCCTCCTCCCCACCGGCCTACCTGGGTCTTATTCTCATTACAGCTAACAGCCAGTGGGCCCTGTTTCCATTAACAGCTAACTGCTGTGAAAACATGGAGAGAGAGAGTGGTCTAACTACACTTGTCCTGCTTCAGCTTCAGCTCCAGCTTCACTCGGCCTGGGTCTGCCTGTGTGGGTCTACCTGGGTCAGCCAAGGTCTCCATCCACAGGAAAGGCTCAGCTGCACATGCCGCCTGGCCCGGCCAACACAAACATTTTGGTCTGCCATAAAACGAGTCTCGAGACAGGGAGACATGGGAGATCATAAAAAAAGTGAATTAGTTCATTGAAGCCCTAATGCACTGGAGAGATTTTTCTATTTGGCGTCCTGTGAGGAGCATGGAGACAGGGGATTCTCCACGGACGCGCGCCCCAAGAACCGCCCATGAGGGACAAAGCAATCAGCCAAAAGCCACAGGTAATTTCCTGTTGACTGGAAGCCGTGGAAGTAGAGATGTATCCCAAATGGCACCCTTTTCCCTATTTAGTGAACTACTTTTGACGAGGGTACATATGGCCCTGGTCCAAAGTAGTGCACTATGTAGGGAATAGGGTGCCATTTGGGATGCAGTCCTGGATCTATAGGAGTCTTAAGGTCACACCTGCTGTATGGACGAGGACCTTTGTACAGGTTGAGATTGATCTGGGGAGGTTTTTGTCATATCAAATCCATTTAAAAGTTGAATTTATGGTACAGTACTGTATATGCAAGAGCCTTTGGTTCCATGCTTTTTTATTGCACTGGGTGCTATACTGCAACCATTGTTATGATTGAACTACTGTATAATTCTGTCAGGTTGATGCCGTAATGCCTTTTACTGTGCTTTTGCCTACATAATTATATGTACTGTATCACATCTACTAATGAATCTTTCCTTCAACCAGTTTTTTTTCTCTTCAGGAGAAATTCAAAAATAACCTGTATATTATTTTCATTGGAAAACACCTGCAGTGCCTCCTGTAAAGGCAGCAGGTTCAATAAATCCAACAGGTGGGTGAAATCCATCCGTATTTGAAAGAACTTCAATTGTTGTTTAATGACTATGTTCTGTTGCATGTACTATACAATCAAGTATCCAGTTATTCCCACAGAGAGTCTGTGTCCCAAATGGAAACTTATTCCCTATATAGTGCACTACTTTTGACCAGAGCCCTAGCTCTGAGCCCTAGCTCTGGTCAAAAGTAGTACACTATATAGGGAATAAATTGCCATTCGGGATGCACACAGACTACATTTGGAGATTAAAATACCCAGCAATTACACCAGACTCACCTGTCCAGTTCTACAAAATATCTTTACAATGTATAGCCCTACTCACCACAATGAGCTAGGTACTCACAAACAAGAGAAAGTAATACGTCCAAAAATGACTTTTGATAAGGCCTATATTGAAATGTATTTATTTTCACTAATTTCTACAGTTATGTACAGTAGCAAACAGTTTCATTAATTCAGCCTGGGTCTAACCTCATGCCCTAATTTCATACCCCCACATATTTACATTAGAACACATATTTAAAAGAACAATAAGAGTTGTCTGTCCTGTCTATCATCTGCTACTTGGCTCAGTCAGTCAGCTCTGTGTCCAGACCAGACCACAGCCAGTCAGTCAGCTCTGTGTCCAGACCAGATCACAGCCAGCCAGTCAGTCAGCTCTGTGTCCAGACCAGATCACAGTCAGCTCTGTGACCGGACCAAAGACCATAATTCCATCCTCCTGATTCCTGCTTACAAGCAAAAATTAAAGCAGGAAGCACCAGTGACAAGATCAATAAAAAAGTGGTCAAATGAAGCAGATGCTAAGCTACAGGACTGTTTTGCTAGCACAGACTGGAATATGTTCCAGAATTCCTCCAATGGCATTGAGGAATACACCACATCTGTCATTGGCTTCATCATCTGTCATTGGCTTCGTCCCCCCCACAGTGACCGTAGGTACATATTGTTACGGTGCGTGAATGAGGACCCAAAAGCGAATTAACTTAAACAGAGCTTCTTTAATTACCAAACATAGGTAGGCTCAGACGGACCGGCAGATTACGACAGGACAAGACAAGGTTACAGCAAACATGACGACAGTCTGGTTCAGGCATGAAACACAACAAACAAGAATCCGACAAGGACAGGAGCAGAAACAGAGAGAGATATAGGGACCTAATCAGAGGGAAAAAGGGAACAGGTGGGAAAAGGGGTGACGAGGTGGTTAGGAGGAGACAAGGCACAGCTGGGGGAAAGAGGGGGAGAAAAGGTAACCTAACAACGACCAGCAGAGGGAGACAGGGTGAAGGGAAAGGACAGAGACAAGACACAACATGACAGTACATGACAGTACCCCCCCACTCACCGAGCGCCTCCTGGCGCACTCGAGGAGGAAACCTGGCGGCAACGGAGGAAATCCTCGATCAGCGCACGGTCCAGCACGTCCCGAGAGGGAACCCAACTCCTCTCCTCAGGACCGTACCCCTCCCAATCTACGAGGTACTGGTGACCACGGCCCCGAGGACGCATGTCCAAAATTCTACGGACCCTGTAGATGGGTGCGCCCTCGACAAGGATGGGGGGGGGGGAGACGAGCGGGGGCGCGAAGGACGGGCTTGATGCAGGAGACATGGAAGACCGGGTGGACGCGACGAAGGTATCGCGGAAGAAGAAGTCGAACTACGACAGGATTAATGACCCGAGAAATACGGAACGGACCAATGAACCGCGGGGTCAACTTGCGAGAAGCCGTCTTAAGGGGAAGGTTCTGAGTGGAGAGCCAAACTCTCTGACCGCGACAATATCTAGGACTCTTAGTTCTACGCTTATTAGCAGCCCTCACAGTCTGCGTCCTATAACGGCAAAGTGCAGACCTGACCCTCTTCCAGGTGCGCTCGCAACGTTGGACAAAAGCCTGAGCGGAGGGGACGCTGGACTCGGCGAACTGAGATGAGAACAGCGGAGGCTGGTACCCGAGGCTACTCTGAAAAGGAGATAGCCCGGTCGCAGACGAAGGAAGCGAGTTGTGGGCGTATTCTGCCCAGGGGAGCTGTTCTGACCAAGACGCAGGGTTGCGAAAAGAAAGACTGCGTAAGATGCGACCAATAGTCTGATTGGCCCGTTCTGCTTGACCGTTAGACTGGGGGTGAAAGCCGGAAGAGAGACTGACGGAAGCCCCAATCAAACGGCAAAACTCCCTCCAAAATTGAGACGTGAATTGCGGACCTCTGTCCGAAACGACGTCTGACGGAAGGCCATGAATTCTGAAAACATTCTCGATGATGATCTGTGCCGTCTCTTTAGCAGAAGGAAGCTTAGCAAGGGGAATGAAATGAGCCGCCTTAGAGAACCTATCGACAACCGTAAGAATAACAGTCTTCCCCGCTGACGAAGGCAGTCCGGTGACAAAATCTAAGGCGATGTGAGACCACGGTCGAGAGGGAATAGGAAGCGGCCTGAGACGGCCGGCAGGAGGAGAGTTACCGGACTTAGTCTGCGCGCAGACCGAACAAGCAGCCACGAAACGACGCGTGTCATGCTCCCGGGTGGGCCACCAAAAACGCTGGCGAATGGAAGCAAGCGTACCCCGAACGCCAGGGTGGCCGGCTAACTTGGCAGAGTGAGCCCACTGAAGAACGGCCAGACGAGTAGGAACGGGAACGAAAAGAAGGTTCCTAGGACAAGCGCGCGGCGACGGAGTGTGAGTGAGCGCTTGCTTTACCTGCCTCTCAATTCCCCAGACAGTCAACCCGACAACACGCCCCTCAGGGAGAATCCCCTCGGGGTCAGTGGAGGCTACTGAAGAACTGAAGAGACGAGACAAAGCATCAGGCTTGGTGTTCTTAGAGCCCGGACGATAAGAAATCACGAACTCGAAACGAGCGAAAAACAGCGCCCAACGCGCCTGACGCGCATTAAGTCGTTTGGCAGAACGGATGTACTCAAGGTTCCTATGGTCAGTCCAAACGACAAAAGGAACGGTCGCCCCCTCCAACCACTGTCGCCATTCGCCTAGGGCTAACCGGATGGCGAGCAGTTCGCGGTTACCCACATCATAGTTACGTTCCGACGGCGACAGGCGATGAGAAAAATACGCGCATGGGTGGACCTTGTCGTCAGAGAGGGAGCGCTGAGAAAGAATGGCTCCCACGCCCACCTCTGACGCGTCAACCTCGACAACGAACTGTCTAGAGACGTCAGGTGTAACAAGGACAGGAGCGGATGTAAAACGATTCTTGAGGAGATCAAAAGCTCCCTGGGCGGAAACGGACCACTTAAAGCACGTCTTGACAGAAGTAAGGGCTGTGAGAGGAGCTGCCACCTGACCGAAATTACGGATGAAACGACGATAGAAGTTCGCGAAGCCGAGAAAGCGCTGCAGCTCGACGCGTGACTTAGGGACGGGCCAATCAATGACAGCTTGGACCTTAGCGGGATCCATCTTAATGCCTTCAGCGGAAATAACAGAACCGAGAAATGTGACGGAGGAGGCATGAAAAGTGCACTTCTCAGCCTTCACAAAAAGACAATTCTCTAAAAGGCGCTGGAGGACACGTCGAACGTGCTGAACATGAATCTGGAGTGACGGTGAAAAAATCAGGATATCGTCAAGGTAAACGAAAACAAAGATGTTCAGCATGTCTCTCAGGACATCATTGACTAATGCCTGAAAGACAGCTGGAGCGTTAGCGAGGCCGAAAGGAAGAACCCGGTATTCAAAGTGCCCTAACGGAGTGTTAAACGCCGTCTTCCACTCGTCCCCCTCCCTGATGCGCACGAGATGGTAAGCGTTACGAAGGTCCAACTTAGTGAAAAACCTGGCTCCCTGCAGGATCTCGAAGGCTGAAGACATAAGAGGAAGCGGATAACGATTCTTCACTGTTATGTCATTCAGCCCTCGATAATCTATGCAGGGGCGCAGAGACCCGTCCTTCTTCTTGACAAAAAAAACCCCCGCTCCGGCGGGAGAGGAGGAGGGGACTATGGTACCGGCGTCAAGAGCTACAGACAAATAATCTTCGAGAGCCTTACGTTCGGGAGCCGACAGAGAGTATAGTCTACCCCGGGGGGGGGGGGTGGTTCCCGGAAGGAGATCAATACTACAATCATACGACCGGTGTGGAGGAAGAGAGGTGGCCCTGGACCGACTGAACACCGTGCGCAGATCGTGATATTCCTCCGGCACCCCTGTCAAATCACCAGGCTCCTCCTGTGAAGAAGAGACAGAGGAAACAGGAGGGATAGCAGACATTAAACATTTCACATGACAAGAGACGTTCCAGGAGAGGATAGAATTACTAGACCAATTAATGGAAGGATTATGACAAACTAGCCAGGGATGGCCCAAAACAACAGGTGTAAAAGGTGAACGAAAAATTAAAAAAGAAATGGTTTCACTATGATTACCAGAAACAGTGAGGGTTAAAGGTAGCGTCTCACGCTGAATCCTGGGGAGAGGACTACCATCCAGGGCGAACAAGGCCGTGGGCTCCTTTAACTGTCTGAGAGGAATGTCATGTTCCCGAGCCCAGGTCTCGTCCATAAAACAGCCCTCCGCCCCAGAGTCTATTAAGGCACTGCAGGAAGCTGACGAACCGGTCCAGCGTAGATGGACCGACAAGGTAGTGCAGGATCTTGAAGGAGAGACAGGAGTAGTAGCGCTCACCAGTAGCCCTCCGCTTACTGATGAGCTCTGGCCTTTTACTGGACATGAAGTGACAAAATGACCAGCGGAACCGCAATAGAGACAGAGGCGGTTGGTGATTCTCCGTTCCCTCTCCTTAGTCGAGATGCGGATACCTCCCAGCTGCATGGGCTCAGCACCCGAGCCGGCAGAGGAAGATGGTAGTGATGCGGAGAGGGGGGCAACGGAGAACGCGAGCTCCTTTCCACGAGCTCGGTGACGAAGATCAACCCGTCGCTCAATGCGAATAGCGAGTTCAATCAAGGAATCCACGCTGGAAGGAACCTCCCGGGAGAGAATCTCATCCTTTACCTCTGCGCGGAGACCCTCCAGAAAACGAGCGAGCAAAGCCGGCTCGTTCCAGCCACTGGAGGCAGCAAGAGTGCGAAACTCAATAGAGTAGTCTGTTATGGATCGATTACCTTGACATAGGGAAGACAGGGCCCTGGAAGCCTCCTCCCCAAAAATAGATCGATCAAAAACCCGTATCATCTCCTCCTTAAAGTCCTGATACTGGTTAGTACACTCAGCCCTTGCCTCCCAGATTGCCGTGCCCCACTCACGAGCCCGTCCAATAAGGAGAGATATGACGTAGGCGACACGAGCAGTGCTCCTGGAGAAAGTGTAGGGCTGGAGAGAAAACACAATATCACACTGGGTGAGGAACGAGCGGCATTCAGTGGGCTCCCCAGAGTAACACGGCGGGTTATTGATCCTGGGCTCCGGAGATTCGAAAGCCCTGGAAGTGGCCGGTGGATCGAGGCGGAGATGGTGAACCTGTTCTGTGAGGTTGGAGACTTGGGTGGCCAGGGTCTCAACGGCATGCCGAGCAGCAGACAATTCCTGCTTGTGTCTGCCTAGCATCGCTCCCTGGATCTCGACGGCTGAGTGGAGAGGATCCGAAGTCGCTGGGTCCATTCTTGGTCGGATTCTTCTGTTACGGTGCGTGAATGAGGACCCAAAAGCGAATTAACTTAAACAGAGCTTCTTTAATTACCAAACATAGGTAGGCTCAGACGGACCGGCAGATTACGACAGGACAAGACAAGGTTACAGCAAACATGACGACAGTCTGGTTCAGGCATGAAACACAACAAACAAGAATCCGACAAGGACAGGAGCAGAAACAGAGAGAGATATAGGGACCTAATCAGAGGGAAAAAGGGAACAGGTGGGAAAAGGGGTGACGAGGTGGTTAGGAGGAGACAAGGCACAGCTGGGGGAAAGAGGGGGAGAAAAGGTAACCTAACAACGACCAGCAGAGGGAGACAGGGTGAAGGGAAAGGACAGAGACAAGACACAACATGACAGTACATGACACATATCCCAACCAAAAACCATGGATTACAGGCAGAATCCGCACTGAGCTAAAGGCTAGAGCAGCCACTTTCAAGGAGCGGGACTTAACCCGGAAGCTTATAAGAAATCCCGCTATTCCCCCCCGACGAACCATCAAACAGGCAAAGCTTCAATACAGGACTAAGATCGAGTCGTACTACACTGGCTCTGACACTCTCTGATGTGGCAGGGTTTGCAAACCATTACATACTACAAAGGGAAGCACAGCCAAGAGCTGCCCAGTGACACGAGCCTACCGGACGAGCTAAACTACTTCTATGCTCGTTTCGAGGCAAAAAACACTGAAACATGCATGAGAGCACCAGCTGTACCGGAAGACTGTGTGATCACGCTCTCCGTAGTCAATGCGAGTAAGACCTTTAAACAGGTCAACATTCACAAGGCCGCAGGGCCAGAGGGATTACCAGGACGTGTACTCCGAGCATGCACTGACCAACTAGCAAGTGTCTTCACTGACATGTTCAACCTCTCCCTGTCCCAGTCTGTAATACCAACATGTTTTAAGCAGACCCCCATAGTGCCTGTGCCCATGAACACTAAGGTAACCTGCCTAAATGACTACCAACCCGTAGCACTCACGTCTGTAGCCATGAAGTGCTATGAAATGCTGGTCATGGCTCACATCAACACCATCATCCCAGAAACCCTAGACCCACTCCAATTTGCATACCGCCCCAACAGATCCACAGATGATGCTGTCTCTATGCACTCCACACTGCCCTTTCCCACCTGGACAGACAGAAGGAACACCTATGTGAGAATGCTATTCATGGCCTCCCGGGTGGCGCAGTGGTCTATGGCACTGCAGTGCAGTGCTAGCTGTGCCACCAGAGACTCTTCGCGCCCAGGCTCTGTCGCAGCCGGCCGTGACCGGGAGGTCCGTGGGGCAACGCACAATTGGCCTAGCGTCGTCCGGGTTAGGGAGGGTTTGGCCGGTAGGGATATCCTTGTCTCATCGCGCACCAACGACGTCTGTGGCGGGCCGGGCGCAGTGCGCGCTAACCAGGTCGCCAGGTGCACGGTGTTTCCTCCGACACATTGGTGCGGCTGGCTTCCGGGTTGGATGCGCGCTGTGTTAAAGAAGCAGTGCGGCTTGGTTGGGTTGTGTTTCGGAGGACACATGGCTTTCGGCCTTCGTCTCTCCCGAGCCCGTACGGGAGTTGTAGCGATGAGACAAGATAGTAACTACTAACAATTGGATACCACGAAATTGGGGAGAAAAGGGGGTAAAATTCAAAATTAAAAAAAATGTAAAAAGAGATTGCTATTCATTGACTACAGCTCAGCATTCAACACCATAGTACCCTCAAAGCTCATCACTAAGCTAAGGATCCTGGCACTAAACACCTCCCTCTGCAACTGGATCCCCCAGGTGGTGAGGTTAGGTAGCAACACATCTGCCACGCTGATCCTCAACACTGAAGCTTCCCAGGGTTGCGTGCTCAGTCCCCTCTTGTACTCCCTGTTCACCCACGACTGCATGGCCAGGCACGACTCCAACACCATCATTAAGTTTGCAGACGACACAACGATCACAGCCTGATCACCGACAACGACGAGACATCCTATAGGGAGGAGGTCAGAGACCTGGCCGTGTAGTGCCAGGACAACAACCTCTCCCTCAACGTGATCAAGAAAAAGGAGATGATAGTGGACTACAGGAAAAGTGGACCAAGCACGCCCCCATTCTCATTGACGGGGCTGCAACAAACTAACATGGTCCAAGCACACCATGACAGTCGTTAAGCGGGCACGACAAAACTTATTCCCCCTCAGTAGACTGAAAATATTTGCCATGGGTCCTCAGATCCTCAAAAGGTTCAACAGCTGTACCATCGAGAGCATCCTGACTGGTTGTATCACTGCCTGATATGGCAACTGCTCGGCCTCCGACCGAAAGGCTCTACAGAGGGCCGTGCGAACGGCCCCGGTCATCACTGGGGCCAAGCTTCCTGCAATCCAGGACCTCTATACCAGGTGGTGTCAGAGGAAGGTCCTGAAAATTGTAAAAGACTCCAGCCACCCTAGTCATAGACTGTTCTCTCTGCTACCACATGGCAAGCTGTACCAGAGCGCCAAGTCTAGGTCCAAGAGGCTTCTAAACAGCTTCTACCCCCAAGCCATGAGACTCCTGAACATCTAGTCAAATAGCTACCCAGACTATTCACATTGTCCCCCCCCCCCACCCCTCCACACAACTGACACTCTCTGTTGTCATCTATGCATAGTCACTTTAATTAACTCTACCTACATGTACGTACTACCTCAACTAACCGGTGCCTCCGCACATTGACTCTGTACCGGCATCCCCCTGTATATATTGTTATGTTTTACTGCTCCTCTTTAATTACTTGCTTCTTTTATCTCTTATTCTTATCCAGATTAAGTAAGCATTTCACTGTAAGGTCTACTACACCTGCTGTATTCAGAACATGTGACTAATAAAATTAGATTTTTATTTCATTTGAACAGGCAACAGGTCACACTGTACAGTACTTGGCAGATGTTATGATGGTATGCTACATACAGAATATTATGTAATATTATTATAACATGTTATATTCACATTACAGTCATTGGAATTCATGTACATTTTCAAAATAAGAAAGGGAAATGTGTAAACTTTCAACCGTTTTTTTCTATTAGGGTGTGGCCAGCACTTTTCTGAGAAGCTGACTCTTTAGCTGTAATGTTTGGGTGAGTTAACAAATGTGTGGGCAGGAGACAGTTGAGATAAACTGTGCCAGTAATTCCTCTGCCAGTGACTATGTATACAGGAAGTAGAATGGTTTACATCTTTCTAAATGAGGCCACATGGGTCGCGTCCCAAACGGCACCATATTCTCTATTTAGTGCACTGCTTTTGAGCAGAGGCCTACGGGCCCTAGAGAGTAGGGTGCCATTTGGGATGCACACCGAGTCTGGGGGTGGTAGCCAGGCAGCACGGAACAAACCTGTTTGGATATTTACATACTGTTGTGACTAATTGCTTTGAAAACTTGTGGTCAAATTAGTTACACGGATGGGGTCTACTTCTAATCCCTTGAAATATATATATATATATTTTTTATCCAGAATTAGAATAATAATATTTACTGTAACTATACATAAACAACTATATATCAACAATGAAACATAAATTGTGGTCAAATTAGTTACATGGACTGGGTCCAATTACTTACAATGAAATAGCTTGAGCTCTTCCTTCTCAAATGTTATTTGTCACATGCGCCGAATGTAGACCTTACAGTGACAGGCTTACTTACAAGCCCTTAACCAACAATGCAGTTTTTAGAAAAATAAGTGATAAGAAAGTATTTATGAAAATAAATGTAAGTAAACAATACTTAATTAAAAAATGTAAAATTAACAATAAAATAACAGTAACGAGGCAGCCGTGTTCCCCTGATGTAGGAAGGGGTTCAGGTAGTTTCAATACTACATGACAAATACTGTAGATATGGTACTATATTCATATGACCTGCTTTGTCATAGGGAGCTAAATAAGAGAAATATCCTCCCAAAAGAGTGACCAAACAGTACAGTAGAAAAAATACTATTTAAACTATCTAATCCATAAATAGACATTTCCACAAATACTGTATCTACATTCCTTCTCTGGTAGTTAATATCTTGGCCATCAGACAAAGTGAGAGCAGCAGACATGAACGGTGTAACTCTGAGATGGAGACTAGAGTCAGTCATGACTTCCTGAAGACATTGAGTTAGAAGTATCCTCAGGGCATGAGACGAACTAGAGCCCAACAGACTAACTAGGAACTGTTTATTCTACTGATTCTGCTGATTGGTCTGAGACAGAAGAATTTTAAATAGCCTTCCTCCTGGCTTGTTTCATTCCTATTACCAAGACAGAGTCTGTGTCCCAAATGGCACCCTATTCCATAGCGGCCCATAGGGGCTGGTCAAAAGTTGTGCACTATGTAGGGAATATTGTGCCATTTGGGACGTAACACAACACAGGAAGGTGTGTACATTATAATTGTATAACAAAATAAATAGCACATGGTGAGCTTGATGATAGCTGAAAAGAGAAAAACATGTTTATACAAGGCAACAGTAGACATTTCGTCCGCCACAGATGATGCAGCGCCCCCCTTGGGCCAATTGAGATATTGCGTGACTAACACATTTCAGTTAATTGCTATAGTTTCTGCCTTGCGCCAATCAGTGTAATAACGTAAATGCAGGATATCTATGGCAAGACGCATCATTCACCAAAGTTTTGTGAAAATCGTCTCAGAGCTGTCTGAGATATCGCATGTGACTAATGTACGAACTAAAGGGTGGTGACAGATCCACAATCTCCTCCCCGATTTCATAATGGGGGACAAGAAGAGAAATGTGTGTGGATGAATACATGTGTGGACTGAGGACTATTTAGTGCATTAACAATTATCTAAGTGCCTAAGCAACACTTCATCAAGCCAAATGTGTGGATAGATTTTAGGTGTGTGAGTCGATTAAATGTATTCTAACAATACAGTAAATCTGGAATCAACAGCAAGGCTGCTCTTACTTAAATATCTGTTATTTCTGGTTTCAAAACACTCAACCCCAAGAAGCACAAACCAAAACACACCATGCAGTTTCTTACAGCAGATGTATGTGTGTGTGTTTGTGTGTACTCAATAGAAGGAATGCCATTAGAGGAAAGCTCTCTTAGGCTCCATAGCTCATCATAATATAGTATTAAAGCCATGATGCAATTAATTTAGTCTGTGATTAGTCTGTAGCACGATTGAAATTTAAAGGTCATTTCCAATTGAGCCGACATATGCAGTGTTTTCCGTGAATGCAGTCTCTGCGAATGCGGGAACATTCCCTTAAAAATGTATATCGCGCAGCTTCAGCGCTTCGGATTGAATTGAGCACTAAATCAATGTAGGAAATATATTTGTCCCAAATGGCACCCTATGCCCTTTATAGCACACTACTACAAGCTCTGGTCAAAAGTTGTGCATTATATAGGGAATAGGGTGTCATTTGGGACGCAGGTACAGTCTGTGAACCACCATGCTACAGGATTGTATATCAACTGAATATTTTCTACAGATGAAGACACAGCATAATAACACTGATTCAATATACCATACAGTACAGTGCATTTGTGCACACCGAGAATAATTAATGAATCAATTCATAATCCAATCACTCCACTAGGAAATTAAACAAATCGGGCCTAAGGTGGAAGTGGAAATCTTTAGTCAAACAGCCCCCTTAAAACACACACATACTGGGCAGCTGGGCCAAGTCACAGTGCCAGGGTTGAGCGCTCTTTGCATTTCTCCCATTTCCCAAACTCAGACCTGCATTAACACAACCAGGAAGTCCATCTGTTAATAATGCACTCACCAACCACTCGACATTCAATACGCAGGAAATGTGAACAGCTGCCATTTTTGGAGTCCCATCTCATGGAGTCCGCTTAGTCTCTGGCCTGTTGCCTTAGTATAGAGCCAGACACAGAGATATAGGAAAGGGGGGGAAAACACTGGCTATTTCTTGATTTCATGATATGATTGCCATGGCATTTGTTGTTGAAATAGACATAGACAATAGAAATTGAACTATAGTAAACCTTCACAATAAGCCTGTAATTTCTGAAAACATTGAGTATCGTAAGTGCCTTGAAAATGATATTGTATAAAATAAGTAAGCCTTGTCCGAGCCAGAATCTCCTGTTTCTGTAGTGTGAGGCAGCTTGTGTACAAGCACATCCCCTGGACAGAACGCTAGTCTGTCACAGGACCTAGTGTATAGTATACTCATGTAGAACCCCGAAAAGGAGTCAGCCACTCCTTATTTCCTAGCACTACAGAAAGACACTGATAGATGTTGGTTCTGTGGCAAGACATCAGCAGGCCCTGTCATCAGAGAGGATGATCAACTAATCTCTTCATCTCCCTCTGTGTTCTCTCTCTAGCCAGGCTGTCCGGGACTGGGAGAGGCATTGGATCTGGCCCAAATGGCACCCTATTCCCTATATAGTGCATTACTTTGAACAGACATCCAGCTAGCTCCAGGTATGTACCAGCAACACCACTGCAGTACTAGGGAGGGCTCGCTGGAAGGCCTGGGATTTTTGTGGTAAACCTCAGGAAGGAAACGTCCGGAGCTCAAGTTGTTGATAGAACACTTGTCTTAATCAGGTGTACTCTTCTGGAGAGCCTGTAGAGTCCTGTCATTCCCAATGCTGTTCCCACTGATCCCTGGGCTTCCGGAGAAAAACGCCCAGCGGATTCCGCAGAAATCAGGCGGAGATGTTTAAGTGAAGAATCTAAACAGGGGCATGGAGAACGGGATGCCGGAATCAAAATACCAACGGAAGGTCCACAACCCTGTGGAGGAGCACACAGCCCTGTGGTGGAGCACACAGCCCCGTGGAGGAGCACACAGCCCTGTGGAGGAGCACACACGAAGGAAGGGGAAAAACCCACTGAGCGAGAACCCAGAAAGACCGTCATTCATGACATGGGGCTCTCAATGGGTAGTGTCATGAGGAAAACAGACAGGGAATGGAGGAGTGGAAGTGGATGTACTCTGTTTATTACACATGAATACATTATTCACAATGATGTATGCTGTACATTGGCAATTTCCTTGTGTATTTAAATGGTCAAGATGCACATGTGAGGGTATGATTTAAGATGAATAATGTGACCCCATAGTTGTGTGGCTGTTAGGAATAGGTCATAGAAATGGTTAAAGTAGTCTAACGAATGTTTAATCATAGGCTGCGTTCACACAGGCAACCCAATTCTGATCTTTCTTCCAGTAATTGGTGTTTTGATCAATCACATCAGATATTTTCACATCAGATATTTTTTCAGAGCTGAGCTGATTGGTCAAAAGACCAATGAATAAAAAAATATCAGAATTGGCTGCCTGTCTAAACACAGCCAAATTGAGAAGCATGTTTCAAGAAGTCTGTCTTAGGATGATGGAGTCTCTTCTGGACTGTGACATACAGTGTCGAGGCAGACATTTGTGAGCTAATGGAGTACAGACAAAACATTTCCTACACTTGATGGCATTTGTTTGCATAACCTAGAGAGTTTAAGATTAGCGTTAAGAGCTGTTAGGGGAGCAGGACATTTTGTAAATGAATGAGAGTAGGTGCCTTAAAAGCCGCCTAAAAGCATCTAATGCAAACTATATGAAGAGTATGATTAAAGTGAAAACTGTTAACTTAACGTATACTTAAATTACATCAGATATGGCATGCCTGGCATGTATGAAAAACCAAACAGATTATTTGGGTTAACTTGGAACATTAGTGCAAGGCTAAAGAATAGAATTTCTGAAAGCGAGGCTCTACCCAGCTAGCAAATGTGGTTCCTTAGTTGTGGGGATGTACAGTATGTGTTTGGTTTCACACTGGCTTTGGGAACGAAGCCATACGTTTCCTGACTGGTAAAACTGAATGAGAAGAGAATAAAAAATGTAGCCTGTTCTGGAAACGTTTATTTTTAAGCTGCAGGAAGGTTCTGAGAATACTTTACTCTGGTTCCTTGAAAGGTTTCCTGGGACGTTTTGTTAACTCTCTGAAAACGGAAATAATGTGTTATTTTTATTTTTTTTTAATAACTTTCTAAAACTTTCGCTGAATGTTTCAATAAGACTGCTAGCTCATTTGGGGTTAACTTTTTTGAACTCCAAGCACTGATATAAATTAATTTCCTTATGCATTAATCAAGCAAATACATTTTGACACAACATTTAGATTTGAACCAATAATCTTCTGTTTTTTATCCATGGAATTAGCCCACTGCACCATCAGTGCTGTTCATTTGAGTATGTTTAAACAGACCCCATTTCAAAGGAACCAAGCACACATTAAGATGAGGTACGGCAAATTAGTGGGCGCGGCCAACACACTTAACAAGATAGAGGATAGAGAGTTGTGTTGATGCTGAGAACAGAATGTGTCACGGTTGTCGTCTGGAGATAGAGAGGAGGACCAAGATGCGGCGTGGTAAGTGTTCGTCATTTTAATGGAAAAACTGAACACTACAAAACAACCGTGAAGCTAATGAACAATCGTGCTGACACAAACACTACACATAGACAATCACCCACAACGACAAAACAGGCTACCTAAATATGGTTCCCAATCAGAGACAACGACTAACACCTGCCTCTGATTGAGAACCATATCAGGCCAAACACAGAAACAGACAAACTAGACATCCAACATAGAATGCCCACTCAGATCACACCCTGACCAAACAAAACCTATAAACATACAAAGCAAACGATGGTCAGGGCGTGACAGAATGTATGTTTTTAAATTACATTCTTACAGTATTCTCTGAACATTACTAGAGTTTTCTTGTGGTTTTTATGGAAAGTTTTCTTAAGGTCCTCTGAACAATTTGAGAACATGACTTTAAATAGAACAATGAGGAAACCTGTATGAAACATTATGCTGAACTACTTACATTTACACAGAATACAATTTTTTCATAAAACATTCTCTGAACTATTTGAGAACATTCCTAATGTAACCATGTTTGAACTTTTAGAAAAAGTTCTGTTAAATAAATTACATTCGCAACAATGTTTTTTTTTGTCAAGTTCCTTAAATGAGATGAGAATGTTCCAAAGCCAAGCAACTGTCCTGCACCATTCACACAAAGTTGTGGGAAGGTTGTATGCAAAATAACCATAGGACAACCACGCTCTCACCAACTTAGTTCTCAGAACATTATGTGCTAGCTGGGTAACAATCATTGAATCATACCTCATACCTCATGGGTCGGCAAATATCCTAGTGTTTAAGAGCGTTGGGCCAGTAACCTAAAGGCCGCTGGTTTGAATCCCTGACCTGACAAGGTGAAAAATCGGTTATTGTGCCCTTGAGCAAGGCACTTAACCCTAATTGCTTCTGTAGATCACTCTGGATAAGAGTGTCTGCTAAATGACTAAAATGTACATTTTGTTTTTAAAATTGTTAGTTGAGAAATGATCGCATTAAATATACAAAAAGTATAACTTGCTCAACTATACATTTACCCCTGCTGAATACTGGCTTGAGATAAAATAGATTAAACACTGGTCGCAATCCAATGCACGTCTTACACGCTGCTTGTAAATGTTCATTGTATCTCAAACATTTAACCATGCATTTATGTCACAGTAGCACCATCCTCTATCTAACCTACTCAGAGGACAACAATTGCTGCTCACCCCACACCATAACAGGCCAGTCTGAGAACCCGCCTCCTGACCCTTACTGACCCCTATTTGTCAGGTCACCAACCATCTGGATGTGAAGCAGTCACCGGACGGGGCGGCCTCTGCTCCATCCACTCCATCTCTGACAGCCAGCCTAGCTGCCCTCTGCTCTGCTCCTCTCTCCCCCCCATGGATGCAGCATGGCCCTGCTTGCCGCTCCTCTCCCAGCCTCTCTCCTTCCTGCTGGGGGTCAGCCTGCCCTGACCTGACCTGCATCGCTCCAGAGCTGAGTGAGCTGCAGCCGCTGACCACTGAACTGACCACTGACCATCACTAATCATCAAGTGGTTTAGCTCGGCCAGTGTGTCAAGCACGGAGTTCAAAGATCTAGGTCCCATTGAAGCCCTGTTTGATACAGTACAGTGTTAACACACAGCTAGTGTTACAGTATAGATGCTCGCTCCTCTCCAGGTCTCTCTCTATGCGACAGATGACTGGTGCCCTATAACGGGACCGGCGTTGTCAATGGTGACAGATAATTAGCTGTCTTTGTTCTGAGAGGAACCTGATGTGGTTTCTGATGGCCTGCTTCACTGTGGGAAGACTCAAGCCCCCAGCCTGGAACTGTGCTGCTGGAGACTGCATTGTCCCAGTACCACCCAGGGAGACAGGGATACAGAACCGTGGAAGCAGCCTGCCGAACGCTCCCCACACGCAGACAGGAAGAGTTCATCATAAATAAACAAAGTCTGGAATGATAAAAGATCCTTATCGATTTATGGCAGGACCATACACAAGGAAGAGACAAAAGCAAACAAAAAATGCCACACAGTTTAGAGAATGCAGACAGACAGCCGCATGTCATGACCTCACTCACTGGTACCCACAAAGGAAGGGAACAGAGAAAAGAATCAGCCATGGAATCTGCAGGACATATCTCTTCTGCTCTCTCTCTCTCTTTGCCTGCGGAGATCAGTCAGACCATTATTTTCAATCTCTTTCAATAATCACAACCAATAAGATGTAGACAACATAAACTGGACACGAACAGAAAACAAATCAAGATAGGGGAGGTCCACAAGATTTAAAAAAATATTATTTGAAACTATTTATATTTGACATTAGCTTTTTTCATGGCGTTATTTTTGGTAGAAAGCAAACCGAGAAAAAGGCCAGGAAATTTTTTTTATTTCATGGTGTAACCGTGTCCTTTCACAGTGGATGAGATCATGAGTGGCCAGTCTGTCTTTATATAACTGTAATTTGTTGTCGTGGGCCTCTGGCTATGTTTAACACATAGTCTTTCAGGAGTTTAGTTTATTCCCTGAGGAAGGCTTTCCAGCAGCGGTTATACTACAGGCCAGCATACAGTACACCCTGATGAGGCAGATAAACTGACTGGGCTGACAGGAAAACATGAGAGGTAAACAACAGACACAAGTACACTACTGTTGGTGCTATTGTCTCTCACATCTATGTCTCATATCATGGGTTGCACATCTCCATTGAATCTTTATGAGATTACACGTTGAATTATTGGATGTTTGAATGACGTGATGCCATGTTGTCATTCTCCAGACCTCTGTGAAGGGAACTGTACTTGAGAGCTGTTCTTCTCTTGAAATGAAAGATGTATTTAATGTAAGAGGTTTGTTAGCAGCCTGTGGGCCCTGGTAGAAAATTGGTGCGCTATATAGGGAATAGGGCGCCATTTGGGACATAGGAGAAGTCTCCAGCAAACATCTGAGTGGTGTGCGGAACTCTAATTACCGCTGTTAACGGGCTTCCTCCGATCTGCACATTCAGAATTAATCTTATAAAGAAACAATTAACAAGCTCCTCTTTGTCCGGACTAAAACAGCTGAAGACAGGGGCTGCATTGGTAAGGTTGATCAGTAGTGCCCTCTCAGTCAGTGTATTACATAAAACAGTTGTTTGGTTGGGATCGCTAGCAAACACCATTAGGTGAGGTTGGCTTCAGGAGTTGAAAAATTAATATTGACATCCTGATGGATAGTAGAAGGGAATTACGTTTAGAAGTAGCAATGGCAGGTGTCCTCCAGCTTTCCTCTGCTGTCCAGCTGCAGTCCTCTCAAACACATAACATACATATTATGCATGTGAAGTGAAGTAAAACCATATATTTGACTGAACATAGTGATTTTTTGATGATAGTAGTTGAAACAGGGGTTATAGCATGGGTTGTAGCCTGACAAAATACCCTATACTGTGGCCCTCCAGGATAAAGAGTGAAGAACACTGGTCATTTTAAGTGCTAGTTTTTCTATCAATCCAGTGACACACTCCCAGAGCAATTCCTGGATAACATCATGATCTGATAACATGAAGGCTATACTGATATCAAGAACATGGATGTATGTAAAAAACTGTATGTTTTTTAAATTGAACCTTTATTTAACTAGGCAAGTCAGTTAAGAACAAATTCTTATTCATAATGACAGCCTACCCCGGGCCAATTGTGCGCCGCTATATGGAACTCCCAATCACGGCCAGATGTGATGCAGCCTGGATATGAACCAGGGACTGCAGTGACACCTCTTGCTCTGAGAGGCAGTGCCTTAGACCGCTGCACCACTCAGGAATTCTGTAATCAGAGTATTCTAATGCTGGGCTGAGGTTACGTCCCAAATGGCATTATTTCCCCTATAAAGTGCACAACTTTTGACCAGGGCCCATAGGGCTCTGGCAAAAAGAAGTGCACAAAACAGGGAATAGGATGGAATGGACCCTAACAAATGTTGCCTCCCACAAACTGCTTATTAAGTACAAGTACTAATAGTGAAACTAGACTTCCACCACTACAGTGTGTTTGGAGTGTGTTAGGATGTCATGGAAACATGTTGAAGAACTGTGCAACAGCAGTTTATTCTCAGTGCTCTAAGGAGGCCCTTGAAGTATACTGATATTCATTGAATTAGCGTTTTGAAGCGTTAACTAACTGTCTGTATAGGTTGAGCCATGGATCACTTCCCCCCAGCTGTTCTTTGGGTCTAATTTGTCCATTCAGCGAACATGGCCATGGAATAGATTTACACATTATACAATTGATTCTTCCTTCTTCCAAAAAGTTTACTACGGTACCACAAACATACATTACCTTCAGAAAGTATTCACACCACTTGACTTGTTCCACATTTTGTTGTCTTACAGCCTGCATTTTAAATTGATTAAGTTGAGATTTTGTTACACTGATCTACACACAATACCCCATAATGTCTAATTGGAATTCTGTTTTTAGAAATGTTTATTAATTAATAACAAATTAAAAGCTGAAATGTCTTGAGTCAATAAGTATTCAACCCTTTAGTTATGGCAAGTCTAAATAAGTTCAGGAGTAAAAATGTGCTTAACAAGTCACATAAGTTGCATGGACTCAACTTGTCTGCAACAATAGTGTTCAACGTGATTTTTAAACGACTACCTCATCTCTGTATCCCACAAGTACAATTATCTGTAAGGTCCCTCAGTCGAGTAGTGAATTTCAAGCACAGATTCAAGTTTTCCTATGGTTCGCAAAGAAGAGCATCAATTGATATATTGATATATACAAAAATAGTCTTGAATATCCCTTAGAGCATTGTGCAGTTATTAATTTTACAGCTTGGATAGTGTATCAATAGACCCAGTCACTACAAAGAAACAGGCGTCCTTCCTAAATCAGTTGCCGGAGAGAAAGGAAACCGTTCAGGGAATCCACCATGGTGGTTTTAAAACAGTTGCAGAGTTTAATGGCTGTGATAGGAGATAACTGAGGATGGCTCAACAACATTGTAGTTACTCCACAATGAATGATAGATTAAAAAGAAGGAACCCTGTACAGAAAAAAATATACAAATAAAAACATGCATCCTGTTTGCAATAATGCAATAAAGTAATACTACCAAAGAATTTGCTAAGAAATGAACTTTTTGTCCTGAAAGCGTTATGAATGCAAAACCCATCACTGAGTACCACCCTTCATATTTTCAAGAATGGTGGTGACTTCCTCATGCTATGGATATAATTGTCATCTGCAAGGACTAGGGGAAAGGACTAATGGAATAGAGCTAAGCACACGCAAAATCCTAGAGGAAACTCTGGTTCAGTCTGATTTCCAACAGAGACTGGGGGACAAATTCACCTTTCAGCAGGACAATAACCTAAAACACAAGGCCAAATATACACTGGGTTGTCTTACCAAGATGAACATTGAATGTTCCTGAGAAGCTTAGTAACAATAATCTTAAAAATCTATGGCAAGACTTGAACATGGCTGTCTAGCCATGATCATCAACCAACTTGACAGTGCTTGATACATTTTTTAAAGAATAAAGGGCAATATTGTACAATCCAGGTTTGCAAAGCTCTTAGAGACTTACCCAGAAAGACTGTCAGCTGTATTCGCTTCCAAAGGTGATTCCAACAATTTATTGACTCAGTGGGTTGAACAGTTATCTAATCAAGATATATATGTGTTTTATTTTCCATTAACAAAAAAATATAAACATGTTCTTCCACTTTGACATTGGAGTATTTTGTGTAGATCATTTACAAAAAAAATCACAATTAAATGAAGAGTAAATTCACAAAATGAACATCCACTTAAATGGACAATAAAGTCATAGTATCCTATCGTATAACTCATTTTGAGCATGACTTACAGAAGATTTATTTCTCTAAAGTAACTCATCTGACCTCTGCATCAACTGTCTTGGAGAGCCTGCTGAAACTGTACCTGGTTCGCACATCTATTTAAACATTTTTGCTGAGGAGGTTGAAAGATGGTACTCTCCTAGGTTAGTGTGGACTCAGGCCAGACCAACCGGAGAAAACATAACACTGATTTACGTCTCTCCTTTGGCTGTAACTAGGATTTTTGTACAAAGTTAAAGCAATTAGGAATAACTTGTATTTATTTTTGCAACAACATTCCAGGTTGACAAGTGCTCCCTTGCTGAAAATGTGATCGCCATGTGTGTTTCTCAGGCTTCCTCTATTTTCACAGTCCCTTGTAACATTTGTATCTTTCTACAGACATATTTCACACGTGTTTGATTTATTTTCTTCACTCAAACATATGGAATAAGGTGATACAGTTCACGGTTGTAACTCCCTGACCTGTAAACGGGTAAACTAGTGAGGTAACGATCTAATTCAGAATCTTCAACGTGCCCTAAAATGTAGCATTCTGTTAAGTCTGCATTAACAGGGCCATAACACATTGTTTGAGACACTTCCATCATAAGCGCATAAACACACACACACACACACACACACACACACACACACACGATTCCAGCCACAGTGTTACATTGTCACCCTTTCCCTTAGGAAGATCACTGCTGGTCTACCGTTCATCAATCAGCGATTCATCAACCTAACAGCTGATTCCAGTTAAGAAATTAAACTATACATCTTACAATGTCATTTTAGACAGTGCAAACAGCAGAGAAAAACTGAAGTAATAGTTTGTGTGGGCCAATTAGTAGAGTATTTGGAATGAAATCAAAACCAAAAGAAAACCCAATCATTTGGATAACTGTGCTGGTTTCACCAATAAACCATTTCCACCCAAACTGAAACAAAAAATTCACATTTCAATGTAAATCTGTGGAGTTTCTCTTTTCAGTACGCCAATCAGTCTGTTTGACAGACAGCTCACTGGCTCTGAGCCTACCCACCCTCAAATATTTATCATACAAAAACCACCCGCACCCCACATCCCACCCCCTTAAACCAACACTTTCAATCCAACAATGATGTCCATTAGCGAAGCCTTCATCAGGAGCCCCAGAGGACCTGAGTATGTCTAGCCTAAGTCCCCCTCACAGTGAACCTCCATTTTCCTCCAAGCCCCAGGTACGCCAGAGCCACTTCACGTTGGATTGTTGAGGAGTTTAGAGAGGGGCTCGTAGAAGAGTTTAAGCTGCTGTCTCTCTCGTCCTGCTCTACTGATCCTTTGTGTGGAGTGCTGTTGGTGAGAGGCAGGGAGGGAGGGGCACCTCTCAGCCACTTCACCTCAGCAGAGTACATTCAACAAAAGGCTTTCACTACAGCTCTCAGGCTTCTTCAATTATTTAAAAAAATACTCAGAATAAACTAAAAATAAGATTTAAAATACAAATACTGTACTTAAATACGCATTTATTTGAAGCAAGATCTGACATCTATTGTTTATTATCAGAGAAAATGTTTTAACTTATAACTGTAACAGTATCATATCAAGGAGGATCATCACAAGGACAAAGAGCTAGACTACAGTATGAATAATAGTAACCATACATACCCACCGTATCTATTCTTATCCATACAGCTGAAACAAAGAGGTTCTTCAAACTGGAGTCCAATTTCCATCTGGAACAAGATTAAATGAGCAAAGCCAGGTCAGCATCCCAAATGGCACCCTATTTACTATATGGTGCACGACTTTTGACAAGAGCCCTATAGGCTAGAACACTAAATAGGGAATAAGGTTCCATTTGGTCCACTACCCAGACCTTTCTCCCAGTTCTCCCATTGTTGCTCTGTTCTTAGAAGCCCTACTACTCTGATTTCCTGAAAGGCGGAGAGAAAAGGTTTCAGTTTTCACTGGAGGCCCGGCCTGCCTGCCTGTGTGGTGCAGGTGTCCCTAAGATTCTGTTTCATCCTCTCTTTGCATACTCACCATCTGCTGAGAGACTTTTATGGAAGATCCGATGATTGGAAAGCAATCTTTCTTCCTCTCAACTATACATTTCAGACTCATGTTTCTGTTCTTTTCTTTGTTTTGTGCAGTAGGTCTACATGGGAGGAAAACAACCTTGAAAATGAACTGTCAAGTGACACAAAACGTACATTTATTTTAAGGTGGATTTATAAACGTATTGCAATATCCTAATGAGCAACCAAAATGTAGACAACAACCAAACTCTGACTTGGTTTGAGTCACGGGTCAAGATATCACTTGTAGCTATGAACACTGACATTCCTTTGGTGGTAGGAAGCCTAGTGGTTAGAGCGTTGGGCTAGTAACCGAAAGGTTGCAAGATCGAATCCCTGAGCTGACAAGGTACAAATCTGTCTTCTGCCCCTGAACAGGCAGTTAACCCACTGTTCCTAGGCCGTCATTGAAAATAAGAATTTGTTCTTAACTGACTTGCCTAGTTAAATGAAGGTATAAAAAAAGCTGAACTCTTAAAACTGTTCTTATAGGTGAGGAATTCAATGTATCCAGTCAGATATCTGTTGAATGTCTAACAAAGAACCCCCAGAGGAGTAGCTTCCAAACAAACTTCTTCCATTGTGTAATGTTTTACATCCCAAATAGCACCCTATTTCATACATAGTGCACTACTTTTGACCAAAGCCCAATGGGCACTGCAGTGCACTATATAAGGAATACGGTGTCATTTAGGACAGAACCATGAATGTTCTGTTCCCTTCAGAATACAAAGCTGCCACAGATATCACATTAATGAACACTGACATTCCTCTGTCCAGTATTATTAAATAAACAGACTGCAAAGCAAAGTAATGCATACAAAGATACTTTACACACACAACACACACATGCGTATGCTCGCCTATATATTATGCACACACACACACACACACACACACACACACACACACACACACACACACACACACACACACACACACGCTGACTTGCACATGAGGTAGTGACTGCAGGTGTTGCCCTGATTTACTGAATTATAATGCATTCTGAAGGGCAGGCTGGTAACAAGGCCCCATGAGTCAACTGGCTGCATGGATTACCTTCAGCAGCGAAACAACCATTCAGTTCTGAGACATAACCTTGTGTGCATCCCAAATGGCACCCTATTCCAAATACTGTATAGTGCATCACTGCTAGAGAACGATGTGGAAACATATCAACAACATCACTGAAAAATATGCTTCGTGACATATTACTTGTAGTACTTATATAAACGTGTGTCTTTATAAGCGTTCACAAAAACATGGCAAACACGCTTCCCTCTCAGGAACGTGATAACCATCAAACCCTGGTGGATCGTTTGGCTGTTGCACTTTTCCCTGTTTACTGCACTATAATGTTCACTAGCCATGAAGGTTTGCTCTCTCCTTCCTTTCCTCTCCGTTATACTTTAATGTAGTCTAGTATCGCATGCTCTTATATTCTCACACTGAGGCCATGTTTTCAATCTTGGTTTAGCACCAAGTGGCTCATCATTGGCTTGTCTAGGACCTTATGTGTTCAGTTAAATCTATGAAAGGCCTATTCATTCCAATAGGATAACCACAGTGCCAATTTATTTTTTTTGTTGCCAATAACAGGGAATTTTTTTTCTTTAGAGGAAAAGCCCTTTCCTTGCACCACACAGCCACACTCAAACAACCTCACTGTGCAAAAAAATGTAGGTAATGTGCTCATAAAATACCATAGGCTGTTTACATTGGATGTGCACAGGTATTGTGCGCTATAAATTAGCCAGGGCTGTTTTTAATTTAACAGGCTGCAACTGTTCTCGTCTGCAGTTCATTCCACGGGTCTGGTGTAGCATTGACATTTATTGGAGAGGAGGAAAAACACACATTGAGTTTTCTCCATACCCTTGAAACAACCTTGGACTGTCTGACTACAGTAGGTCCAGCTAATTACTGTTGCCATGTCTTAGGCTACAAACTGTCATTTGTATTGCTGACTGCGCCAACTGACAACATGCCTCCAGTGCAACCCTGTTTAGTAATGCCCTGACGTGCTTTATTTAGTAACATTACAGTTTGTTTTGGTGCAAGAGACAATGCTTCGCTTATTATACGTAGTGGCAGGCAATGTACCTTTGGTTTCCTGACCTTTTTCTTGACAATAGTAAGTGCTAGCTATAGGATCTATTGAGGATTTTCTCTCCAATTACCAGATATGAGCTTGATAACTGTTCAAGCTATCAACCCAACGCTCTGAGATTTTTTACCCCATGTTGTTTCCTCAAGTTGTGTAAGAAATATGGCTTTCCATTTCTCATTGAGCCTGCGGGAAGGATAAGGACCGTTTTTATAGTGAGAGAGGTGAATAGGATACAGACTTGAGCCAGGCGGGTTCAAGAAGAAGGTGAAAAAAGCTCCACCATTTTGAATAAGTTATTCACACATGGGGACATCCCATCCTCTTCACTGAAGCATTGCATCAATGTATACTATTATGATATAGAGCAGACCTGTGAATTATCCTATACATTTCACCTCCCCTTTCCATTTGATTGAGATTGGTGCAAAGTTCAGCTATTCCCCTGTGCTCTGTGGTTGCCCTTGATAGAATGAATGAGTCCAGATGTAAATTCATGGAGACAGACAGGCCGATTCCCTGGAGACCAATAAACACTGAACCACGAGCACCATTGATCTGCAACATCAGACAGGATCTCCGAGCATGAGAACGTAGCTAGCTCGCTCAATCAATACCATCAACCAGCAAATAATGCTTTAAATGCTGTAATTGAATGCAGAAAAGTTTTAGAAGTTTCAAAAGTTTTAGAACACCTACTCCTTCAAGGGTTTTTCTTTATTTTAATATTTTCTACATTGTAGAATAGTAGTGAAGACATCAACACTATGAAATAACACACATGGAATCATGTAGTAACCAAAAAAGAGTTAAACAAATCAAAATATATTTTATATTCTCTCAGCCAGTTTCACCTGAAATGCTTTTCCAACCGTCTTGAAGGAGTTCCCACAAATGCTGAGCACTTGTTGGCTGCTTTTGCTTCACTCTGCGGTCCGACTCATCCCAAACAATCTTAATTTGGTTGAGGCCAGGTAATCTGATGCAGCACTCCATCACTCTCCTTCTTGGTAAAACAGCCCTTACACAGCCTGTCATTGTCCTGTTGAAAAACAAATGATAGTCTCATTAAGCCCAAACAAGATGGGAAGGCGTATTGCTGTAGAATGCTGTGGTAGCCATGCTGGTTAAGTGTGCCTTAAATCCTAAATAAATCACAGACAGATTCACCAGCAAAGCACCCCCACACCGTAACACCTCCTCTTCCATATTTTACGGTGGGGAAATCATCCGTTCACCTACACCGCACCTCACAAAAACATGGCGGTTGCAACCATAAATCTCCAATTTGGACTCCAAATTTCCACCGGTCTAATGGCCATTGCTTGTGTTTCTTGACCCAAGCAAGTCTCTTCTTCTTATTGGTGTCCTTTAGTAGTGGTTTCTTTGCAGCAATTCGATCATGAAGGCCTGATTCACAAGGTCTCCTCTGAACAGTTGATGTTGAGATGTATCTGTTACTTGAACTCTGTGAAGCTTATCCTATGCAGAAGAGGTAACTCTGGGTCTGGATTGACTGACCTTCATGTCTTAAAGTAAGACCCAGTAATTCTGGGTCTTCCATTCCTGTGGCGGTCCTCATGAGAGCCAGTTTCATTATAGAGCTGGAAGATTTTTGCGACTGCACTTGAAGAAACATTCAAAGTTCTTGAAATGTTCCGTATTGACTGACCTTCATGTCAGTAATGATGGACTGTCATTTCTCTCTGCTTATTTGAGCTGTTCTTGCCATAATATGAACTTGGTCTTTTACCAAATAGGGCTATCTTCTGTTTACCCCCCTACCTTGTCACAACACAACTGATTGGCTCAAGCGCATTAAGAAATAAATAAATTCCACAAATGAAGTTTTAAGAAGGCACACCTGTTAATTGAAATGCATTCCAGGTGACTGCCTCGTGAAGCTGGTTGAGAGAATGGCAAGAGTGTGCAAAGCTGTCATCAAGGCAAAGGGTGGCTATTTGAAGAATCTCAAATATAAAATGTTTGTAATTTATGTAATTTTTACCGCCTTTATATTCCCAATTTCGTGCTAACGATCTTGTCTCATCCCTGCAACTCCCCAACGGGCTCCGGACAGGCGAGGGTCGAGTCATGCGTCCTCCGAAACATGACCCGCCAAGCTGCGCTTCTTAACACGCGCTCGCTTAACCCGGAAACCAGCTGCACCAATGTGTCGGAGGTTCAACTGACCACAAAAGTCAGCCCAGCCCTCCACAAGGAGTCACTAGAGTGCGATGAGCCAAGTAAAGCCCCCCCCCCCAGCCAAACCCTCCCCTAACCCGGGCCACACTGGGCTAATTGTGCACCGCTCAATGGGACTCCCGGTCATGGCCAGTAAATGACACAGCCTGGGATTGAACCCCAGGCTTTAGTGACGCTGCAACACAGCGATGCAGTGCCTTAGACTGCTACGTCCATCGGGAGACTTGGCAATATAATTTTTATCCTAGCAATGGGCTGTTTCCCTAATGGCACCCTATTCGCTATTTATACAGTATGTTTTGGCACTATGTGCCCTGGACAAAAGTAGTACACTAAATACTGAATAGGGTGCCATTTGGGACATTGCCATCTTGCCAACACACGGGCCATGGTTGTCTTGTTCCATGTGTACAGAGAGCCAGCGAGGAGGGCAGGACGTCTCCAGGCATTAGAAGCCTGCTGCCTGGTCAGTGATTGATGGTGACTAGTGATGAGAGCTCCTACCACAGGATGCTAAGTGGCCTTGGAGAGCCTCAGCCTAATGCCTACACTACATTCAATTACACCACCCACTCCGTGTATACTGTGTCCCAAATAGCACTCTATTCCCTATGTAGAGCACTACTTTTGACCAGTAAAGATCAAAAGTAATGGTGACTAGTGACATAGGGAATAGGGTGCAATTTAGGATGCATACTTGGTCATTGCCCTGCCAATTAAACCAGGAATCATTAGAGGAATTAGGGGGACTATTTCTCAGGGCAGGATTGTTAATGCACTGAAAAAACAGGACACGGTGGGCTGTCAGATTTACAAAAACATATTATGTGTGATTTACGCAAACATGTTTAGTTTCTCCTCTCAACGAGATTTCATTGCTTGCAATCTATGCAACATGAAGCAAAATCAGATCTACTAGTTTGAATGTAGGGGGAGTGTGAACCAATAAAGTTAATTCATGATGAGTAATGAGGAACAATTCAAACCGTGCGAGAGAATAATCTTCCAGAAAGAATGCTGGAGCGTTAGTGGAGAAGACAGTACCTAGAATTTTGGTCAAGGTAAGCATGGTGATTGATTTAATTCAGTGTTTTTCTGTGTGGTTGTAAGCAGAATTGTAAGCAGTAATGTCATTAGTGATTGCTCCATATCCTCATTTTGTGCTCGAGTCTGAAACATATTTGCCTCTCAGTTAAAGGTAAAAGACGATGTTGCCAGCTAGCTTCTATGACCAGTAAAACTGGACTAGGTCAAGATTTACATATTGCAAGGAGGTAAAGTTAGTTGGCGAAAGACCATGATATTTACCTATTGTTCAAGAACTTCGAATTTACCAAGCCAAGAACTAATTAAGGTTTAAAGGGGAGTGCACACCGCTTGAGCTAGTGTAACGGATGTGAAATGGCTAGCTTAGTTAGCGGTGCACGCTAAATAGTGTTTCAATCAGTGATGTCACTTGCTCTGAGACCTTGAAGTAGTAGTTCCCCTTGCTCTGCAAGGGCCGTGGCTTTTGTGGAGCGATGGGTAACGATGCTTCGTGGGTGACTGTTTTTGATGTGTGCAGAGGGTCCCTGGTTCGCGCCCGGGTATGGGCGAGGGGACGGTCTAAAGTTATACTGTTACACTAGCTAACATGCTAGCTAACTAATGCTTTGGTGCTTTGCAGCAGCATTTAGTGCGCCATTTTTTTTCCATGTAAGGTAAAAGTAAAACAATGTCAAAGTGAATGTATTTGCATCAAACAGACATTAAAAGATAAAATAAAAATCCATATTTGAGATCTAATAATTATACACCTAATCCTATGAGTTTGGTACATTCATGCAGTTTAACAGTTTGCCCATGGCTGCTTCCATGTTGTAAAATGTGGTGCAAAGGTGACATAGACTTATTGAAATGGGATGTGGAGTTAATTTTTTCACTACTTTATATTATCGGTGTCCATTTATCAATACATTTAAAATGATTTGACAAAAATAAAAACAATTCAATGTAGGTGCATATGAGTGAATGCATGCATAAATCAATAGAGAATTGAATCAAGCATTTCATAATGAAAAAAATAATCATTTCATGAACAAAATGGATATTTACAGGTCCATGGTGTTTGCCTACTACATGTGTGCTGCTTTGTCTATCCATTCAAATGCTATATAGTGTTGGTGAGTATTGTTATCAGAGGTTGTTTTAATAACCCCCCAAAATATTGCTAGGAATGTCAGTCTTTAGGTCTGCTCTCTTCTTTTCAGTGTCGTGTGAATGTGGAAATGTAAGGGGTGTTCCGAATTGGTGTCAAGTAGGTCCTAACTTTTGCATCATTACAAGTTAAAGCACCCACATTATGGCCGTACTGTCCGTTACCCATGTACATACATTGACTATCCATGTGCATTTAGGACCTGGAATGCCTTAATTGTTCACCAAAGTAACACAACAGAGATTACTAAAAACCTGATTTAGAAATGTTCCTTCACTGTATGTGGAGGATGGAAAACCAGTTTGAAATAAAACTGGCAAACGCTCGCCTGAGAAGACTGGGATGTCCAGGGGTGACGATAAACTCAGAGAAACACAAACCTGCAGGGAAGTCAAGAGCAGCCTATGGTGTTAAAAAGCCAAAGAGAGCAGAAGTGAACTTTAACCCCACATATCCCGCAGGAGAAACAGAAGAGAGCCTCGAAGAAATGCGGAAAGCTCTACTGTACGATGTGAAGAAAAGGAACAACAGAGACACAGCGAAGTTCAAAATGAAGAAGACAGGACACATGAAATTGTCCATGACGCACCCATGGTAGAGGACTTCATGGCAAGATGGCCTGCGCTCTTTGAAGTCATTGAGATAAATTAGCCATGCTTGTCTTATTGCTGATGTATTGGGTATGTTATTTGGGATTTGTTGGTGAAGGTAGAAGATTGTTATCCCTCAGCTTGCCACATTAGTGAGCCTTATTCAGAGTTCTCACCATTTGTGCTGACTGCGTAGTTATTTCTCTCTATGGAGAACCCTCTAGATTGCTGCTTGTGTGATCATCTCCAGTCTATTTTCCTTTCTGCAGTTTTTAATATAATTTGTTGAACTACTATTTTCAGATCAATGTTGCGTTTAAGCGAATCACCAAAACCCCACTCCAGTCCAAATGTCTTTCTCAACTTGATATACACTCAGATAACCTGCTGAAGTTGTTCTGAAGAAGAGGAAGACAGCTGGGCAGAAGACTCATATCAACCATGGCACCTATGGCTAATGTAAGAATTCCTTATGCTTCAAAGACACATTCACATGTGGGTTCTTCACCAAAAGTTGACTGGGCTTCAAAATAAGACATACATTTAAAAATCCTTCTCTTTTCTTAAAATAGCAACATAGATATCAGGTGAGAGTGCATCATAAATGGAGTGTCTTTGTATATGGGTGAAGACCCAGAAAACCTTGTTCAGGAATGTTAATAGATTGTTAATAGATTGAAGTGTTTCCATCTTCTGTCCTTTTATCTTTCTCTTCCTCTCCTTTTCCGTTCCACCATCATATTCTATCACTAGCTATTCTATTACTGTGTCATCTCCTCTGTCTTACGTCTTATTTCATTAGCGGTTAGATGCACTCTTTTTTCAAATTGGTTATGTCTCAAATGTAATCTGAATAGAATGGAAATCTTGGTTAGAACAAGATGTGTGCGTACTGGTAGCGAAGTCAGGTGCAGGAGAACAGAGATTTGTGAACAGGCGCACACTTTATTAGGCAAAAGTGCAAAATGCGCAAAACAGTCACAAGAATTATGTTTAACAATGAACATCTTCGTGAAAAATAACACGGAAAAAACAAGCCAGTCTGGCGCATCAACAATACACACGTAACACAAACAATCTTACACAAAGACATGATGGGGAATAGAGGAATAAATACATGTAGATTGATTGGGGAATGAAAACCAGGTGTGCAGGGAACAAGACAAAACAAATGGATACATGAAAAATGGAGCGGCGATGGCTAGAAAGCCAGTGACGTCGACCGCCGCCTGAACAAGGAGAGGAGCCGACTTCGGCGGAAGTCGTGACAGAACCACTTCATTTTAACCTTGTAATAGGCGGTGTTCAAATATTACCAGCAGTTCTTGATTTAGTTGACACTTAAAAGGACTTCAGTCTTGATTTATTTCTGTCTGTATCATGCTCTTATGATTCATGAGCTGTACTTTTTGCAATCTAGAGTTCCTAACTGTAAACACTTCATTGATGAATGATTCATTTCATTTGATTGACAAGTTTTGCCTTTGTGTCTTGTTCAGGGCATGGATGAAGAGTCCACCAAGGCAGTCATTGAGGACACTACTGTGGGGATCTACATTATCAAAGACCATGCCGCGAGTGAGGAACCAGAGGACACTGGGATTGTGCTTGAATGCATCAAGGTGCTGCAGGATCTGGGCAACGTAGCATTTGCTGTTGCAATGCTGTTTTGCCTCATGTACTGTATGTCATGAACCTCAGTTACCCTACTGAGCTCCGCTACACCTTAAGTCTTTCAGAAGGTTTTTATGGAACTGAATGGGGAAAACTTTTTAACACAGCTGTTACATTTAAAAACAGGCTGTTTCAGTGAGCTGTTTTGTGTGTTTCACACTGTATATTGAACTTGTTAGATTGTTCACAAAAACTCAAAACAGAATGTCCAAAGATGGAGCTCTCGTGATTTTGTTAGATATTTTTTACTATGTTTTTACAATGCATTTACTTCAACAAATTATATTTGCTTGACACAAAGAAAAATTGTGTTTATCTAACATGTTTCATTCATGTGGAACCGATGTACACATTTGAATTAAGTCAATTCAAAGCACCATTTTTTTCAGTGTGCTTTGGCTAGGGCCTGGGTTAATTATCTAGGTCTCTGATGAACATGCTCCTTCATTTTCCTGCCTGGATGTCCAAGGGGAGTTTTTTCTGTGTTGACATCATGATACACGCTGGAAACACATTAGCTCCCTCTGAAAACATTGAAAGCAGTACACCATCATGTCTTCTCCAGCGTTGTCCTCTAATGATTATGACAGAAACGTGTCCCCTTCAAAAAATATATCCATGTACGGCTTTGCCGATTTTTTTATGATAGTACTTTCTCATTTGAAAATAGCTTGCTTAAGAAATAAATGGTCTAGAAGCAGGCCCACACTTACCCATAATCCTCAATTTCATGTTGTGTGCCCAGTGGTGTAACGCATCATTTTTTTAGTTTAGATATTTTTTTTTGCAATGGGACAGAGAGAACAATGTTTCTGTTTTAGAGCTCAGGGATTCTTGAAAGATGGGACAATCTCAACTTTTTTCCCACAAATTGTCACATCTACTCCCCCTCTCTCCGGTGTTCGATGTCATCGGTTTACTTATCACTGACTTTGACAACCATCATTACGAATACCTGGCACCTGCGCCTCGTCATTAGACACACCTGGACTCCATCACTTCACTGGGTACGGCTATGGAAGAGGTTCTTCCCAGTCTTCAATGTCTCAAACATACCTGAGAGGCGTTGCCTTCAACTAGCGGAGGATACTCTGCCACCAGTTGACCCAGCGAGCTAGCACACCAGTCCATTCAGCAGTCTGCCCAGGTCAGCGATGCCCGTTTGTCACTCCTGGAAAAATATGATGGAACCACATCTAAATGCCGTGGCTTCCTACTCCAGTGCTCTTTCTATTTTGAGAATGAGAGGTCCAAGGTCGCCACAGTTATTTCTCTGCTGACTGGGCGGGCTTGGGGTGGGCTACGGCCGTCTGGTAGAGAAGATAGGAGGAGCTGGCTTCGCATGAGTGGTTCTTGGTTCTGTTCAGAGCTATCTTCGATAATCCACCGGAGGGCAGAGATGACCAGACCACTGCTAAGTATGTGCTCACCTTCCGGGCAGCAGCAGCAGCATCCAGCGGATGGAATGAGCCAGCGCTCCTTATGCTATTCAGAAGAGGTCTGCGCGAGGAGATCCAGACGGAACTGGCATGTCGAGATGACAATTGGACGCACTCATCGTGATGGCCTTCTGTCTGGATAACCTACTTTGGAAGCGTCAGTACCCTCATCGCTTCTCCCCCTCCCTCAGTGAACACTCTGTATCAGAGCCTGAACCCACAGAGGTAGGTGTCACCTCCCTCCCTGCGGAGGCAGGTGACACCATCTCATGGTCGAGGATGAAAATCACGATCTAGGCAGCCGAATGCCAGAGGACCTGCTTTCCCGTCCCCTGTGATTCCATGTCGGTTGAGAGTCCTGTGGTTGCCCTTCAGCCCAACATCCCGGAGGTATACCAGGACCTGCTGGAGTTTTTTTCCAAAACCCGCACCACCTGTCTCCCTCCTCATTGCTCCTGGGACTATCCCATAGACCTGCTTGCAGGATCTGCGCCCCCGCGCAGGCGCATCTACCCTCTGTCGGTGGCTGAAACCCAGGCCATGGAGGAGTACATCCATGAGGCACTCCAACATGGTTTCATCCGCACGTCCACATCTCCTGCGTCTGCAGGCTTCTTCTTCGTGGCGAAGAAGGATGGAGGATTACACCCGTGTATTGATTTCCGAGGACTAAATGAGATCACCACCAAGTATTGTTGCCCTCTCCCGTTGGTGCCGGCAGCCATCGAACAGCTCTGCGGGGCCCGGAGGGGGATGAATGGAAGACAGCTTTCAGCATGATGTCTGGTCACTATGAGTACTTGGTGATTCATTTTGGGAGACCTGGCCAAGAAGGCAGAAACAATCAATACATTACATAATTAAAACATACAACAATACAACAACATGATCCAACCTAAAAAAAACATTTACACTCCTCTGTAACAGAGTCTCCCATCAATATTTTAAATTCCTTCAGTGGCACTAACATATCTAGATGAAGCATGGACTGTAGACTATTCCATGTGTCTGGTGCACAAGAAGAGAAGGCAGTCTTGCCTAATACTGTGAATGTCCTGGGGACTTTAAGTAGCAACCACCTAGCAGACCGGGTATGGTAACTGCTGGTGGTGAAGGAGACCAGACTACAGAGGTAAAGAGGGAGTTTACCCAAATGGGCTTAGTAAATGAACACATACAGATGTATCTTTCTGTGCATATAAAGTGAGGCCCAACCTACAATTTGGTACAATGTGGAATGGTGGGTGAGTGACTAGGTATTTGTAATAATGCGCAAGGATGCATAACAGTCCAGTCTCTGTAAAACAGAGGAGGTTGCATGCATATACAACAAGTCACAATAATCAATTACAGAGAGAAAAGTGATCTGAACAAGCTTCTTTCTAGCCATAAGCGGGGAGCAAGACTCATTACGAAAATAAAAACCCAATTTCAATGTAAGCTTTGTCACAAGATAAACCACATTAACTTTTTGTAGGATAACACTTTTTCAATAGATTAGCTACCAGATGTGACAATGCTAACGCTCTCTGGCAGAGTTCTAACTCTGGTAAAGATCATGAATTTAGTTTTTTTGTACATTCAAGACCAGTTTGAGACCATAAAGGAAGGCCTGCAGTGACTGGAAAGCAGTCTGGAGCTCTTCAACAGCCTGAACCAGAGAAGGAACACATGAATATATGACTGGATATACAGTGCCTTGCGAAAGTATTCGGCCCCCTTGAACTTTGCGACCTTTTGCCACATTTCAGGCTTCAAACATAAAGATATAAAACTGTATTTTTTTGTGAAGAATCAACAACAAGTGGGACACAATCATGAAGTGGAACGACATTTATTGGATATTTCTAACTTTTTTAACAAATCAAAAACTGAAAAATTGAGCGTGCAAAATTATTCAGCCCCCTTAAGTTAATACTTTGTAGCGCCACCTTTTGCTGCGATTACAGCTGTAAGTCGCTTGGGGTATGTCTCTATCAGTTTTGCACATCGAGAGACTGACATTTTTTCCCATTCCTCCTTGCAAAACAGCTCGAGCTCAGTGAGGTTGGATGGAGAGCATTTGTGAACAGCAGTTTTCAGTTCTTTCCACAGATTCTCGATTGGATTCAGGTCTGGACTTTGACTTGGCCATTCTAACACCTGGATATGTTTATTTTTTAACCATTCCATTATAGATTGTGCTTTATGTTTTGGATCATTGTCTTGTTGGAAGACAAATCTCCGTCCCAGTCTCAGGTCTTTTGCAGACTCCATCAGGTTTTCTTCCAGAATGGTCCTGTATTTGGCTCCATCCATCTTCCCATCAATTTTAACCATCTTCCCTGTCTCTGCTGAAGAAAAGCAGGCCCAAACCATGATGCTGCCACCTGTGTTGATTTTACGCCAAACATAACGTTTTGCATTGTTGCCAATTTTGGTTTCATCTGACCAGAGCACCTTCTTCCACATGTTTGGTGTGTCTCCCAGGTGGCTTGTGTCAAACTTTAAACAACACTTTTTATGGATATCTTTAAGAAATGGCTTTCTTCTTGCCACTCTTCCATAAAGGCCAGATTTGTGCAATATACGACTGATTGTTGTCCTATGGACAGAGTCTCCCATCTCAGCTGTAGATCTCTGCAGTTCATCCAGAGTGATCATGGGCCTCTTGGCTGCATCTCTGATCAGTCTTCTCCTTGTATGAGCTGAAAGTTTAGAGGGACGGCCAGGTCTTGGTAGATTTTCAGTGGTCTGATACTCCTTCCATTTCAATATTATCGCTTGCACAGTGCTCCTTGGGATGTTTAAAGCTTGGGAAATCTTTTTGTATCCAAATCCGGCTTTAAACTTCTTCACAACAGTATCTCAGACCTGCCTGGTGTGTTCCTTGTTCTTCATGATGCTCTCTGCGCTTTTAACGGACCTCTGAGACTATCACAGTGCAGGTGCATTTATACGGAGACTTGATTACACACAGGTGGATTGTATTTATCATCATTAGTCATTTAGGTCAACATTGAATCATTCAGAGATCCTCACTGAACTTCTGGAGAGAGTTTGCTGCACTGAAAGTAAAGGGGCTGAATAATTTTGCACGCCCAATTTTTCAGTTTTTGATTTGTTAAAAAACTTTTAAATATCCAATAAATGTCGTTCCACTTCATGATTGTGTCCCACTTGTTGTTGATTCTTCACAAAAAAATACAGTTTTATATCTTTATGTTTGAAGCCTGAAATGTGCCAAAAGGTCGCAAAGTTCAAGGGGGCCGAATACTTTCGCAAGGCACTGTAGATGTAACTTTGCTGGTTGCATCCCATTTCCCAAATCATTAACAAAAATTGAGAACAACACAGGAGCTAAAATGGAACCCTGGGGCACACCTCTATTAATCTAAAGAAAGCTAGATTTGTGATTGTCAGTATATGCACATTGGGTTCTGTTTAACAACATACAACCTCAATTCATGGTCAACTGAATCAAAGGCCTTTGATAAATCCACAAACAGAGCAGCACAATGTTGCTTTTTATCAAGTGCATTAATGATGTCATTTACCACTAGCTGCAGTTCTGGTGCTGTGTCCTGATCTAAAGCCAGACTGAACCCCGCTCAACATGTTATTTTCAATTAAGACGTTTTTTAACTGAGTTCACTAGGGATTCATAGACTTTGCCCAGGATAGGGAGTTTAGAGATGGGGCAATAGTTATTAGCATCTGAGGGATCTCCACACTTTAGCAGCGGGAGGACATAAGCTTATTTCCAAATGCTGGGTATGGAATTGGTCAAGAGACTCAAGTTGAAAATGTGAGCCACAGGTTCAGAAATAATACCAACTGCTAGCTTTATGATGTACTGTAAGGGTCCAGGTTTTCTGGATTTGCAGTCTTTCTAGTGTCTATAGCCTTTAGTGGTTTATAGACCTTAGTATAAGAAACAGGCTCAAAGTTCAAATGGTTCACGAGGGCATATTTTATAGTCGACTGTAACAGAGTTTACATTAGAGGCCTGGGCCCCACCAACTGAACCAGCAGATATGAAGTGCTTGTTAAAAACCCCTACAATATCAGCTTTATCCTTCACTTCATTATAATCCATCATTAAATGGTCAGGAAGGCCAGAGGATACATTAGAACCTAACACTGATTTGATTAGCTTTCAAGCTTCCTACTTGGTAGGGTTGTTTAGGTTCTCTGTGACTGCATTTAGATAGTAATCTGATGTGGACTTCCTGATCAATCCTGTGCATCTGTTTCTTAGCGCTCTGATGGAGGCCCAGTCAACAGGAGCATTTGAATGTCTAGCTTGAGCCCAAGATATATTTCTCTTTCTAATTAATTCTGCCAAGTTATCTGAAAACCAGGGATTGTCCCTTCTACTGATTCTAAATTTCTTCACAGGGGCATGCTTATCACAAATCGAGACAAATTTCATATAAAAATAGTCCCAGGCAGTGTCAACATGGAGAATCAGACTTACTCTGTCAATATTAAGTACAGTTCATGTAAGAACGCTTGCTCATCAAACTGTCTAAAATGTATTTGGCTTTGGTATTTTTTGTATTTCTAATGCAAGCAATTGCACAGTGATCACTGGCATCATTACAGAATATCCCAGTCGATGTGTATTTTTGAGGGGGATTCGTTAGAATAATTTAGCGTTGATTTGTTAGGTGCTCCGGGATTCGGTCTTGTAGGGACATTAATTAATTGAGCGAGATTCAGAGAGTCACACAGTTCTTTAAAAGAGTCTGATACAGATGAAAGCATGTAACAGTTCAAATCTCCTAAAATAATGAATTCAGAGTCATTTAACTTGTGCAGGACATCAGAAAGAGAGTTTAGTGCGTCTCCCGAAGCCGAGGGCGGTCTGTAGCAGCCGACTACAGTGATGTGGGAGTCCTTATATACGTTCACTTTAACCGCAAGCGTTTCAAAATGTTTGGCTTTGGAAATCGAGAGAATTTCAGAGGTGATAAACTCGGATTTCACATAAATTGCAACCCCTCCTCCTTTAGTCATCCGAACCGTTCTAAAAACAGTGTATCCATCAATAGAAATCAAGTTATTTGACACCGATTTCTTTAACCAAGTTTCTGATAAAACCATTACTTCTGCATTTGTCGTTTTGGCCCATACTCTAATCACGTCTATTTTTGGAAATAGACTTCTGACATTTTAACATGCAAGAGGCCAAAACCTGCACTGTTTTTAAAATCATAGGAAATCAGTATTCCTGACATTTAATCCTAGTAACAATTCCCTGTCTTAGGTCAGTTAGGTTCACCACTTTATTTTAACAATGTGAAACGTCAGAATAATAGTGGAGAGAATGATTATTTCAGCTTTTATTTCTTTTATCACATTCCCAGTGGGTCAGAAGTTTACATACACTCAATTAGTATTTGGTAGCATTGCCTTTAAATTGTTTAACTTGGGTCAAATGTTTTGGGTAGACTTCCACAAGCTTCCCACAATAAGTTGGGTGAATTTTGGCCCATTCTTCCTGACAGAGCTGGTGTAACTGAGTCAGGATTGCAAAGGCCTCCTTGCTCGCACACACTTTTTCAGTTCTGCCCACAAATTGTCTATAGGATTGAGGTCAGGGCTTTGTGATGGCACTCCAATACCTTGACTTTGTTGTCCTTAAGCCATTTTGCCACAACTTTGGAAGTATGCTTGTGGTCATTGTCAATTTGGAAGACTCATTTGCGACCAAGCTTTAACTTCCTGACTGATGTCTTGAGAAGTTGCCTCAATATATCCACATAATTTTCCTTCCTCATGATGCCATCTATTTTGTGAAGTGCACCAGTCCCTCCTGCCGCAAAGCACCCCCACAACATGATGCTGCTACCCTCGCGCTTCACAGTTGGGATGGGTGTTCTTCGGCTTGCAAGTCTCCACCTTTTTCCTCCAAACATAACGATGGTCATTATGGTCAAACAGTTGTATTTTTGTTTCATCAGACCAGAGGACATTTCTCCAAAAAAGAACGATCTTAGTCCCCATGTGCAGTTGTAAACCGTAGTCTGGCTTTCTTTATGGTGGTTTTGGAGCAGTGGCTTCTTCCTTGCTGAGCGGCCTTTATGTCAATATAAGACTTGTTTTACTGTGGCTATAGATACTATAGATACTTTTGTACCTGTTTCCTCCAGCATCTTCACAAGGTCCTTTGCTGTTCTTCTGGGATTGATTTGCACGTTTCTCCCCAAAGTACGTTCATCTCCAGGAGACAGAACTCGTATCCTTCCTGAGTGGCTGCGTGGTCCCATGGTGTTTATACTTGCGTACTATTGTTTGTACAGATGAACGTGGTACCTTCAGGCGTTTGGAAATTGCTCCCAAGGATGAACCAGACTTGTGCTGGTTGTGTTTTTCCTGAGGTCCTGGCTGATTTCTTTTGATTTTGCATGATGTCAAGCAAAGAGGCACTGAGTTTGAAGGTAGGCCTTGAAATACATCCACAGGTATACCTCCAATTGACTCAAATTATGTAAATTATCTTATCAGAAGCCTCTAAAGCCATAACATCCTTTTTTGTAATATTCCAAGCTGTTTAAAGGCACAGTCAACTTAGTGTATGTTTCTGACCCACTGGAATTGTGATACAGTGAATTATAAGTGAAATAATCTGTCTGTAAACAATTGTTGGAAAAATTACTTGTGTCATGCACAAAGTAGATGTCCTAACCGACTTGCCAAATCTATACTTTGTTAACAAGAAATTTGTGGAGTGGTTGAAAATTTAGTTTAAATGACTCCAACCTAAATGTATGTAAACTTCCGACTTCAAATGTAACAATATGTCAGCTGCCCACAGAAAAAAAGTAATTCAATAGTTTGAGATTTTGGAAGTATGCCATCAAGTGTAGGTCCAGTTGCATTTGAGAGTGGTACAAATGCAATTGCAAATAGAGACCAAGTTCCTGGTGGTATTGACATGATGGTCTCGTCGGAGTGTTTGCAAATTGTAGTGCATAATGCGAAGATAATTCACTCACCCATTGATCATTCAGCCTATTAAATCCAGGATGGCATTGAGTAAAGAGCAGGCACAGTAACAGATACATAATGTCATTTTTTTAAAGAGGTATTTCAGCACAGGTGTGCAACGTCCAGTAGACGTTGTGTAAAAGAACATAGATTTTCCCACGGCCCACGGTGTTTCAGGTTTTCCAATCCGATAACTGCTTCTCTGCTTCTAGCCTTCAGTGTGCACCTTGTAGCTGGCCTTTCGCGCAGACAGACTTCTCAATCCGAAATCTTTGTTAAAGTAAATTGCGTAAAATAGAATACAAATAATAGTTGTTATATACAGCATCCACCTTCACATAAAAATTAGTTCCTTCTTTAAATAGTATCAGGGTCATTAAAACATAAAAACTCTTAAAACTCTGATCTCAAAGATCACACATACAAACGGACAGACTGATTGGGTACCATCTTGGATTTTGTGTGTGTTTGCCAATGCTCCATCAGTGTTCCAGGCATTCATCAACGAGGTGTTCCGGGACATGCTCGGGTGCCAGGTGTTCGTGTAAATCGACGACATCCTGGTCTACTCGGCTACCTTGAAGGATCAAAACGCTCACGTCCGAGTAGTCCTGGAACACCTCCTGGCAAACCAACTATATGTCAAGGCAGAGAAGTGCCAATTTCATCAGAAAGCTATGTCCTTTCTTGGCTACAAGATCAGCCCGCAAGGAGTGATGATGGACATTAAGAAGGTAGATACGGTCAGGTCATGGCCAGACCCTGTAGGTTGGTGTGGAGTCCAGCAGCTGACGAGGCCTCCTGCCTACTGAAGGGACATTTCACCTCCACCCCATTGCTCAAACACCCAGATCCTACGCTATCCCTTGTGGAGGAGGTGGACGGTTCAGAGGTGGGCGTGGGGGCTGTCCTGTCTCAACATCAAGGTAATCCACAAAAATGGTACCGTTGTGCGTATTACTCTAAGAAACTGTTTCTGCAGAGAGGAATTATGACGTAGGCAATCGAGAGCTCCTGGTGGTGAAGTAGTTAATAGAGGAGTGGAGACACTGGCTGGAGGGTGCTCAGAATCCATTCGTAATCTTCACCGACCATCGGAACCTGGAGTTCATACGGACAGCGATGCGGCTGAACCCGCGCCAAACAAGTTGGGCCCTTTTCTTTACTAGATTTGACTTCACGCTGACCTATCATCCAGGTTCAAAGAACACCAAAGCCGATGCCCTGTCCCATCTCTACTATTAGGGAGAGGGTCCTGTCCTGAATGCATCCATAATTCCTTCCTCTCGAGTCGTAGCCCCTGTGGTCAGGGACGTAGATGTGGACATTCTCCAGGCTCTGGAGAGGGAACCCGCACCCACTACTTGTCCTCCTGAGCGCATTTACGTTCCCACGGGCATAAGGGATCGGCTGCTGACCTGGGCGCACACAGCTGTCATCGCTGGACATCCAGGTATCACAAGTACTACTCAATCTATCTCAGAGAAGTATTGGTGGCCCACCTTGAGTTGCAAATAAAAAGCCACATCTCAGACTGGCCAATAAAAAGAAAAGAAGGGCAAAAGAACAGACACTGGACAGAGGAACTATGCCTAGAAGGCCAGCATCCCGGAGTTGCCTCTTCACAGTTGACATTGAGACTGGTGTTTTGAGGGTACTATTTAATGAAGCTGCCAGTTGAGGACTTGTGAGGCATCTGTTTCTCAAACTAGACACTCTAATGTACTTGTCCTCTTGCTCAGTTGTGCACCGGGGCCTCCCACTCCTCTTTCTATTCTGGTTAGAGCCCATTTGTGCTGTTCTGTGAAGGGAGTTGTACCCAGGGTTGTACGAGATCTTCGGTTTATTGGCAATTTCACACATGGAATAGCCTTCATTTCTCAAAACAATAATAGATGACAAGTTTCAGAAGAAAGGTCTTTGTTTCTGGCCATTTTAAGCCTGTAATCGAATACACAAATGCTGATGCTCCAGATACTCAACTAGTCTAAAGAAGGCCAGTTTTATTGCTTCTTTAATTAGCACAACAGTTTTCAGCTGTGCTAACATAATTGCAAAAGGGTTTTCTAATGATCAATTAGCTTTTTAAAATTATAAACTTGGATTAGCTAACACAACGTGCCATTGGAACACAGGAATGATGGTTGCTGGTAATGGGCCTCTGTACACCTATGTAGATATTCCACAAAAAAATCTGCCGTTTCCGACTACAATAGTCATTTACAACATTAACAATGTCTACATCGTTCTGATCAATTTTAAGTTATTTTAATGGACAAAACTTTTCCTTTTCTTTCAAAAACAAGGACATGTCTAAGTGACCCCAAACTTTTGAACGGTAGTGTATATCTTAAGGGGGTTAGTCATCAGTGACGGAGTTGACAAGTCATTGGCGGAGTTGACAACAGATAATCAAAACAGACATATTTTTACCTTTAAAAATACAAGTTTGATACAAACATATGTAAAATTCTTAATTTGGAAATCCCCAATAAAAACACTCTCAGATCTTTTAGCACTCCGAGTTTCACGTTAGACAAAAATGTCACGCCCTGACCTTAGAGAGCCGTTTTATTTCTCTATTTGGTTAGGTCCAGGTGTGATTTGGGGTGGGCATTCTATGTTGTATATTTCTTTGTATTGGCCGAGTATGGTTCCCAATCAGAGGCAGCTGTCTATCGTTGTCTCTGATTCGGAATCATACTTAGACAGCCTTTTTCCCACCTGTGTTTGTGGGTAGTTATTTTTTGTTTAGTCTCTGTTACCTGACAGAACTGTTCGCTTTCGTTTTGTTACTTTGTTCGAGTGTTTTTCGATAATAAAAAAATCATGAACACTTTTCACGCTGCGCTTTGGTCCACTCCTTCCGACGACAGGCATTACAAAAAAAGAGTTTGTGTTTTACGGAATTGACAAACATTTGGTATACATTCAAGTGGCATATGCAGTAGCAATTTAGTTTTTCCTCAGTTGCTTTATGACTATAAAACCAAATTAAATGTAACATATTTGAACCAAATATTCTATCGTAATCTATCATGCAGATGGAGTTGACGGTTTATGGTTGTGACCACGGAGATTCTAATATTGTTTGTTTAAATCTATCAACATTTGAGAACTTTACAGACCATCAGTTGTCTTATGACACTACATGTAATGAGGACATAAATAAAGAGTCCTTAAGGTATAGCTGACCCTGCTCATTCCTCAACTGTTCTGCCTGCGGCTATGGAACTCTGACCTGTTCACCGGACGTGCTATCTTTTCCCGGACCTGCTGTTTTTTGACTCTCTCTCTACTGCACCTGCTGTCTCGACCTCTGAATGACCCTGCTGGTCATCTATGAATGTTTGAACATCTTGAAGAACAATCTTGCCTTAATGGTCATGTACTTTCTCCACCCGGAGGACTGGCCACCCCTCAAAGCCTGGTTTCTTCCTAGGTTCCTGCCTTTCTAGGGAGTTTTTCCTAACCATCGTACTTCTACATCAGCATTGCTTGCTGTTTGGGGTTTTAAGCTGGGTTTCTGCATAGCACATTGAGACATCTGCTAATGTGTTATTTTATAAATATATTTGATTGATTATTAATTTAGACAAACCTAATTGAGTTGACCAACTCTCTGGACACATCTTTTAGAAATAACGGGGGGGCTATGCCAGTGTTTGTGCCCTAAAACCATCTGAAGAAAATTCCAATAGAGATTTATCCATTGTCTTAACTTCTGTTCTTCTTATTTAGTTAACATAAACTGACCCATAACAGTTTGAGGTGACATTCTACAAGGACACAAATAAGTTAGTATAGCACACATTTCTCACCTCTGGTGAAATGCACATCACATTCAAATATCTTTATTTCACCCACACATCAATGGATGTCACCCAAACCTGATAGACATAGAAAGTACGGACATGAAACACTACAAACTCCCAACAAACTTACCCCCACTCTCTGTACACAAACACAGACATAGAACCCATAGAAGCTGGAATGTGTAACCTAGCCACACAGTTATTGAAGAGTGAGAGGCGAGTCATTCATTTTCATGGAGCTATTATTATTTTTACTGGGATATTTCCCCCTTTATGTTCCAGGCTTCCAGTGAGCCTCTGTCCCAGTGCTATGGTGTCATGAATATCCAGCTGTCAACCGATTGTTATGTTAAATCCTGGGTTGGTCAGAATAGGCTGACAAGGCTGGGGTCCCAGACCACCTCAGCCTGATTCATGACAGGGGAGCGAGGCAGTGAGAGCAGAGCAGCCAAGGAGACTTGGTTGGCTGGGGCTGGAGGAGAGAGACTGGGCTGAGGCTGGGGGAAGGTCTAAGGGCTGGCTGCTGCCTGCAATTCAAACACTGAGCAAATTGGGCTCCCGAGTGGCGCAGTGGTCTAAGACACTGCATCTCAGTGCAAGAGGCGTCACTGCAGTACTTGGTTCGAATCCAGGCTTAATCACATCTGGCCGTGATTGTGAGTCCCATATAGCGGTGCACAATTGGCCCGGGGTAGGCTGTCATTGTAAATAAGAATTTGTTCTTAACTGACTTGCCTAGGTTAAAGGTTAAAACAATTAAATGGAACAGAGGAATCCATGCAGAAACTCAGAGAGAGAAGCTTTGACTATGTAGAGACTCAGTGAGCATAGCCTTGCTATTAAGAAAGGCCGCCGTAGGCAGACCTGGCTCTCAAGAGAAGACATGCTATATGCACACTGCCCACAAAATGAGGTGGAAACTGAGCTGCACTTCCTAACCTCCTGCCAAATGTATGACCATATTAGAGAGACATATTTCCATCAGATTACACATATCCACAAAGAATTTGAAAACAAACCTGATTTTGATAAATTCCCATATCTACTGGGTGAAACACCAGTGTGCCATCACAGCAGCAATATTTGTGACCTGTTGCCACAAGAAAAGGGCAACCAGTGAAGAACAAACACCACTGTAAATACAACCCATATTTATGTTTATTTATTTTCCCTTTTGTACTTTAACCATTTGAACATCGTTACAACACTGTATATAGACATAATATGACATTTATGTCGTATTCGACAGTAATGTTTAATGTATATTTTTTATTGTTTATTTCACTTTGTTTATTATATATTCCACTTGCTTTGGCAATGTAAACATGTTTCCCATGCCAATAAAGCCCTGAAATTGAAATTTAATTGAAAGAGAGAGAGTGTGTGAAGAAGAGAAAGATACAGCAGGAAGAGAACCCCCCCCCCCCCCCCCCCCCCAGATCTTAAAACCTGAGTTACCTCTATTTTACCTCTACGATGATGTTGACTTCTTTATAGCAGGAATTACACACCAAAAATTGTCCCCAGCTGAAAACCTCCCCTCCCACGGCCACTCTCTGTGGACCCAAGTTTATACATCATATTTCTGCCCCAAAGTAACCCATAATGGAGCACTGTATTCTGGCTTCAATGTACCATTATCTTATTAATCTACAATTCCTCATTAAATATAGCCGGGATACAGAGTACTCCATGTTTCAGGCAGCAGAAACCTAGTTACCACATTTCCTCCATTGCCCAGCTGATGAAAAAGTGTAAGTGAAAAACGGAAAGTAATTGAATCTCTGTGCCCTTGTTAAAACTGCAGCTGTTGATGGCGAGGAAGTGTGTGAATTCTTGTGTCATGGTGCAAGCCTGTCACATATGCCAGCTATCAGCACTCTACTGTATGTGTGGTCTGAAATAGCACCCTATACCCCTATATAGTGGACTACTTTTGACCAGGGCCCTATGCACAAGCAGTGCACTATAAAGCAAATAGGGTGTCATTTGGGATTCAGCCTTGGCCTGTAGAGTATGGCTGTATGTATGTATGAACTAACAGCTCAGCAGCAAACCTGCCGGGCCAAAAGACAAACAGACAGACAGAGAGGGGTTTGTGCATTACATCACCATTTTATTAGGAACAGTCATAGGTCTCTGGTGACACCAACATGCAGCATTTGTTAAAGGGGCAATCTACATCCATAGACTATAACATAAATGCAGTCAGTCCTTGCATCCATAGCCCGGTCTATGAAATTGAGAATAGTTACATTTCTCCAGGCCCATCCCTCAGCTGTTTACTAAAACAGTGACTTTGTAGCTTTGTTGTTGTCTGAATCCCAGATTGCCTCTTAAATACTAAGTCTGAAAGAAGAGAAAAACTCATACCTGGGTCTTCGACTCCAGCAGGGTCTTGAACTTTTATATTGAGATTTTATATTTATTTAATGAAAGACAGAGCCAAATCCATTTGTCGTAAACACACAGGGGGAATAGAAACATTAAATGTTCACAGCTCTTGCCAAGACTAACGTCCTTGGCTCAATCATCGACAGTGCCAGTTGGTCTGTTCTGTGGTTAAACTACCCAGGAGCCTAATCGGGACTCTGTCTGCATCCAAAATGGCACCCTATTCCCTACATAGTGCACTATATAGTGAATAAGGTGCCATTTGAGATGCAATCTCTGATATCATTCAGTCAAAGTGTATAGAGCCGTCAAAGTCAGCCTCCTCACAGCAGACGGACTGCTCCCAGGAGGAGCACCAGCAGTGCAGCAGATAAATCACTCCCTCAGCATCTACAGTATCAACAGCTACTACAGAGCTTAGACGTTACAGGTTGCGTACACACACACACACACACAGAACACACACACACTACAAAGCTTCTATGTTAAAGATCAGTGTCTCCAGGAGGAGCCAGGGGGCACAGTAAGTGCATAGACTTCATAATTGTTATCATTACTATAACTATGTATGACTGTTGTGCATCCCAAATGGCACCCTATTCCCTACCGTATGTAGTGCACTACTTGTGACCAGAGCCCATCAAAGGTAGTGCACTGTGTAGGGAATAGGGTGCCATTTGAGTTGCAAGGTTTGTCTGCATCTGGCAGACACCTTGGACAAGCATTTCAGTGAATGAAAAAGCCTAGCACAATGTAGAGAGAGAGAGGATAGGAATTGCTATGACTGCCAAGGGCCAAATGTCAGTGAATAAGCTGAACAGGAAATACTCAATACAGGAAACGTCATGTCCCTGTTGTAGCCAATCAGCAGAAGAGTTGATTATTAATCCTGGCATATACAAATAATTAATTGGGTTGATCAAATATAATTCAGTTATGTCTCTAGAGTCTCATGTTGAGTACATCTCATACCATGTCTCATACCATCATATGAATCATAGGGTGCCAAACAAAAAAAGCCCCCAAAACAAGTGCAGTGCAGTGTATGGTTAACACACATAGAAGCACACCAACACCTTTCATTGAATGATTTCCTTTTCATTCTCTACTTAAACTTTGTGGAATTAGCAGCAGCATCAAGCTAAGGATCACCATGACAACTCTCCCCCCAAAATAATGGCTTTAGCAAAGAGCAGCGGAGAAACCAAAACATCCCTCACATACCTGCAGTGCATATTACATACACAAACAACTGGAGCCAGGTTCACCGGGAGAGTTTACCCATTCAGTCAGTAGGGGATCTGAACAAGACAAGGATAGATAGCTCTCTTTTATAATCACTCTGTGTTTGTGATTTTACAAACATTCACTGCTATGTTGATGTTGGACTGGACCTGCTCACCGTGGAGATCTCAGAGTCAGCATGGAGTCAGCATGGTCTCCCAGTAGCTGGAGTTGTGGCTTCCTCTCACAATCTGCTGTGTTACAGAATGTAGACCTGATCCCAAGGAACTTCCTGACCTCATCCTCTCAACCATCATCCATCATGGTTATCTTATAATGCCTCCAGAACCATCATCCACTGCTACTTCTCAACCTGTGCATTTAAACTGTCACAGTGCTGGAAACTCTGTATTCTGCCTCGTGACACAGCACATCCTCCTCCCTAGGAAGACTCACAATGCTTTAAGTGAGATTTACAGTCGCTGTTCGATGACATCTTTATGCTGTGCAGAGACTCGACTGATAGCCACAGCCGTGTGTGTTTCTTACATGGAGGATGTCAGGGGAAACAAGCAAAGTGATCCAGGGACAGCTGTATCTGGGACAGCTGTATCTGTAAGTGTGTGCGCACAGTGCTTGCGTGTGTGTGTGTGTGTGTGTGTGTGTGTGTGCGTGCATGCATACGTGCGTGCGTCCGTGTGAGTATGCAGCCAGGGACCTCTTCATCGTGTGTATGTGTGGCTTGTAGGAGAGTGGCGTGACCTTTGTGCCCGCAGTTTGTGTTTTCAGGGGGAGGGAAGGCAGGGAAAGGGAGGGGGGATTCGACCCCGGGTGGAAGGCCAGGAAGTCAGGGAGGTCCACTTGGCCATGAAATTAAAAAGCAAATGGAATTGGATCCAAGGTAAATAAACCCAGAGAAATGCCTTGACTCCATATGAACGGACAGTCCTATCTGGTGATTATTGAATTGTGTTGATTGTTTCCTGGCTCTCTGACTTCAGGCTGAGACGAGCCCCCGTCTAGTGTCCTAGAAAAGTGCATAGAATTAGAGCTTGCACAGGAGATGTTTTGTCTAAACCTACATTAAAACTCCATAATACACACACTTTGACAAACATCAAAAAAATGTATACCTCTTCTTACTTTTGTGTCCACCAATGAATGTCTATGGCAGATGAGTTGAGCAAAGTAGCACTCTATCAGACACATACAGTATGTGGTGCTTTTTTGGACTACAGTGAAACACCCAAACTCCTGATCCTTAAAGCCTCTCCACTTCCAGCCAACCATGGCAGTGCAATCGCTGTTGCATCCAACCCAATCCCTACATCCCTACACAAACACCAGGAAGTCCCGTGCTCTCAGGAGATATCCTCCACCCTTCAACACAAGGAAAGACAAACAGATACCCTATTTAGAGCACTACTTTTGATCAGGTACACATAGGGCTCTGGTCCAAAGTAGTGCACTATAGGGAATAGGGTGCAATTAGGGACTGACTGAGGTTTTGGGTTGTCTTTTTAGTCTAATCTGGCAGCCTAGGTTTAGCTAAATGTAAAACACTAATATCATGAGTTCATTGACATCAGTACTACAGCCTACAATTCTGCCATTTTATGTATACTATACTGACTTTTTTGTAGAATATATTATATAGGCAACAAATTAGTCTATTCCCCCTCTAGGTGCTCTAGGTGTGTCAAAAACAGCAAATCTCACCAAGACCCTCACAGAAGGTCAAATAAAAGCTGTCATTCCCTACCGCTCACCAATCTCAGCTACTGGTTGGTTCATTTTGGTGAATCAATTCTCAATGGCTTTTATCCTTTAAAGGTTGTTGTCTGTTGACTAGGTATGTTGACTGGGTACCCGTCTGACAGACAAATAGACGTGCCATGGCTGGGAGAGGTCAATTGAACAACAGCAGACCAGAAGATTCAGACAAGGTGTGCGTAGTTTTACTAGTGCACTATATAGTGAATAGTGCCATTTGGGATGTAACCAAGAACTGCACAAATGTACCAGCCAGTATTTCACTCCTGCTCATCTCTGTTTCTGACTCCCTCAAACAGCCAGCCAGTATTTCACTCCTGCTCATCTCTGTTTCTGACTCCCTCAAACAGCCAGCCAGTATTTCACTCCTGCTCATCTCTGTTTCTGACTCCCTCAAACAGCCAGCCAGTATTTCACTCCTGCTCATCTCTGTTTCTCCATCTCTCCCTCCCTGGGTCTCCAGTGAGTCTGCGAGCCAACTGGTATGGAAAAGGTTACGTTTGCCTGCTGCAGCCTGGCCTTAAATGGTAAGCGGGGCCAATGTAAGCAACAGGCCTTTCCTCAGAGAGCCTCGGAGCAAATTTGGTCCTCAGGAGGAGGTGGTTGACTTTCTTTTTTGCTCTGAGACCACACTATCCCTCCCGCCTGCTCTGTGGCGGGTTTCCATACCAACAGAGGCCATGGCCAATCAGGTCTCTATAGCTACAAAATACTGTAGCTATAGCATAGTGAGTGTCTGTGGATTGGAATATAGACTTCATATGCCTCCAGCTGTGTTTGAGGTTACGATGCCACTCAAGCCTATCTGCTTTTATTAAAGCAGCCTAAGAATGAATGGTGACATTCAACCACTTCAGAACAGCTACCACATTCATTTTAATTAAAAGTGACAAACCAATTATCAAAATAGCGGTAAATCAACACAAAATGGATGAGCAGTGCACACAGTACACTTACATAGTCCTATTTGCACTGTAACTAACCTTAGATATAATATGAGGACATTGATGAGTAAATGTGTGAAAATGAGTGACCACTTAAGCCTGTAATCTATGCACAGAGGGATATGAGACCAGTGATCTAACAGGAAATGTCAACAATACTGCAAAAGGCTCTTTGCTGAACAACGATGGCTGTCTTATCTCCTCTGTCAAAGCTACATGATCGTACCTCAAAGCTACTCAAGAGGATGACGCAGAGAAGTTAAAAATGTACATCAGAGCTGTATTAAACCATGTATGACCCTTCAAGGCAAGGCGTTGATGTTTTAAAAAGGCCTATACCATATGTTGTGATGAACTTGACTAGATGATTTTTCAACATAATTGTCAAAGCATTGTAAAACAGTCATGGAATACGACAGTAACAACTCAACTGAAAAGCAAATCAATGACAGCCAGAGTCAATGGAAATCAGCCTGAATCCTTCCAGTCCACATCTTTTGCTCGTTACTGCAGCGATCTGATACTGCCATTTGCACTCCGCTCGGACGCAGCCTCGTTGCACATGCCACAGGAATATTTATTCACAAATTCCCACTCCAAACATAAGTAGTCAGAGAGCTGCCCCCCTCTCACTGGTTGGTCAGACTTCAGGTTGGTTTTCCCTGCAGTCCAACAGATAGCTTCAAAGAGCAGGGTCACATCCCGAATGGCACCATATCCCCTACAAAGTGCACTACTGTTTTACAAGAACCCTATGGGCTATAGCACTAACTAGGGAATAAGGTGACATTTGAGACATTGCTCTGTTCTTAGAAGTCCCGCAACTCTGATTTCCTGAACAGCGGAGAGCCCATAGGCCTCTGGTCAATAGTAGTGCACTTTGTAGGGAATAGGGTGCCATTTGGGACACACAACAGGTATCCCTGCAGGCCTCAGGGGGTCCATACTGAGAGGCTGTGAGGGACGGAAAGAATGTATCAGCAGATACATACATTACTCCGATTCCAGCTTAATGTGTAGAGTGGCTGTAGCTGCACTCCACTCCAACAAGATGGGAAAAATGAAAGAAGAGTAAAACGAGTCTTAGGATTTTCACAGATAAGATATGCGAGAAATTACCAGCCAGCTTCACATGAAAGAAAATTGCATGGGAAACATATCACCTTTGTATGAAAGATGTGGATCAGGGGGAGCTTAAAGCAGCAATCAGCAGTTGAAACAATAACAAAGTGTACTCCCCGCCCCTGTTACATTAAAAAGCTGAGGTATAGGGCTGGAGAAATGTAACCACTCTCAAATTCATAGACAGAGCTATGGATGCAAGGACTGACCATCCATGATATACAAATTATAGTTTTAACCATGTTTAGAGACATGTTTGTTTACATTTACTTTGTTTTCAAACATTGGAGTAAAACAGGCGTATATTTTGGGTTCTGATGGGTTACGACAGTTGAACTAAGCTCATGAGGCATTTATAAGTTATATTCTTCAATGTGTACATATAAGTCCAAAAATGTATGTAGCAACTGCAGATTGCTCCTTTAAGAGGAGTGGAAGGCAGGCGAGGCTGTCGCCACAATGAGGAGAGGAGTGGAAGGCAGGCGAGGCTGTCGCCACAATGAGGAGAGGAGTGGAAGGCAGGCGAGGCTGTCGCCACAATGAGGAGAGGAGTGGAAGGCAGGCGAGGCTGTCGCCACAATGAGGAGAGGAGTGGAAGGCAGGCGAGGCTGTCGCCACAATGAGGAGAGGAGTGGAAGGCAGGCGAGGCTGTCGCCACAATGAGGAGAGGAGTGGAAGGCAGGCGAGGCTGTCGCCACAATGAGGAGAGGAGTGGAAGGCAGGCGAGGCTGTCGCCACAATGAGGAGAGGAGTGGAAGGCAGGCGAGGCTGTCGCCACAATGAGGAGAGGAGTGGAAGGCAGGCGAGGCTGTCGCCACAATGAGGAGAGGAGTGGAAGGCAGGCGAGGCTGTCGCCACAATGAGGAGAGGAGTGGAAGGCAGGCGAGGCTATCGCCACAATGAGGAGAGGAGTGGAAGGCAGGCGAGGCTGTCGCCATAATGAGGAGAGGAGTGGAAGGCAGGCGAGGCTGTCGCCACAATGAGGAGAGGAGTGGAAGGCAGGCGAGGCTGTCGCCACAATGAGGAGTGGAAGGCAGGCGAGGCTGTCGCCACAATGAGGAGAGGAGTGGAAGGCAGGCGAGGCTGTCGCCACAATGAGGAGAGGAGTGGAAGGCAGGCGAGGCTGTCGCCATAATGAGGAGAGGAGTGGAAGGCAGGCGAGGCTGTCGCCATAATGAGGAGAGGAGTGGAAGGCAGGCGAGGCTGTCGCCATAATGAGGAGAGGAGTGGAAGGCAGGCGAGGCTGTCGCCATAATGAGGAGAGGAGTGGAAGGCAGGCGAGGCTGTCGCCATAATGAGGAGAGGAGTGGAAGGCAGGCGAGGCTGTCGCCATAATGAGGAGAGGAGTGGAAGGCAGGCGAGGCTGTCGCCATAATGAGGAGAGGAGTGGAAGGCAGGCGAGGCTGTCGCCATAATGAGGAGAGGAGTGGAAGGCAGGCGAGGCTGTCGCCACAATGAGGAGAGGAGTGGAAGGCAGGCGAGACTGTCGCCATAATGAGGAGAGGAGTGGAAGGCAGGCGAGGCTGTCGCCATAATGAGGAGAGGAGTGGAAGGCAGGCGAGGCTGTCGCCATAATGAGGAGAGGAGTGGGAGGCAGGCGAGGCTGTCGCCACAATGAGGAGAGGAGTGGAAGGCAGGCGAGGCTGTCGCCATAATGAGGAGAGGAGTGGAAGGCAGGCGAGGCTGTCGCCACAATGAGGAGAGGAGTGGAAGGCAGGCGAGGCTGTCGCCATAATGAGGAGAGGAGTGGAAGGCAGGCGAGGCTGTCGCCACAATGAGGAGAGGAGTGGAAGGCAGGCGAGGCTATCGCCACAATGAGGAGTGGAAGGCAGGCGAGGCTATCGCCACAATGAGGAGTGGAAGGCAGGCGAGGCTGTCGCCATAATGAGGAGAGGAGTGGAAGGCAGGCGAGGCTGTCGCCACAATGAGGAGAGGAGTGCTCTTGATCTGTGCGTTGTGTAACCTACTTTTGGTATTTAACCTACTTTTGGTATTTACTTCCAGCATTAGTATCACCATTCCAGCTAGACAAACAGGCTGGTGCTTTCTTCGGCCTCTCTGGGTTTTAACAAATGGCCTCAATACAGACACAAAATTAAACAGACAACGTTATCACTAATAATGATGATAAAATGAGACACAATCAACAACCTTTGCAATTAGTTGCCATTGTTTTTTAAACTAAGATACAGAACAGAAACATCTACTCTTACTAGGCTGATTGAAAAACTGTTTAGGGTGAAATTGGCGCCTGCACTATAGTTTAGTCAACCACAGCAACACTAATATATTTGTCTATGCAAGACGAGTTAACATGTTCATTTTCAATGCTTTCAGTGCTTATAAGGCTTTTCATTATAACACAGCTGCGCAGAATGAATTTACCATCAGGTTTAATGGTCGTGACAGGCCATCCTGCAGTCTGCCGGGGTCCTTGAAGTAGGAAAAGTCTTTCCTGCTGCTCTGCTCTGCGCACGCACTCACACACACACACACGCACGCACACTCACACGCACGCACTCACTCACACACACACACACTCACTCACACACACACACTCACTCACACACGCACGCACACACACATGCGCACGCACACACACACACACACACACAAACACGCACACACACAGCTATTAATGAGAGTAGATTTCACAGCCCCCTAGGTCCTAGCACAGCCAGTCCATACTTAAGTCTGAAGGTAAAAAAAGTCCCACACTACTCTTCCTTTGAGCGCTGACATAAGTTTTTGACAGTGGCAGTAAATTTTGTTCCCAGACGTGCTGGGATGCAGAGGAACAGAGAGGAGCAGTGTGTGTGTGCAAAGCAGAGCAGCAGAAAAGCCTTTCTCTGTGTGTGTGTGTGTGCGCGTGTGTGTGAAGCAGAGCAGCAGAAAAGCCTTTCTCTGTGTGTGTGCGTGCGTGCGTGTCTCTGTGTGTGTGTGTGTGTGTGTGTGTCATGGAGTAGATCTCAGCATGACCGTTCACCAAGCCCTGGTTCAGGCACAAAGACCCAATAGACACATTTCATCAACTATTCAAATTCAAATTTCCACTCACTTAGACCCAACTGCGAATGTTTTCCTCGTTTAGTGAAAGGCAAAGCAAAGACAGGTTAGTTATGAGATCATGGATGAGCTAATCTGTGTGTGCATACTCTCACGTCCTGCTCAGAGGCACCCAAACATAAAGGTGACAGGAGACAGAGCGACGACACTGGTTGCAGGCTCACAAAGGCCTGAACAGGCAGCCTCTATTCACATGGCTTTATTTAAAACCACCATGTGGTTTCCACTAGTGGCCCTGGCCTGAGTTGGAACATGACAAACCATTCACACGGGACAACGCTCAGAGAACGTCAACGCCACTCACAATGTCAAGGCATATAGGCAATAAAACGCTTAATATAAAAAGCCTTAACAAAAGGCTTTAAGGGTCTATAATTTATGGCCTGCTCAAAAGGCATCTCTCATGTATTGTTACTCACATAGGGCCGATGCTTTAATCCACAAGTCTTTAGAGAACTTGTAATCTGTTCACAGTTACACTTTGTGTTCTTTACAATGATAGATAAAGGCAAGCAAGCGTATAGTGATAAAGATAAGCAAGCGTCTTCTGCACATCTATCACTCCAGTGTTAATTGCTAAATTGTAATTATTTCGCCACTATGGCCTATTTATTGCCTTACCTCCCTAATCTTACTACATTTGCACACACTGTATATAGACTTTTCTATTGTGTTATTGACTGTACGTTTGTTTATTCCATGTGTAACTCTGTGTTGTTTGTGTCGCACTGCTTTGCTCTATCTTGGCCAGGTCGCAGTTGTAAATTAGAACTTGTTCTCAACTGACCTACCAGGTTAAATAAAGGTGAACTTTTTTTACCGTCCTGTAGGTTTTAACTCCAACCCTGTTCCTGGAGAGCTACTGTCCTGTAGGTTTTAACTCCAACCCTGTTCCTGGAGAGCTACCGTCCTGTAGGTTTTAACTCCAACCCTGTTCCTGGAGAGCTACCCTCCTGTAGGTTTTAACTCAATCCTGTTCCTGGAGAGATACCCTCCTGTAGGTTTTAACTCAATTCTGTTCCTGGAGAGATACCCTCCTGTAGGTTTTAACTCAATCCTGTTCCTGGAGAGATACCCTCCTGTAGGTTTTAACTCAATCCTGTTCCTGGAGAGATACCCTCCTGTAGGTTTTAACTCAATCCTATTCCTGGAGAGAAACCCTCCTGTAGGTTTTTGCTACAACCACAGTTGCAATGTACCTGATTCAGCTTTTCAACCAGCTAATTATTAGAATTGAGTGTGCTAGATTAGGGTTGAAGCGAAAACCTACAGGACGGTATCTCTCCAGGAACAGGGTTGGAGTTAAAACCTACAGGAGGGTATCTCTCCAGGAACAGGGTTGGAGTTAAAACCTACAGGAGGGTAGCTCTCCAGGAACAGGGTTGGAGTTAAAACCTACAGGACGGTAGCTCTCCAGGAACAGGGTTGGAGTTAAAACCTACAGGACGGTAGCTCTCCAGGAACAGGGTTGGAGTTAAAACCTACAGGACGGTAGCTCTACAGGAACAAGGTTGAGTTAAAACCTACAGGACGGTAGCTCTCCAGGAACAGGGTTGGAGTTAAAACCTACAGGACGGTAGCTCTCCAGGAACAGGGTTGGAGTTAAAACCTACAGGATGGTAACTCTCCAGGAACAGGGTTGGAGAGCCCTGATCTATCTGAAGTGATGTTATTTCCAATGTTGTTTCTCAGTTTAGTTTAGACAGTGATTAAAGAGTTGGCCAGCCAGCGCAGAAACAGAATGGCACCTAGACTGGTTACACAAATGTTTGTCTGTGTCAAAAAGTTAAAGTGTGGCATCTGCTCTTGTCTGCCTGCCTTCTCCAAACATTTTTAACACAACATTTCTCCAGTGTCTACTAACTTGCTGTTTTTGGCTCAACCTCTCCTTCCTGCTCCGAGCACCTTCAGTTCAGTCCAACATCTGCTACTGGAATTAGAGAGAGAGAGAAATAAGTAATGTCATGGAACATTTATCTGTCATCCTAAACCTGCATCATGGCTGCTTCTGAAATGGCACCCTATTCCCTATGAAGTGCACTACTTTTGACCAGGGCCCATAGAGCTCTGGTCAAATGTAGTGCACTATGTATGGAATACGTTGCCATTTGGGACACAAGCCATGACCTTAGATATTTAAAATATGTATGGTTGTGTGGATGTTAATTGTCCAATGGGAAGCAATACAATCCCATCCAATGTATTCAAGTAAAAATAAATAAACATACAACAATAGCATAATTTATTTTTTTAAAGCTCATAAATGCACTCACTTTAAATGGCAACACTTATCTACACCGGGTTGTAGAAAGAAAAATAAAGAAATAAACATATAGCCAAGTGTCAGCTTGGGTCAGAACACACCTTTATTTAAACCCTGTCAACGCTGTCCCCTCCGGCCCTCCCTCTGACCCTAGCCCCTCCTCAGTGTGTAATGGAACAATGGCCCGCTGTGTGTCTCTGTTATGAGGAGCGAGCCTGGGAGAATGCTGCACAGCCTCCACCACCGCTGCTAGCATCCAGGCCATGGAGCGAGGGGGCGAAGGGTTCTGAGTCCCAAATCGCACCCTCTTTTGACCAGCCCTATAGGAGAGCCCTATGGGACCAGGTCAAAAAAAGTGCACTATATAGGGAATAGGTTGCCATTTAGGACGGAACCGGGGTGTGTGGGAACGCAGCCTCAGCTCGCCTGTCGACTTGTGAAAGGCCACTGCTTTGCCCAATTTGCAATTCAGATTCAGTTTGGGCTTTGGGAGGGAATCAATGGCCGCGAATCAGGGCTGCTGATGGCAAATGTCATTCCCATTTTGATTCTTGACCCCCTTTTGAACTCTGCCGTCCCCCTGAAAACTCCCCTGCTATTGTCTACCAAGGCGCTACCGGCTTTCTGTTTCACTTCTTCTTTTGGCAAATGTCCCACATTAACAAAGAAAATATATAATGAATCTCAAATGGCACACTATTCCCTATATAGTGCACTCCTTTTGACCAGAGCACTATGGGGCAATGTAGGGAATAGGGTGCCATTTGGAACACATCCCAACAGTTCAGGGGCCTTTTCAGTTCAGGAGCAGTAATTGTCATTCACATTCAGCAGGTTGAAATATGTCACGATAAGAAAGAGAAAAAAGAACCATAGGAAATTCCCAACCTGTTAAGAAAAGTGGGCTATGTTAACTATCGCGGTCATTATCATTACCACTCTAATTTGTCAGTAAGCCATTTAGCGAGCCCTGCTAAATAAATAGATAGGTAACCAAGCAGGAGCAGGGCTGATTTGGCTGGTAGAGAAAGAATGGGCCTTTCACACAACATTTCTCCTGAAACGCAAATAAAAGGTCAAAATGGACAGGAGCTAAATCCCACTCTTCCTCCTCTACACTACACAAGCATTTTCTCTGTCTGAGACACACACACAAATAATTCAACCCCGCTTTTAGTAATATAAACATGTGTGATATACAGTAAGCTACTTCCCAACAAACATCAATGAAAAGCTAAAAACAATGAAACTAGCTAACATAGTGCTTTCTGAAAAAGGCGCTGTTTCTAAGACCTACAGCTTTCTCACAACGTGCCAGTTATATTCAGAAATGTACTGCAGTCTAGTTTGTGCATAAGAGAAAGTATCAGTTAGATGAACCAAGTACCTCACTACCTCTCTGGAGCTCCTACTGTAGGTCCATAGAGACACAAACCAGTAAGCTGGTATAAGAGTGTAGGCACCAAGCCCTGAAAAGTAACAGTATAGTGAGCTGGGAAAGGAGTGTGGGATAGAGAGGGGCTTCACAGAAAGCGGCAGACATGAGTCCAGGCCACCCATGAGAACATGGTGAACACTGGTTATCACATTATCCATTCCCTTTTTCAGAATGAAGCAAAGCAAGCCTCTGAAACTCTGGACATCCTCAACACCACTGGCTGTAGCAGGCCACTCCAGAGTCTAGGGGCGCATCCCAAATAGCATCCTATTCCCTTTAAAGTGCACTTCTTTTGACCAAGGCCCATAGGCCATTTGGGATACAGCCTATAGGGTGGTTCGTTCGTGGCCTAATGACATGTCTGTAGACATTTAGAAGGCGACAAGTGTCGCTGGTCAAAACTACATTTCATTTATATACAGGTGGAAAGTCTGTAGACCGTATCTGCGACTGTCGGTTTCTTTGTTGTACAGACATGAAAAAGTGAATGTCTCTGCGACTGTCGCAATGTCCTTTGTCGTGGTTACTGGCCTGCTACAGCAACAAGACCAAATCTATCTGTGACAAGACTGTGCAGGAGTTCTAAAATTCTCAGATAAAATGACCTACTTTTATTTCATCACACTCACAACAAGCTATTTTAAATAATGATGTGATTGTGGTGGATTTATTTTCCAGTAATAATGAATACAAAGTATCTAAAGGTTAAGACATCAGCTATACTCTGGTCATTATTTGAGCTGACTAGCTAGCTAGCTAAGAAAATAGCAATGAACCAAAACATTGCTTAGAAAATTGCTTTTAGTTGCCTGGCTTGCTAGGTTGACATTTATTAAATTCATCTTTAAACTGATGGGTTTATTGGCGTTAAAATAAAGGAAGTATGTTATTTGTAGCACAGAGCTGCTGATGTGTTTCTACTTTTTCGTGACAACAACGACAAGTTTGATGTTCGGATGACAATAGAATGTTCATGATGTCACTGCGACAACTGTCTACAGACATGTCGACAGACCTACTGTAAACGGCAGGGTGGCCTAGTGGTTAGAGCGTTGGACTAGTAACCGAAAGGTTGCAAGTTCATAATCCCTGAGCTGACAAGGTACAAATCTGTCGTTCTGCCCCTGAACAGGCAGTTAACCCACTGTTCCTAGGCCTTCATTGAAAATAAGAATTTGTTCTTAACTGACTTGCCTAGTTAAATAAAGGATTAAAAAAATATATAATTAAACCAGCCTTAAGTCTTTCCCGAGTGCTGGGTGTCCAACAAGTTACACCATTGCAAGGTGGGTGTGTAAAAAAATGTGTAGATAAAGTTATATTGTACATGATTAGATAACATTACTTATTTTTTTCCTGAGTTTCTTTGAATTCTAAACACAAACAAGGTATATTTGATTTTTCAGTGGTATAAAACTACTGGGCTGTACAGACACTGGGGGAAGATTTATTTGCTTAGCTAGGAGTTTATATATATGAAAGGCTATATCAACAGGTTCTGTCATTGTTATTTCAGCACAGTTTAATTTGAATGTCCTTTCTCACCATGGAAACCAAGCTTTCCCAAGGATCCATTACAGTACATGGCCTAAGCTACTTTATTTTAATTTCAAACAGTTTAGATTCATTCCTTCTAAATCCCCAGAATTAGGTCTCTTGGACAGAATCTAATCAATAAAACCATGGTCTGGGACCTGGGCTTCTCAGTATATTAATATGTTATAATATTCAAATTAATGATTTTAATAGATGCCTGGCGAGGATCATCATTTAACTGTGCTGTGTTAAATCATTATAGAAAATATGATTAGTTTAAACTTTAAATTCCAACCTAGTAATCACAAGTAAATGTTCCCGTTTACTCAAAGAATAAAGCATATCTAAGCACTGTCGGGCCACAAAGTCCACATCTTAGATGTGCCATCTCATAGAGGGTGATGATGGTACACATAAGCTGTGTCTCAAATGGCACAATATTCCCTATATAGTGCAATACTTTTGATCATGGCCCGTAGGCCACTAGAGTATATAGGGAATAAGGTGCCATTTTGGACACAACAAGCAACACCCTGGTGAGAGTTGTGCTGTGGCTTGAAAAGCTGTTACCACCAGGAAGGAACTTTCTTTGCATCATTCCACTGCTTCATTATCATATTATTTTCCGGTGTTGGAGTCATTTCATGTTTTCCTTTGTTTACTTAAGTTACTCTCAAAGCAGTGCCTATAAAGCAGCAGAGAATTGGTATGGTATTTTTAAATACCCTTTAGCATCTATAACAGCAGGTTAGATTGAATTATACTGAACAAAAATATAAAACGCAACATGCAACAATTTAAAGGTTTTTACTGAGTTACAGGTTCATATGAGGAAATAAGGAAATTGAAATATATTCATTAGGCCCTTATCTATGGATTTCACATGACTAGTCAGAGGTGCAGCCAAGGGTGGGCCTCAGAGGGCATAGGCCCACCCACTTGGCAGCCAGGCCCAGGCCCAGCCAATCAGAATTATTTTTTCCCACACAAAAGAGCTTTATTAGACAGAAATACTCCTCAGCACAAAACTCTACATTTTAAAGGTTTTTTTTATTGTCCACAGCACAAGGCACACCTGTGTAATGATCATGCTGTTTAATCTGCTTCTTAATATGCCAAACCTGTCAGTTGGATGAAATATCTTGGCAAAGGAGAAATGCTCACTAACAGAGATGTACTGTAAACAAATTTGTGCTCAACATTTTAGAGAAATAAGCTTGGAGTGTATGGAACATTTCTGAGATTTTTTATTTCAGCTCATGAGACATGGGACCAACACTTTGCATGTTGCGTTTATATTTTTGTTCAGTGTATATGTCTATATCAATCAGCAGACAGACCTGTAGCTGAGTCCAGGCTATCGTCGAAAATGTATAAATATGAAATAAAAATCATCCTTAAATCTATACTTACCTTGTCAGTTCTCCCTCTTTCTCCATCATGGTTACTGTTTCTGAGTGAGGTACAGTAACTCATTATACAGTCAGCTTGTCATACCCATAAAGTTTGAGTTAGCGTTAAGTGATAAGAGAGATTGGGACTTTACTGAGTAGCAGTGTCAAAATGCTTCTGCAGTAAATAGCTCACATACTTTCCTTGGCGAACTCTTAATGCTACTGTGCTGCTGGTGTAACTCAATTAAGACAACATCTTTCTCAAATTCTACGCTTCAAATTGAGCATTTCCCCAGATATTCCAGGAAGGGAGAATAGTATGGACTATTCAGTGACATCCATGTAATTTAGGCCTTGTGCATTGGGATCATGTGAGTGTTTGAATATGGGGTGGAACAAATCCAAATTGAAGCAAGGGGGGGGGTCATATCTCGGATGAGAGCACTAAAACCTGAAGCATTTGTCAAGCACACTGACATAATGGCCCTTTGTGACCTCTCTAACAGGCGAATCACACTGGAGCCAGCAAGACAGCAGTTAAAGCATCAGTCTAGTAGGACAGACAAGGATAAATCAAGAATAGCATTTGAGAACCCTGCTAGAGGACAGGACACAGTCTTCATCCCAAATGGCTCCCTATTCCCTATATAGTGTATTATTTATTTTTTACCAGAACCCTATGTGCCCTAGTGGACAAAATAGGGAATAGGATGCCATTTGGGAAGCAACACTACTACCACAAAGAGAAAGCCACTGTCCTCATCCATGATGACCAATGCAACAAATTAGCAAATTCCATAAATTGTGTAGCAGCCAAAATATACTAGTATTGTTGTATCGCTATTCGTGCCATCAAATTAGAGTAAAATATTCACACATTTTCACTCCAGACACCAAAGTGTAAAATTTGTGTTTGTTTAAGGTTTTAAATGGTGCTTTGTGTTCGATGGTGCGGATAACAAAAATAGCCCTGTTGGTAAGTGACAGCGATTCGTGTGTGGCTCATTTCTATGGCACATAGTGACTATGTCTGCAAACCCATGTGGCACCCTATTGCCTAGATAGTGAATTACATTTGAACCAGGGCCCATAGGGCTCTGATCAAGTAGTGCACAATGTAGTGAATAGGGTGCAATTTGGGATGTAGCCTGAGGCTGGCTTGTTCACAGGAAACTGGTAGTTCTCCCGGGCTTTCTCTGGTCCAGAATGAGGGAATACTGCAAGTCTGGAAAAACAACCCCCTGAATTGATCCAAACAGCCAAAAATAATATGGTCACTGGGAACCTTGGCTGGCCTCCAATGCTAACAATTAAATGGAGCAATGTGTTAAAAAGCATACAGCAGGAGAGGTGGCCCATCAAAGGCCCATCGATTTACAGTGACGTGAGCTCAGTTTTAAGGGAATATAAATATATAGCACAGGAGGTTGGTGGCACCTTAATTGGGGAGGACAGGCTTGTGGCTGAAGGCTGGATTGGAATTAGTGGAATTCGCTCCGTTCCAGATGTTATTATGAGCCATCCTCCCCTCAGCAGCCTCCACTGATATATAGTCCCAGTCAATATTTTGGACACACCTACTCCTTCAAGGATTTTTCTTTATTTTTACTATTTTCTACATTGTAGAATAATAGTGAAGACATCAAAACTATGGAAGAACACATATGGAATCATGTAGTAACCCCAAAAAATGTTAAACAAATCAAAATATATTTTAGATTTTAGATTCTTCAAAGTAGTCACCCTTTACTTTGATTACAGCTTTGCACACTCTTGGCATTCTCTCAACCAGCATCACCTGGAATGCTTTTCCAACAGTCTTGAAGGAGTTTCCACATATGTTGAGCACCTGTTGGCTGCTTTTCCTTCACCCTGCGGTCCAACTCATCCCAAACCATCTCAATTGGGTTGAGGTCAGGTGATTGTGGAGGCCAAGTCATCTGATGCAGCACTCCATCACTCTCCTTCTTAATCAAATAGCCCTTACACAACCTGGAGGTGTGCTGGGTCATTGTCCTGGGTCATTGTCCTGTTGAAAAACAAATGATAGTCCCACTAAGCGCAAATCAGATGGGATGGATGGCGTATAGTTGCAGAATGCTGTAGTAGCCATGCTGGTTAAGTGTGCCTTGAATTCTAAATAAATCACAGACAGTGTCACCAGCAAAGGACTACCACACCATCACACCTCCTCCTCCATTCTTCACAGTGGGAACCACACATGAGGAGATCATCCGTTCACCTACTCTGCGGCTCACAAAAACACAGCGGTTGGAACCAAACATGTCAAATTTGGACTCATCAGACGAAAGGACAGACTTCCACCGGTCTAATGTCCACTGCTAATTTTCTTGGCCCAAGCAAGTCTCTTCTTCTTATTGGTTTCCTTTAGTAGTGGTTTCTTTGCAGCAATTCGATCATGAAGGCCTGATTCACAAGGTCTCCTCTGAACAGTTGATGTTGAGATGTGTCTGTTACTTGAACTCTGCAATTTCTGAGGCTGGTAACTCTAATGAACTTATCCTATGCAGCAGAGGAAACTCTGGGTCCGGATTGACTGACCTTCATGTCTTAAAGTAATGATGGACTGCCATTTCTCTTTGCTTACTTGAGCTGCCATAATATGGACTTGGTCTTTTACCAAATAGGGCTACCTTCTGTATACCACCCTACCTTGTCACAACACAACTGATTGGCTCAAACGCATTGAGAAGGAAAGAAATTCCACAAATTAACTTATAACAAGGCACACCTGTTAATTGAAATGCATTCCAGGTGACTACCTCATGAAGCTGGTTGAGAGAATGCCAAGAGTGTGCAAAGCTGTCATCAAGGCAAAGGGAGGCTATTTGAAGAAACTCAAATATAAAACATATTTGGATTTGTTTAAGACTTTTTTGGTTAACAAATTGATTCAAACTAAAAATGATGCATCATCAAGAGATAGCCATGCATGTTACATGAGAAGTAAGAGGATGCCTTGTTTCGAGGTCTTTTAAGTATGGGAAAATGTATGTAAAATAATACAATAATCTCTTCTCGGTTTAGTGAAGAACCTTCACATGTCTCAATGCTGCACGAAGAAAAATATTTTTTGTGTAGATCATTGACGATAAATGACGATTAAATCCATTTTAATCCCACTTTGTAACACAATACAATGTGAAGAAATCTAAGGGTGGTGAATACATTGAGTAATGTCAATGTCAGAGACTGTGCCAGTGCCAGATGGGTCTGTAGACTGGTGTTGGTGAGATACAGTATACAGGATCCTCTCTCCAGGTGTCTCTGTGTGTGTCTCAAAATGCACCCTATTCCCGATGTAATGCACTACTTTTGGCCATGACCCTGGTCAAAAGTAGGCCACTATATAGGGAATAGGGTGCCATTTAGGACTGACTGAGTACAGACATCTGTCTGGCTCCCAAGGCAACCAGCAGAACATGGAGACATGCCCAATGAAATATGCATGAAACACAAGCATGATACAGTGTCTTCGGAAAGTATTCAGACCCTTTGACTTTTTCTACCTTTTGTTACGTTACAGCCTTATTCTAAAATGGATTAAATTGTTTTTTTCCCCCCTTATCAATCTACACACAATACCCCAGGTTTAGAAATGTTTGCAAATTCAGACCCTTCACTCAGTACTTTGTTGAGCATTGCTTCACAGCTATTTTCAGGTCTACAGAGATTTTCGATCGGGTTCAAGTCCGGGATCTGGCTGGGCCACTCAAGGACATTTCGAGATTTGTCCAGAAGCCACTCCTGCGTTATCTTGGCTGTGTGCTTAGGGTCCTGCTGGAAGGTGAACCTTGGCCCCAGTCTGAGGTCCTGAGTGCTGTGGAGGTTGTTTTCATCAAGGATCTCTCTGTACTTTGCTCCGTTCATCTTTGCCTCGATCCTAACTAGTTTCCCAGTCCCTGCTGCTGAAAAACATCCCCACAGCATGATGCTGCCACCACCATGCTTCACCGTAGGGATGGTGCCAGGTTTCCTCCAAACGTGACGCTTGGCATTCAAGCCAAAGAGTTCAATATTGGTTTCATCAGACCAGAGACTATTGTCCAGAAAATCACATTGTAGGATTTGTAATGAATTTATTTGCAAATTATGGTGGTAAATAAGTATTTGGTCACCTACAAACAAGCATGATTTCTGGCTCTCACAGACCTGTAACTTCTTCTTTAAGAGGCTCCTCTGTCCTCCACTCGTTACCTGTATTAATGGCACCTGTTTGAACTTGTTATCAGTATAAAAGACACCTGTCCACAACCTCAAACAGTCACACTCCAAACTCCACTATGGCCAGGGCCCATTGTCTTACATCAGATGGCATCACTCCTATGCGACGCACGTCCCTCAACCGATCTGTCTAACCAAACGTGGAACTTATCTTTAAAAAATCTAGATTTTGCTCATCTGCCTTACACTAGTTCCTTATTCTGAAAATCACTCCGCTCTCCGTAGTTACGGTATGATGCACTGGCTAGTGGCTATTACTGTGAGCTTGTTTGAACTGCCATTATGGTAGCTAGTTTTCCAGCTTGTTGATTAAGTTGTACGTCAACAAAGTTATGGGACTGTTCTCAGAAATCAACATGCACATGACTGACAACTGCTACTATGCCTCACAAATTTTTAACATTTGGCTAAAGCGATAAGAGCAGATAGCTGTGTGATGCAGAACTCGGCACACTAATTACGACAGAACATTTTCATATATTTTTTTTTTTAACCTTTATTTAACTAGGTACGCCAGTTAAGAACAAATTCTTATTTACAATGATGGCCCACTCTGGCCAAACCCAGACACTGCCTTATCATGAAAAATAATTTGTGCTATTAGCTAGAATTTCACTCCACTAGCTAGCTAAAGGGAGTATTCAGCATTGAGTGTGGGAACTGGCATTTTTTAGCATCCCTTTCGTTTCATTATGGATTGATTTGAGACTGATTAAACCAGCAAGCCGACGCTAATATTAGTTCATTTTGGTGCACATTTAGAATTTCATAAATACTGATTATGCAAACAGAAAACACCTTAGCTAGATGTAGAATTCGGTAGTGAGACTTGCTACAGGTATTAGCTACAGGTTTATAGTTTTTTGGTAAGATTAACTTTTTTTGAGGATGAAAAGGATTTCAGAGGACGATGACGCCTTGGTAATATTTTCAAATGTTAGCACAACATATTGTAGCCAAACTTCTTTTTAGCTATCCCATGGCTGTTTGTGAGTTATCAGATAGATCAAGGTTTTGTCAAGAAGGGATGCAGCTTTAATTGGCAGTTACTTTTCATAGTAAATTTAGGAGAACTTACACGGCATGTTAAGATAAATAAAGTAGCAGGTTAGGATAATTGGGATAGCATGCTAGTAGATACCCATAGACTTCCAGTCATTGCGCTAATGCTAGTTAGCATTGGCTCACAAAACTACCTTTAACTTCCTTCAGTGGACACAGTCACATAACAATGGTATCCACAAGTTCAACTGACTCTGGGGAAGTAGATAAAGGGCATCTTTACCAAAATCCTGAAATATCCCTTTAAAACTTCCTTTTACTTATGAAGTTTAAGAAGTCAATGGAAAAGTGTGTCTTCAGAATTAAGGCCAGCCCCTCCCCCATCTGTCATGTCATCATGTGTGATAGGGAATACGGAGCTTAAGCAAAGCTCTTCCTGTCATCGCTGTTGCCACGGTGAGATAACTGCCGCGTGGCCAGCTGTTGCCAGTACTCAGGGCCAGTACAATGGAGTCCTGTGTTGGTTGGTTGGAGAGCATGCGCACGCACGCACACACACACAGCTGTGCTGCACAGCAGAGCTAACACCATTTCATAACAAAAGGAGGGGATGTGGGGAGGCAGTAAGGGGGGTCAGTTAGCTAGTAACAGAGATATAAAATGCTACATTAACAGATTTCTTCAATTGCAACGGCCAAAGCAAAGTGAGGGTTGTTATTGCATGTCTAGTTCACTTATGCATGCCCATTTTCTATTCTTAATCTAATGGCAATAACAGGAGAATGTTTTAGACCACAGCATTAAGATCGTATGGGCAGATAGTTATGAATGGATGACAAATCGCTGCCAATTCTGATCACACCTAGCAGAACATAAAAAGCGTGGACTGTAACATTTGAATGAAAGGTTAATACGCTTTTAAAAGCACCACTTAAAACATGTGTTTCTGTTAGAGTACTGGACCTCATGTTCACATGCACACATTTGAAAGGGTTATGAGAGGCCATAGGATCCACTCTAAATGTAAATAAGTGGTGTTTTAAATGGTCATTTACCCATGGTTGGTAGAGAATGAGAGATACCCTGTTGGTAATGGGGTCAAGTCCTTCATTAACCCAACTGCTACAGTGATGACTGAATCTGTATCCCAAATGACACCCTATTCTATATATAGAGCACTACTTTTGACCAGGACCCATAGGGAATAGGGTTCCATTTGGGGTGCAGCCAGCCTCATCTCCTCACTCCATTATCTAGAGACAGACAAGTAGTTCTAATTCTGAATGACTTCTTAATAATTGTGAGTGACTACCAGAGTTGGGGTCAATTCCATTTGAATTCCAGTCAATTCAGGAAGTATACTGAAATTCCAATTCTCTCTCCAATGTTTTTCAATGAGGAAAATGTGGAATTTGGTTTACTTTCTGAATTGACTGGAATTAAAATGGCATTGACCCTAGCCCTGGTGACTACAAGAGACAACACTTTGCTTTATCTTTTATTCATTCCTCTTGTTTTTCTCTTAGCAAAGTACAAAATAAGGCGAATAACATTATTTGAATGGCCAAGGCTGCGGGTCTGTAGGTAACCGCCCTGTCCCTCCCCCATGGATCCCTTTTCCGAGAGCTGAAGTTTTCGAATCACGTTCTGTGTTTCACGTTCTGTGTTTCAATTCCCACTGTGAATTGTGAATTCTTCAAGTTTACCGGTGAAATGTCAACGTAGCATCTGCATACCAACCATTTGATCCCAATCATTTTCATGGGGATATGCATTAGATCTGGAGTTATACTGTAACGGAAACGCAGGGAGTCAGGAAGCAGGTGTGTTGAATAGGAACGAACATGGCATGAACACAAAACAGGAGTAGCGTCTAAACACGAAAACAGGAAACAATACCACCTAATGTGTGATACAACAGAGTGATAGATAAAAGCAGGGACGGACTTGGAGTAAAAAACGGCCCTAGACTTTGATCCAAACCGGCCCACCAGAACTGGCCCCCGTATACTCCACCACGGCCGCCCTGCTAATGCACGTACGTACACCCCCGACCAGCCCCTAATATAACCACCTAACTACATCATAACCATTGATCACTATTGCAGTACTACTTTAAAAAGGCTGCAGAACACACACACAAATGCTGCACATTGTTATAAAACTTCTACAGAACACACTGAATTTGTCATGATTGAACTACTTCACATCACATGAAGCCTTGAGTGAAAAAGAGATTCTAAAATTTCCACAATACTCACTTTGACATAGAACTGTCTAACTGCTGCTCAGGGTCAGCTGGCTGGCTTTAAGTCATGGGAGTACACCTTCTAAAAAACAATGGTTGAACACCTCTCCAAACATAGAACGTAACCTGTAAGAGAGCAGCACAAGCCATCATGAGTCATGATTCATCTACATCACCTGAAGCCTAGCGTAAAACAGAGATGCTATAATATCCTCAGTACTCACTGAAACATAGAACTGTCTAACTGCTGCTCAGGGCCAGCTGGCTGGCTCCACTCTGTCAAAGTACTGGACAGCAATATTACAGAGAGGAAAAAGAGACATTAGGAATGTAGGAGTAAAATAATAAGTAAGCAAGTTATAGGAAATATGTCGCAACTACCTTATTGGAGGAGCAATTTTCTCAACACCTCGCTTTTCTCTGCAACTCTATAGATCAACATGTCAGTATCCAGGGCCATTGGGATGTCCTTCTCGGTGGCCATCAGCACGAAGGCCTCTAGGTGTTCTTGTGAGAGAGTGCTCCTGAGTCTGCTCTTGATATACTTTAAGGTAGAGAACTTCGCTCACAAGCTACCTGGGTAACTGAGAGGGTGAGTAGGAACATGTAGCCAAGGCCAAGGATAAGGCATCAGTCAGCAGGTTGTACCGTCTAAGCATCTGGCAACAACACAGTGGACATTCTTTGCAGGATGAGCAGCATTTATTCTTCATTTCCACCTTATCTTCATTTCCATCAGGGCCATCCTCCACTGGCCTGGTTATGTTCCTGAACTTTTCAGTCTTTTCTACTGTACAGTGAGGCTCCTCAGCTCACACTGCAAATTGTCAACAGTTGCTTGGCTATCAAATCGAAGCAAACATTTGCTGATCTCTTGAAGGGCTGTCTCTGGAAGACCATTGGATGTTATTTGTGAGAAGTTTCTAGGGCCCAGAAGGGCTAGGTCAGCATATAGAGTGCCATGAGACAGAAACCGCCTGTGGATACTATCTGTGACTGTAACCATAATTTGATTATGGACTTGAACTTTATATGCACTCTCTGCCTCAGTCAAAGCTTTATCTTGAGCCATCTCTTCAGACATGATTTTCTTCTTTCTTGCCCTTTTCTGTGGCATTGTGGCTTCCACCTCCTCCAGCTCTGTGTCCTCATCCTGTTCTTTGATCTTCTTATTTGCAAACTGAACAAATGTGTCTGTAGCTGCCATAATGGTGTCAAAGTCTCTTGACATGCCTTTCAGGGTTTCCTGTGTAGCCACAACCATTCGATGGGCAGACAGGATGTCCCTCCCACTTGTCTGCAGGTATTTGGACAGTGGTGACGTGTTCTCAAATATCAGAAGAAATATTTTAACTGTCAGTATCGTCTCATACCGGAGAAGAGCCTCAGTAAATCGTCTTGCCTTCACCCAAACAGTTTTCTTCATGTTGACCTGTCCTTGTGTGGCTGATAGTGTGAGGAGTACTTCAACATAGAGACCCTGGTCTGGTTTTCCAAAGGATCCAAAGACCTTCTTCAAAGCACTATCCTTAGCCCACCAGCGTGTTTCTCCGATTGGAGATAGGCGTCTGTGTTGTGTCATGCCTCTTCTTCTTCCACACATTCATCCATTGGTAGGATTCACAGAGTAATAACTCTGCAATGTTGTTAAGGAGAGCAAACAGTGACCCGTTTGTTAAGACAATTTCAGTTGTTCAGTTGTCAATTTCAGTTGACAAAACCAGATTAAGGACATGTGCATAGCACCATACATGCACTTGATTGGGGGACTTTGAGGATAACAGAGTAGAGAAGCTTTTAAATTTAACCTGCATATTGGATGCTCCATCCGTAGCATTGCCAATGCACTTGCTCATATCTAATTTGAGTTTATCCACGACATCTGTCAACAATTGGACAAAGTACAGTTCATTGGATGCGTCTCACTTCACAACAGCCACAAGCCTCTCTTGTACAACGTCTGCACATATCTCACAATGACAGAATACTGGTCTTGAGTTATGTCCTGAGTTGTGTCGACCTGGACAGAGAACATTCCAGCTTACTCAATTTCATTTGACATGGTCTCTTGGATAATGCTCTGAACTGTGTGAATGATGTTGTTGACAGTATTTTTTGAGAGAAGTGTGATTAGAGAACCTCTGCGTCTTGTCCCAGACTGATGTAGGTTCTTGCTTTTCTCAATGCATTCGGTGAGATGTTCTTTCAAGCAGACGTCATACTTTCCCAGCAGTATTATCATCACCAAGAAATTACCATGAACATATTTCCAATCCGTTATTCCACTCATAAAAATACTGCTGTCAATAGGCTTTGCAAATGCCATACAAATTGAAAAGTATAATGCAAGGCTTTCTTCATTGTATGACAGCCATTTCCGATTGGTGCCGCCTTTAAAACAGAAAACCCTCTGTACCACAGAATTTTTGATTCCTGCATAGGGTGGAATCAAAAATATATTTTTAGGTCATCTGACTTGGTTCTCTTGAAATAATCAAAAGTTGGTCTGGCATCCTGGCCTTCCCTGACTCTCTCTTCTACTGAAACTGAACTGGACCTATCATCAACCTGGATATGAAAAAAATAATATAGAAATTAACTAAAAAAGGCCCAATTTTGAAAAACTACAAAAACACAGCTGCAGCCCCACTATTTCATATCAAGTGACAACACAACATGTTTTTTTGTGTGGCTTTACTTGCGGTTCACACCGGACTGTTGGCATGATGATGAATTTCAATGCATTGTCTAGTAAGAGGCAAAGTGGTAGAAACCGTGGGGATGAGGATCATTGCTAGCAAATCACTGTAGCCATATTCTCCTGCACAAAATATGAATTTGAGAGGGAAAGGACTTGATTGGTTTTACAATATGTATACTATTTGCAACCACTGGCTGTATAGACATTAAATAAAATTAGCTAATTAACATTTGTATATGTCTAATGCAATTTAGCGTTTAGAACGACAAGGCAAAAGCAATAAGAATCAAATGAAAATGCTTATTTTAGCTAAGTAAAATTATACGACAGTAAGTCACTGATACTCATGTGATTGCCATTTCCCACAAAATCCCCACAGGACGCTGAAATCTATGCTTTGCTGGGAGTCAAATTTGAGTTTTTCCGCTAGCCGGTTTGAATACCCAGTAACTGTACATCTTTACCTCAATTCTTTCTTTATGGTACATTTACACAGCAGTAGCTGACCAATACTATTTGCATTTCACTCATAAATTCTGATATAAAATGTTATATTTGTAACACATTTAGGCACATATCTACCACTTCGGCTGCACAATTTTTGGCTTCGCTGTCCTCTCCGTATACTCTTTTACTCTATGGGGGTTCCACAGGGTTCAATCTTCGGGTCGACTCTCTTCTCTTTGTACATCAATGATGTTGCTCTGGCTGCTGGTGATTCTCTGGTACACCTCTACGCAGACGATACCATTCTGTATACTTCTGGCCCTTTAGACACTGTTAACTAACCTCCAGACGAGCTTCAATGCCATACAACTCTCCTTCTGTGGCCTCCAACTGCTCTTAAATGCAAGTAAAACTAAATGCATGCTCTTCAACCGATCACTGCCCGCACCTGCTCGCCCGTCCAGCATCGCTATTCTGGACGGCTCTGACTTAGAATACGTGGACAACTACAAATTCCTAGGTGTCAGGTTAGATTGTAAACTCTCCTTCCAGACTCACATTAAGCATCTCCAATCCAAAATTAAATCTAGAATTGGCTTCCTATATCGCAACAAAGCATCCTTCACTCATGCTGCCAAACATACCCTCGTAAAACTGACCATCCTACCGATCCTCGACTTCGGTGATGTCATCTATAAAATAGCTTCCAACACTCTACTCAACAAACTGGATGCAGTCTATCACAGTGCCATCCGTTTTGTCACCAACGCCCCATACACTACCCACTATTGCGACCTGTACGCTCTCGTTGGTTGGCCCTCGCTTCATACTCGTCGCCAAACCCAGCAGGTATATGGTCACCCCCAAAGCCAATTCTTCCTTTGGTCATCTTTCCTTCCAGTTCTCTGCTGCCAATGACTGGAACAAACTGCAAAAATCTCTGAAGCTGGAGACTCATATCTCCCTCACTAGCTTTAAGCACCAGCTGTCAGAGAAGCTCACAGATCACTGCACCTGTACATAGCCCATCTGTTAACAGCCCATCTATCTACCTACCTCATCCCCATACAGTATTTATTTATTTATCTTGCTCCTTTGCACCCCAGTATCTCTACTTGCACATTCATCTTCTGCACATCTACCATTCCAGTGTTTAATTACTATATTGTAATTACTTCACCATCATGGCCTATTTATTGCCTTAACTTTTTGGCGCACCCATCCATTTTGCAGAGCACCAAATTCAAATTAAATTACTAATGAAATCACAAGTGCAATATAGCAAAACACAGCTTAGCTTTTTGTTAATCCACCTGGCATGTCAGATTTCAAAAAAGCTTTACAGCAAAAGCTATCCAAGCATTTATGTTAGGACATCTCTCTCAGCAGACAAAACATTACAAACAGCTAGCAGCAAAGTAGATTGTTCACGAAAAGCAATAAAATGAATCGCTTACCTTTGATGATCTTCGGATGTTTGCACTCACGAGACTCCCAGTTACACAATAAATGTTCCTTTTGTTCAATAAAGATAATTTTTATATCCAAAAACCTCCATTTGGTTGGCGCGTTTTGTTCAAAAATCCACAGGCTCGTGCAGGTCATGACGGGTAGCCGAAAATTCCAAATAGTATCCGTAAAGTTGGTAGAAACAAGTCAAACATTTTTTATAATCAATCCTCAGGTTGTTTTTACAATAAATAATAAATAATATTTTAACCGGACCGTAGCTTTTTCAATAGGCGAGAGAGAGAAAATGTCTGCTCCAAGCTGTTGTGCATGCAAAACTCTGCTGGCACCCAGCCATCCATTGACGCGAGGTGATCGTTCTAGCTCATTTTTTTTTTATAAAAGCCTGAAACTATGTCTAAAGACTGTTCACACCATGTGGAAGCCATAGAGAAAGGAATCTGGTTGATATCCCTTTAAATGTAGGGAAGGCATGCAATGGAACAGAGAGGTTTCAGGAAAAACAGCACTTCCTGGTTGGATTTTCCTCAGGTTTTTCCCTGCAATATCAGTTCTGTTATACTTACAGACAATATTTTGACAGTTTTGGAAACTTTAGAGTGTTTTCTATCCTAATCTGACAATATATGCATATTCTAGATTCTGGGCCTGAGAAATAGGCAGTTTCATTTGGGTACATCTTTCATCCAAACATCAAAATACTGCCCCCTACACTCAAGAGGTTAACTCCCTTATCTTACCTCATTTGCACTCACTGTATATAGACTTTTTGTTTTCTTTTGTTCTACTGTATTATTTACTATGTTTTGTTCATTCCATGTGTAACTCTGTGTTGTTGTATGTGTCGAATTGCTATGCTTTGTCTTGGCCAGGTCGCAGTTGCAAATGAGAACTTGTTCTTAACTAGCCTACCTGGTTAAATAAAGGTGAAATATTTTACACGCTAACCGGGTTGTGGCATCTTCCTCTTGCCGGTCTAGCACTTTGATGTTAGCATCGGTGCCACTGGTACTAGTACTACTACTACCGAATAAGTCGGTTAGTTTTTTACATTTACTTGCATTTTAGTGAAGACTTTTTACTCTTTTGTCTCTTAACTTTTCAGCCCCACCCTTAGGTTTTTTACTCTGCTTTCCCATTTTCTATTGTAGCTAGTTTTCGAGCTGTCACTGTCAGTGTCAATGTGTATGTGAGCGAGACAAAGGGGGCGGGGCTAAGGGTTGCATAGACGCTCGTTTGGAATAGACCAACAGGCCTGGGGGAAAGGGGGGGTAAAAAATGTATAAGGCAGGCAGCCCACCAGCCCAGAGGTTGACCAGCCCACCAGGAATTAATTCTTCCGATACCCCCGGTGGACAGTCCGCTACTGGATAAAGGGGAATTAATCAGGGAGTGATGAAGTCCAGGAGTGCCTCATGATGGGGAGCAGGTGTGCGTAATGATGGTTGCCAGGTGTGCGTAATGATGGGTAGCATTTGTCTCTCATGTGGCCAAATACTGTATGTGCTTTGATTGAAACTAAACAAAGGTAGGCTATGCTACATTTTGCTTACACCATCTGCTCTACAAATCGCTCAGTGTGCATAATTCAAAACAACATTGGATGGTTCGTAGACCGGCGAGGTTGAACGCCAGAGTGGGAGTAGACCTGACATTTACAGTGTTGTTTCAGAGAAGCATCCAATGTTGTTTGTTCCAAACAGTATTTGGCCACATGAGAGACAAATGCGACCATTCGCACAATCATCTTAAAATCTCATAAAAAATTAGGTTGTATTTTTTGTCTTACAGTAATTTTATACTATGCTATTAAATTTGGTTCTGTTATGTAGAATACTATCATTATGTGATATTGTAGAGATTGATTCAACTAACTTTATGAATCGAGCACCATTTGCCAGAGTAGCCTGTTCGCTATGAGTAGAGCAGAGATGTAAAGTAGAGAATCCTGCACATGCTCAGAAGTTTTGGGACCTTTAGCTATTGGGAAGGGGGGTCCAGAAAGTCAGATCCGCAACCACTCGATGTTTTAATAAATGTAGCCTACTGTTCAACCTGAGTATAAAAAACAGAGAGAACTTGATTAAATCATTCTGACCTGGAACTTCACATTTCATTCTCGTCTAGGATGTGGACTAACAGCATCAGGCCTTCAAGATGGAAATTATGATTGCCATCCCTGATAAGGGCATCCTCTAGTCTACAGTAGATAAATAGTGCATAAAATAGTGATTTAATATAGTGCTCCTATTCTGAAAAACTATATAGGTTGTATAGGTTCAGCCTTCATCCACATTGGGTCACATGGCCCTCCCACAGTGGAAGTGTATCAGGGAGGTGAGAGGAAAAGCAAGGAGAGGAGAAGAGAAGTGAAAATAGGGGAGGGGAGAGGAGATGGGAAGTGAAAATAGGGGAGGGGAGAGGAGAAGAGAAGTGAAAATAGGGGAGGGGAGAGGAGATGGGAAGACAGAAAAAGAGGAGAAACGGGAGGACTCGGAGAGAGGTGAGGAGAGGAGAAGAGAGGTGAAAATAGGGGAGAGAGGAGATGGGAAGACAGAAAAAGAGGAGAAAAGGGAGGACTCGGAGAGAGGTGAGGAGAGGAGAAGAGAGGTGAAAATAGGGGAGGGAGAGGATATGGGAAGACAGAAAAAGAGGAGAAAAGGGAGGACTCGGAGAGAGGTGAGGAGAGGAGAAGAGGGAGAGGAAAGGAGAAGGAATGGTAGGCAGCAAGGAGGAGAGGAGATGGCCTGCTGTGTTCTGCTACCTTACTGCTCTCTGCTGTTCCTCTCCCCATCCCCATGTAGTGTTCATTCTGCAAGCGCAATCAGGGGGAGAGGAGCTGCTACGAGGCACAGTGGCCCCCAGTTGCAACGACAAGTTCTGTGGGCCTCCCTCTCAGTAGGGGTCTCTGCACCATGCGGCTCCCGACAGGCTCAGCATGGCCTGGAGCTAACACACACACACTACAGCGGCAGCCTGACAGGAACATGCTGATATCTGTGTCAAGGCCCTGTCTCCCTCTCTTCCTCCCCCTGCTCATCAGTATGACTAATGGAGTCCTTGCAGGAGAGAGAGAGAGCGATAGAGCGAGACAAAATACCACAGCGTGCAATCACAGCAGCAAGATGTGTGTTCTGTTGCCATGAGAAAAGGGCAACCAGTGGAGCACAAACAACGTTGTGTAAATAGCACCAATATTTATCTGTTTATTTATCTCCCCTACTATTCGTACTAAAACTATTTGCAATTTGCTTGAACACAGTACATACACTGAGTGCATAAAACATTAGGAACAGCTTCCTAATATTGAGTTGCACCCCCTTTTGCCCTCAGAACAGCCTCAATTTGTCGGTCATGGACTCCACAAGGTGCCAAAAGCGTTCCACAGGGATGCTGGCCGATGTTGACTCCAATGCTTCCCACAGTTGTGTCAAGTTGGCTCTATGTCCTTTGGGTGGTGGACATAAAATCCAGAGTTTTTGTTTATTTCAACAGGCCCCTCCGTCGCGACGTCCCCTGAATTCCCATCTGCTAGCCTGCTAGCCGCGGCCCGCTAGCTGTCTAGAGCATAATGGACTGTTAGCTGAAGAGATCCATCGGCCAATTTCTTGTGCCACTATACCTATTTTGCCAATTGGACTGGACCCCTTTACTACACGGACCCCTACTAATCCATCACGACTGGTCTGCCGACGTAAGCGCACGAGGAGGCTCCGCACGAGGAGGCTATAACACACTTCTTCTGTTGCGACGTCCCTCTAAGGCCCTTCTGCTAGCTTGCTAGCCCAGGCCCGCTAGCTGTCTGAATTGCCGTGTCTCTAGCCAGCCTAACTACTCACTTGACCCCTATGATCACTTGGCTACGCATGCCTCTACCTAATGTCAATATGCCTTGTCCATTGCTATTCTGGTTAGTAATTATAGTCTTATTTCACTGTAGAGCCTCTAGCCCTGCTCAATATGCCTTAGCTAACCCTTTAGTTCCACCTCCCAAACACGCAGTGACGTCACCTGGTCTAAATTATGTTTCTAGAGACAATATTTCTCTCATCATCACTCAATGCCTAGGTTTACCTCCACTGTATTCACATCCTACCCTATCCTTGTCTGTACATTATGCCTTGAATCTATTCTATCGTGCCCAGAAACCTGCTCCTTTAACTCTCTGTTGCGAAAGTACTAGACGACCAGTTCTTATAGCCTTTAGCCATACCCTTATCCTACTCCTCCTCTGTTCCCCTGGAGATGTAGAGGTTAATCCAGGCCCTACACTGCCTAGCTCCACTCCTATTCCCCAGGTGCTCTCATTTGTTGACTTCTGTAACTGTAAAAGCTTTGGTTTCATGCATGTTAACATCAGAAGTCTCCTCCCGAAGGTTGTTTTATTCACTGCTTTAGCACACTCTGCCAACCCAGATGTCCTAGCCGTGTCTGAATCCTTGTTTAGGAAGACCACCAAAAACCCTGAAATGTCCATCCCTAACTATAACATTTTCAGACAAGATAGAACTGCCAAAGGGGGCGGAGTTGCAATCTACTGCAGAGATAGCCTGCAGAGTTCTGTCTTACTATCCAGGTCTGTACCCAAACATTTTGAGCTTCTACTTTTAAAAATCCACCTTTCCAGAAACAAGTCCCTCACAGTTGCCGCTTGCTATAGACCACCCTCTGCCCCCAGCTGTGCCCTCGACACCATATGTGAATTGATTGCCCCCCATCTATCTTCAGAGATTGTGCTGCTAGGTGACCTAAACTAGAACATGCTTAACATCCAGGCCATCCTACAATCTAATCATTGATGCCCTCAATCTCACACAAATGATCAATGAACCTATCAGGTACAACCCCAAATCCGTAAACACGGGCACCCTCATAGATATCATCCTAACCAACTTGCCCTCCAAATACACCTCTGCTGTCTTCAACCAAGATCTCAGCGATCACTGCCTAATTGCCTGCATCCGTAATGGGTCTGCGGTCAAACGACCACCCCTCATCACTGTCAAAACGTTCCCTAAAACACTTCAGCAAGCAGGCCTTTCTAATCGACCTGGCCCGTCACTAGAGGATGCCTGTTTTTTCTTTAAAAGTGCCTTCCTCACCATCTTAAATGTGCATGCCCCATACATAAAATTTAGAACCAGGAACAGATATAACCCTTGGTTCACTCAGGACCTTACTGCCCTTGACTAGCACAAAAAAACATCCTGTGGTGTACTGCATTAGCATTGAATAGCCCCCGTGATATGCAACTTTTCAGGGAAGTTAGGAACCAATATACACAGGCAGTTAGGAAAGCTAAGGCTAGCTTTTTCAAGCAGAAATGTGCATCCTGTAGCACAAACTCAAAAAAGTTCTGGGACACTGTAAAGTCCATGGAGAATAAGAGCACCTCCTCGCAGCTGCCCACTGAACTGAGGCTAGGAAACAATGTCACCACCGATAAATCCACTATAATTGAGAATTTCAATAAGCATTTTTCTACAGCAGGCCATGCTTTCCACCTGGCTAACCCACCCCCGGTCAACAGCCCTGCACCCCCCACAGCAACTCGTCCAAGCCTCCCCCATTTCTCCTTCACCCAAATCCAGATAGCTGATGTTCTGAAAGAGCTGCAAAATCTGGACCCCTACAAATCAGCCGGGATAGACAATCTGGACCCTCTCTTTCTAAAATTATCTGCCGAAATTGTTGCAATCCCTATTACTAGCCTGTTCAACCTCTCTTTCATATCGTCTGAGATTCCCAAAGATTGGAAAGCTGCCGCGGTCACCCCCCTCTTCAAAGGGGGAGACACCTTAGACCCAAACTGCTACAGACCAATATCTATCCTACCCTGCCTTTCTAAGGTCTTTGAAAGCCAAGTTAAAAAACAGCTTACTGACCATTTAGAATCCCACCGTACCTTCTCCGCTATGCAATCTGGTTTCAGGTGCACCTCAGCCACGCTCAAGGTCCTAAACGATATCATAACTGCCATCGATAAGAGGCAATACCGTGCAGCCATATTCATCGACCTGGCCAAGGCTTTCGACTCTGTCAATCACCACATTCTTATTGGCAGATTCAACAGCCTTGGTTTCTCAAATGGGTGCCACAGGGTTCAATTCTCGGGGCCAAATCTCTTCTCTGTATACATCAATTATATCACTCTTGCTCTAAGCAGACAACATCATTCTGTATACCTCTGGAACTTCTTTGGACACTGTGTTAACTAACCTCCAGATGAGCTTCAATGCAGCAGGGTAGCCTAGTGGTTAGAGCGTTGGACTAGTAACCGGAAGGTTGCAAGTTCAAATCCCTGAGCTGACAAAGTACAAATCTGTCATTCTGCCCCTGAATAAGCAGTTAACCCACTGTTCCTAGGTGGTCATTGAAAATAAGAATTTGTTCTTAATTGACTTGCCTAGTTAAATAAAGGTTAAAAAAAAATATCAAATGCCATACAACTCTCCTTCTGTGGCCTCCAACTGCTCTTAAATGCAAGTAAAACTAAATGCATGCTCTTCAACCAATCGCTGCCTACACCTGCCCGCCCGTCCAGCATCACTACTCTGGTTCTGACTTATATGGACAACTACAAATACCTAGGTTAGATTGTAAACTCTCCTTCCAGACTCACATTAAACATTTCCAATCTAGAATCGGCTTCCTATTTCGCAACAAAGCATCCTTCACTCATGCTGTAAAACTGACCATCCTACCGATCCTCGATTTCGGCGATGTCATTTACAAAATAGCCTCCAACAAACTGGATGCAGTCTATCACATTGTCATCCGTTTTGTTACCGTAGCCCCATATACTACCCACCACTGCGACCTGTATGCTCTCGTTGGCTCGCTTCATACTCGTCGCCAAACCCACTGGCTCCAGGTAATCTACATATCTTTGCTAGGTAAAGCCCCTTATCTCAGCTCACTGGTCACCATAGCAGCACCCACCCCCAAAGCCAATTCCTTGTTTAGACGCCTTTCTTCCAGTTCTCTGCTGCCAATGACTGAAACGAACTGCAAAATCACTGAAGCTGGAGACTCATATCTCCCTCACTAGCTTTAAGCACCAGCTGTCAGAGCAGCTCACAGATCACTGCACCTGTACATAGCCCATCTGTAAATAGCCCATCCAACTACCTCATCCCCATACTGTATTTATTTATTTATTTATCTTGCTCCTTTTGCACCCCAGTATCTCTACTTGCACATTCATCTTTTGCACATTTATCACTCCAGTGTTTAATCGCTATATTGTAATTACTTTGCCACCATGGCCTATTTATTGCCTACCTTATCTTACCTCATTTGCACACACTGTAAATATACTTTTTTCTACTGTATTATTGACTCTGTTTGTTTATACCATGTGTAACTCTGTGTTGTTGTATGTGTCGAACTGCTTTGCTTTATCCTGGCCAGGTCGCAGTTGTAAATGAGAACTTGTTCTCAACTAGCCGACCTGGTTAAATAAAGGTAAATAAAGGTAATAAAATACACAAAAATTAATTATTGATACACAGGGGAAACTGTTAAGCATAAAAAACAGCACCGTTGCAGTTCTTGTCACACTCAAACCAGTGCACCTGGCGCCTACTACAATTCCCCATTCAAAGGCACTTACATCTTTTGTCTTGGCAATTTACACTCTGAATGGTACACATACACATATCTCAATTGTCTCAAGGCTTAAAAATCATTTTTTAACCTGTCTCCTCCCCTTTATCTACACTGATTGAAGTGACATACATAAGGGATCACAGCTTTCCAAGAGTGTGCCAAGCTCAAGAAAAAAGGGTGGCTATTTGTAGAATATAAAATCTAAACTATATTTTTTGGACACTTTTTTGGTTACTACATGATTCAATTTTGACCGGTAGTGTGTGCGAATATATATATTTAGAGAGAGAGAGAGAGAGAGAGAGAGAGAGAGAGAGAGAGAGAGAGAGAGAGAGATGGAGAGAGAGATGGAGATAGGTGGGAGCAGAGAGAGGGAGAGACAGAGAACACGAGACCAACAGAAACAGAGGAAGGGGGGCAGAGAGAAAGAGATAGAAAAGCCTCCCAGTCTTCCACAGTGGCAGAGAGAGAGGTAGGGTGATGAGGGGCAATAGTGAGGGGCCCATACAGGCTTGTGTACATAGAAGATGGGTGAGGCAAACACTGAGTAAACACCCCCTCCCCTCCCTTCACTTCCCTTCCCTTCCCCCCTGAAGAGGACAGGGCAGGACTGTTTACCATACAGATAAAGCTTGTGTGCGTGTGTGTGTGTGTATGTGTGTGTGTGTTTGGGACTGGGACAGGAAGGCTAAGCCACTGAGAGCGGAATGCCAATTAACATTGACTCGATGCTTTCACACAGACCTGCTTTGGGTTGTGTGGACTTGAACCTGAAGAGGTAAGCAATGTTTTTGCCACTATTTAAAGCATGCACAATTTGTGTCTAAATTGTCACAAGGCTTAAAAATGGTTCTTTAACCTGCGTCTCATAGGGCTCTAGTAGTGAAAAGTAGCACCCTATATAGGGAAGAGGGTCCCATTTGAGATGCAACCATCATTTCCTATTAGTGCCCTTACAGACCATGTCTGATTCTCACTCAGCAGCTCTGTCAACCCAACTGCTCAGCTCCTATCTGTCTGTCTGCCTGTCTATTTGCCTTTAGACAATGTGTTGTTTAAACCCGGCTTCATCTGAATAGAATGGAGACCCTACCTCCGCTCCAGAGAGGGGACTGAGAAACTGAGATGGTCTGGATTAGTGCAGTGTGATGTATGCAGATTGTCTACGGTGGGGTCTGGCCCCCACTTGTAATCTCCCCTGTCTGACAGACAGCGTGAAACTGTACCTCAGCCCTCCATCCTTTTTAATCAGCAAATGGACAAATAATCCCCAATTTGCTTCTGCTCCTCCTGGACTAGGCTCCACCCTGAGCCATCTGGGCCTTTCAATGCAAATGGTGCCTAAACAGATGTGATTTGGCAAACAGAAAGAAGACCCATATGCGGCTGCGGTTAAGTTATTGCAAAGGTGCATAACACACACCACACACAACTCCTCAGATAATTGATTGGTTTACTCCAGACTTGTTTTAGGGGTGAAATAGACTATTATCTTGGCTAATGGAAAAGCTAGAGGATGGTCAGTGGTAAAGCTGTGGACCACAGGGTTTGAGATTTTTCGGTTTGAACATAAAATTAGCCATCAATTTCATAAAAACCTGTGCTTTCCACTAATACATCTCAACAACAGACTTCAGGAATCAGTATGCCTATTTCCTCTGAAACACATGTATTTTTGGCTGCAACTCAAAAACTCCTTCAAGCTCAAAGCAAATCTGAAAAAACGAGGTTGAATCACACATATACACTGTGTGCACAAAACATTAAGAACACTTGCTGTTTCCATGACATCGACTGACCAGGTGAATCCAGGTGAAAGCTGTGATCCCTTATTGATGTCACTTGTTCAATCCACTTCAATCAGTGTAGATGAAGGGGAGGAGACAGGTCAAAGAATGATTTTTAAGCCTTGAGACAAATGAGACATGAATTTTGTATGTGTGCCATTCGGTGAAATATTTAAGTGCCTTTGAACAGGATATGATGGTAGGTGCCAGGTGCAGCGGTTTGTGTAAAGAATGTATCAAGAATGGTTCACCACCCAAAGGACACCCAGCCAACTTCACACAACTGTGGGGAGCATTGGAGTCAACATGAGCCAGCATCCCTGTGGAACGTTTTTGTGGAACGCCCTTGTAGAGTCCATGCACTGACGAATTGAGGATGTTCTGAGGGCAAAAGGGGGTGTTCCTAATGTTTGGTATACTCAGTGTACAACAAGAAATAATAAGAGTGAGCTGCACTAATAATGTGTATTTTGCTGATGCATATTTCATACAGCAGCTAGTTTGTTTTGCAGGTGCACCTTTAGCCAAAATACATGCACCATGGGATGCACATGCTGAGCAGTATCAACAGTGGTTCGTGTAGAATGAATCCCCCAGAGTTTTATCGGTCTGTGTTTGTCTCAAATGGCACCCTATAGTGCACTACTTTTGACCAGAGCCTTATGGGTAGTGCACTGTAAAGGGAATAGAATGACATTTGAGATGCATGCTGTCTCTCACTGACTGCAGCGCCATCTCCCTAACACTGTTTCTCGGTCCCTGGACACCGAAGTACTGATGTACTTCACACAGGTAGGAGAGGAGGCCTGTTGCTTCTGGTCCTGATCTGCTTCATACAGATGGGATGGGGGATTGAATTATAATTTCAGTTTGGAGGGTTGGGGGATTCTTTCTCTCTTCTCTGCATTTCTCCTTGTACTGCCTCTTCCCCTCTCTCTTTCACTCCCTCTCTCCTTCCCTCATTCTTTTCTGCCCACTCTTTCTTTCTCCTTCCTCCACTCCCAATATCCTTCATCCCAGTCCCTCCTCCTCCCTCTCCTCTCTCTTTCCATACCCTATCTCCCCCCGTTTTTCTCTCTCCATTCCCACTCCCCTCCCCGCCTCTCGCCCTCCTCCCCCTTCTCCTCCCTCTGAGAGGCTGTGCCTCTGCTTTGTGCTGGTGTTCAGGGTCAGTGACATCACGGCAGGAAGCTTCAGTCTGAGAGTGTACCTGGCGGCTGGAGATGTTATTGGTTTCCCCTGACCTTTAAGACGTCCTGGCTACACTCCAAATGACAGCCTATTTCCTACATAGTGCACTACTTTTGACTAGGGCCCAAAAGTAGTGCACTGTGTACAGAATAGGGTGGCATTTGGGAAGGAAACGTTCTCTCAGCAGCCCACCTCAGCCTCGGCTAGGCAAATAAATAAATTAAATAATTAATGCATTTTAAAAACAATGCAGTAAGGTCTTCTAACATATGGCTGGCTGACTGGCTGCTGTTACAGCTGTCTTTCAAGAGGGCTGGCTTAGCCTACTACTCCAAATATCCAACAACAGTGGGTGGCCAGAGCTCAGTTTTTATACAAAACAAGATACATTTGCCAGTGGGAATTATTCAAGCAATGTACAAGATTGTGGCTCACGGTCTCATGCTTTTTATTATTTTTTGTGTGTGTTTGATAACTCATGGAATCTTTTGCGAATATACTTTACATAAACAAACGTATGTGGACACCTGCTCGTCAAACATCTCATTCCAAAATCATGGGCATTAATATGGAGTTGGTCCGCCCTTTGCTACTATAACAGCCTCCACTCTTCTGGGAAGGCTTTCCACTAGATTTTGGAACATTGCTGCGGGGACTTGCTTCCATTCAGCCACAATATTAGGCCTGGCTCACAGTCGGCGTCCAATACATCCCAAAGGTGTTCGATGAGGTTGAAGTCAGGGCTCTGTGCAGGCCAGTGCAGTTCTTCCACACCGATGTCATGATATACTGTAGCGTTAATATTTCCCTTCATTGGAATTAAGGGGTCTAGCCCGAACCACGAAAAACAGCCCCAGAGCATTATTCCTCCTCCACCAAACTTTGGAGTTGGCACTATGCATTCGGGCAGGTAGCATTCTCCTGGAATCTGCCAAACCCAGATTTGTAAGTCAGTCGGCACTCTCGTTCTGTGAGCTTATGTGGCTTACTACTTCACGGTTGAGCCGTTGTTGCTCCTAGACGTTTCCACTTCACAATAACAGCACTTACACTTGACTGGTGCAGCTCTAGCAGGAAGAGCTGACAAACTCTTCAGTGAGGCCTTTCTACTGCCAATGTTTGTCTATGGAGATTGCATGGCTGTGTGCTCGATTTTATACACCTGTCAGCAACGGGTGTGGCTGAACTAGCCACATCCACTCATTTGAAGTGGTGTCCACATACTTTTGTATATATAGTGTATTTGGTTCATAGAGATAGACAGAGGTCTCATCTTTGTATCTGTGCCGTTATAGCATCTGTGACAGCATGGGCAATGCCATTGAGGCTATCTCTACTCGGAACATGACTCCAACAGGGTCACCAGGAGAGATCAGCCAATGAAGTTGGAAGTCCCACATAGTTGACTATATTAAAATGGTAGACACCCTCAATGGCGCTGCCCATGCTAATATAGCCTTTTGGTCACTAGAGCCTTTTATCATTCTCTATGATCTAGTTCCTTAACCAATGGAGTGGCAGAAATGCAGTAATAATTTAGTGACTAAAATATTAGTCAAACACCTATTTTTCAGTGGCAATTGAAACTAACAAAAAAACTATTACTAAATGAAAATGAGACAAGACTAAATTATCTCTGTGACTAAAATCTGACTAGTAAGGGGACTGGACAAGAGATTGAGACCTTTTCAGTGAATCACAATTAATATTAGCAGCACAGATGCGCAGCACAGTTCTGTTCAGCAGCAGCACACACAGCCTACAGCAGCTGGTGAGCTGGGGGAGCAAGTGTGAGTGGGCAGACAGGCTCTGCTCTGGCTCCGCCTCCGACTATACACATCGTGCAGGTTGACTCTCTTGCTTCTTTGAAGCTAACCAGTAACAATCAGCCTTTCAGTTACCTACCTTTTGCCTGGTTAAGAAACACAAGCTGGTTTACAATAGCAACATTTTGTTTAATACTAAACCAACAGTCTAGCTATGTTTTTCTCTACCTTGAGGATAGAAAAGTAGGCTGTCTTTGAATTTGTCGTCTCACTCAACCCTTCCACTTTCCCCACTGCATTTAATAGCCAGGTTCTGTAGCCAACATAGCCAATTAAGTCTCCCTATTTTCCTCAGAAGAAAATGGATGTTTCTAGCTCCTTACATTGAAAAGATATGAGCCATAATACCTGCACTACGTTTTTTTGTCAGGCTGCATTTTACATTAAAAAAACGGGGCTACTTGCAGACCGGATGGTTAACCATTTGTTTGGGCTACACCTTGTCAGTCATGTTACCTCATTAGCTTTCTATAGCTGACAACCTGGGGCGCATTCATTTTGCAACATTCAGATAAAAATATGCTATGAAGAACAAACATGCCTCTCTGACATGTTGAATAAGGAATAATGTAGGCTCTTTTCATGGAATTTCTATCTGCAACGTTCGACAACGTTTTGCAACTGAACGTGGACCTGGTAACATTACCAGTAGCCTATATACAAACATTTGGTGGCACAGAAAGGAAGGGAAAGAGATAGCAAACAATTTATTGACTAAATTCCACTATATCTGACTTGGTAAATACAGTTGAATTCGGAAGTTTACATACACTTTAGCCAAAAACATTTAAACTCAGTTTTTCACAATTCCTGACATTTAATCCTAGTAAAAATTCCCTGTTTTAGCTCAGTTAGGATCACCACTTTATTTTAAGAATGTGAAATGTCAGATTAATAGTAGAGAGAATTATTGATTTCAGCTTTTATTTCTTTCATCACATTCCCAGTGGGTCAGAAGTTTACATACACTCAACTCAATTAGTATTTGGTAGCATTGCCTTTAAATTGTTTAACTTGGGTCAAACATTTTGGGTAGCCTTCCACAAGCTTCCCACAATAAGTTGGGTGAATTTTGACCCATTCCTCCTGACAGAGCTGGTGTAACTGAGTCAGGTTTGTAGGCCTCCTTGCTCGCACACTCTTCTTCAGTTCTGCCCACAAATTCTCTATAGGATTGAGGTCAGGGCTTTGTGATGGCCACTCCAATACCTTGACGTTGTTGTCCTTAAGCCATTTTGCAACAACTTTGGAAGTATGCTTGGGGTCATTGTCCATTTGGAAGACCCATTTGCGACCAAGCTTTAACTTCCTGACTGATGTCTTGAGATGTTGCTTCAATATATCCACATAATTTTCCTCCTCATTATGCCATCTATTTTGTAAAGTGCACCAGTCCCTACTGCAGCAAAGCACCACCACCACATGATGCTGCCACCCCCGTGTTTCATGTTTGGGATGGTGTTCTGCGGCTTTGAAGCATCCCCATTTTTCCTCCAAACATAACGATGGTCATTATGGCCAAACCGTTCTATTTATGTTTCATCAGACCAGAGGACATTTCTCCAACAAGTACGATCTTCGTCCCCATGTGCAGTTGCAAACTGTTGTCTGTTTCTGTACTGGCGGTTTTGGAGCAGTGGCTTCTTCCTTGCTGAGCAGCCTTTCAGCTTAAGTCGATATAGGACTCGTTTTACTGTGGATATAGATACCTTTGTACCCGTTTCCTCCAGCATCTTCACAAGGTCCTTTGCTGTTGTTCTGGGATTGATTTGCACTTTTTGCACCAAAGTACGTTCATCTCTAGGAAACAGAACACGTCTCCTTCCTGAGCAGTATGACGGCTGCGTGGTCCCATGGTGTTTATACTTGCGTATTATTGTTTGTACAGATGAATGTGGTACCTTCAGGCGTTTGGAAATTGCTCCCAAGGATGAACCAGACTTGTGGAGGTCTACCATTTTTTCAGAGGTATTGGCTGATTTCTTTTGATTTTCACATGATGTCAAGCAAAGAGGCACTGAATTTGAAGGTAGGCCTTGAAATACATCCACAGGTACAACTCCAATTGACTCAAATGATGTCAATTAGTCTATCAGAAGCTTATAAAGCCATGACATCATTTTCTGTCATTTTCCAAGCTGTTTAAAGACACAGTCAACTTAGTGTATGTAAACTTCTGACCCACTGGAATTGTGATACAGTGTGAAATAATCTGTCTGTAAACAATTGTTGGAAAAATTACATGTGTCATACACAAAGTAGATGTCCTAACTGGCTTGCCAAAACTATAGTTTGTTAATAAGAAATTTGTGGAGTGGTTGAAAAATGAGTTTTAATGACTCCAACCTAAGTGTATGTAAACTTCTGACTTCAACTGTAGTTTATTTTGAGGTAATGTGGATCCAGTAACTCAGGTTGAGGAACCTGGACCAGGACTCGAGCACTGGGACTCGGACTTCAGCCGTAGGGACTCTTGACTCGACCATTGGTGACTCGGACTTGAGCACAGGGGACTTAGTGACTTGACTACATCACTGGGCGAAACAGTCATTAGCTCCTGTTCAAAGTCATTCGCCCCCGTTCTACTTCTGAACATCAATGTGGCTGCGGCGTCGGTGGAACATTGATAACAATGGCAATGAAGCTACCATACTTTGCGGCACTATCTGGTGATTGTTTCTCAATTTAATTCAGTTCAATTTGTCTCTCTCCCACTGTTTGTTTTTTATGTAATGTGCAATATCTATGCAGGCTGAAAAAAAATGTACATGGCCAGATAATGATTATATGTTTGTCATATTTCTGCTGTTAAGAAGAGAATAGAATGTTATGCTGAAAAATATGTTGGTAGGACTTTGCTATGTATGTTGGCTATGTATGTGCACATGGAAGTGGGAGATCGATTTGATTGGTTAGCAAAGCTAGCTAGCTATAGCTAAATGTCTAAGGTTAGCATTCAAAATATGAATTCAGCACCGGCTTCTAGTTTCACCCACCCAAAGCGAGAGGACTGCAGTGTGGAGATGACAGAGGGTTCCCTAGTAGTGAGGGTCACTTCATTTATACACTGAGCTTTTAGCGCCCTTATCAGCATCAGAAGAAGCATCACCATCAAATCTGCTCCTCCCTCGTACCATCCAACTCGGCTGCCAGTAGTATAGAGGCCTTCACCAAGAGCAGGCACCACCTGAAGCTGTATATCTCCCATTTATTAATGTGAAAGCCTGCTCCTCCCAGTCTGGGTTGGGATGAGATGGAGAGACAGCCTGTGGGTGAGTATTAGCAGTTATTTACTGAAAGCACAAATCTCCTGTCTGCTGGGTGGAAACTATGTTGGATCCTGCATCAGGTGCTTCCACAGAGACGCAACAACCCTGGTCACATAACTGTGTGGTCCTCCGCGGCTGGGGTTTTCTCCCTCTGTCTCAGGCAGCTGAACTACGTAACGGAAAGTTCTGGCAGCAACGCTCTCCTCTCTAAACACAAGAAGCACAACCTACGGTCCAAAGAAAACTGCATCTGTGTAACTGAAACCATCGGTCACAATCCCCTGAAGAGCCAGAGAGCAAAGTTATACAGAAGTTCCCCACAGTGTGCATTTTACTACCCAATAGAAGAGCATATTTGGGTTTTTAAAAGTGATATATAAAGTTCAACCTACAGTTGAAGTCGGAAGTTTACACACACCGTAGCCAAATACATCTAAACTCAGTTTTTTCACAATTCCTGACATTTAATCCTAGTAATAATAAGGATCAGCACTTTATTTTAAGAATGTGAAATGTCAGAATAACAGTGGAGAGAATTATTGATTTCAGCTTTTATTTCTTTCATCACATTCCCAGTGGGTCAGAAGTTTACATACACTCAATTAGTATTTGGTAGCATTGCCTTTAAATTGTTTAACTTGGGTCAAACGTTTCAGGTAGCCTTCCACAAGCTTCCCACAATAAGTTGGGTGAATTTTGGCCCATTCCTCCTGACAGAGCTGGTGTAACTGAGTAAGGATTGTAGGCCTACTTGCTCCCACACACTTTTTCAGTTCTGCCCACAAATCTTCTATAGAATTAAGGTCAGGGCTTTGTGATGGCCACTCCAATATCTTGACGTTGTTGTCCTTAAGCCATTTTGCCACAACTTTGGAAGTATGTTTGGGGTCATTGTCCATTTGGAAGACCCATTTGCGACCAAGCTTTAACTTCCTGACTGATGTCTTGAGATGTTGCTTCAATATGTCCACATAATTTTCCCTCCTCATGATGCCATCTATTTTGTGAAGTGCACCAGTCCCTCCTGCAGCAAAGCACCCCCACAACATGATGCTGCCACCCCCGTGCTTCACGGTTGGGATGGTGTTCTTCAGCTTGCAAGTCTCCCCATTTTTTCTCCAAACATAATGATGGGCATCATGGACAAACAGTTGTATTTTTGTTTCATCAGACCAGAGGACATTTCTCCAAAAAGTATGATCTTTGTCCCCATGTGCAGTTGCAAACTGTAGTCTGGCTTTTTTAAGGTGGTTTTGGAGCAGTGGCTTCTTCCTTGCTGAGCAACCTCTCAGGTTATGTCGATATAGGACTCGTTTTACTGTGGATATAGATACTTTTGTACCTGTTTCCTCCATCTTCACAAGGTCCTTTGCTGTTGTTCTGGGATTGATTTGCACTTTTTGCACCAAATATGTTATTCTCTAGGAGACAGAACGCCTCTCTCTCCTGAGCGGTATGACGGCTGCGTGGTCCCATGTTGTTTATACTTGCGTACTATTGTTTGTACAGATGAACGTGGTACCTTCAGGCGTTTGGGAATTGCTCCCAAGGACGAACCAGACTTGTGGAGGTCTACAATTTTTTTTCTGTGGTCTTGGCTGATTTATTTTGTGTCAGGCAAAGAGGCACTGAGTTTGAAGGTAGGCCTTGAAATACATCCACAGGTACACCTCTAATTGACTCAAATTATGTCAATTAGCCTATCAGAAGCTTCTAAAGCCATGACATCATTTTATGGCATTTTCCAAGCTGTTTAAAGGCACAGTCAACTTAGTGTATGTAAACTTCTGACCCACTGGAATTGTGATACAGCGAGTTATAAGTGAAAAAAATCTGTCTGTAAACAATTGTTGGAAAAATTACTTGTCATGCACAAAGAAGATGTCCCAACCGACTTTCCAAAACTATAGTTTGTGGTTGAAAAACAAGTTTTAATGACTCCAACCTAAGTGTATGTAACCTTCCGACTTCAACTGCATATTTCATTTTTATTAATAACTGAAATTAGTTTCAATTCAGTTTCATTCAGCTGTTTTCTAGACAATGTACATTTATTCCCCCACGGGGCGGCAGGGTAGCCTAGTGGTTAGAGTGTTGGACTAGTAACCGGAAGGTTGCGAGTTCAAACCCCCGAGCTGACAAGGTCGTTCGAGCTGACATCTGTCGTTCTGCCCCTGAACAGGCAGTTAACCCACTGTTCCCAGGCCGTCATTGAAAATAAGAATTTGTTCTTAACTGACTTGCCTGGTTAAATAAAGGTAAAATAAAAATAAATAAAATTCAATGTTGACAAAATAACGGAAGAGCACATGGACATCTACAGTACCTTCGGAATGTATTCAGACCCCTCAACTTTTTCCATATCTTCTTTTGTTACAGCCTTATTCTAAAATGGATGACATTTTTAAAAATCCTCTGAAATCTACACACAATACCCCATAATGACAAATCAAAAACAGATTTTTAGAAATGTTTGCAAATGTATATAAAACAAACAGAAATACCTTATTTACACACCTGTCTATATAAGGTCCCACAAAACCAAGCCATAAGGTCGAAGGAATTGTCCATAGTGCTCCGAGACAGGATTGTGTCGAGGCACAGATCCAGGGAAGGGTACCAAAAAATGTCTGCAGCATTGAAAGTCCCCAAGAAGAGAGTGGCCTCCATCATTCTTAAATGGAAGAAGTTTGGAACCACCAAGAGTCTTCTTAGAGTTGACCGCCCAGCCCAAACTGAGTAATCAGAGAAGGGCCTTGGTCAAGGAGGTGACCAAGAAACCAATGGTCATTCTGATAGAGCTCCAGAGTTCCTCTGTGGAGATGGGACAACCTTCCAGAAGGACAACCATCTCTGCAGCACTCCACCAATCAGGCCTTTGTGGTAGAGTGGCCAGACGGAAGCCATTCCTCAGCCAAGCGTCACGTCTGGAGGAAACCTGGCACCATACCTACGGTGAAACATGATGGTGGCAGCGTCATGCTGCGGGAATGTTTTTCAGCGGCAGGGACTGGGAGACTAGTTGAATGGAGCAAAGTACAGAGAGATCCTTGATGAAAACCTGCTCCAGGGCGCTCAGGACCTCAGACTGGGGCGAAGGTTCACCTTCCAACAGGACAACGACCATAAGCACACAGCCAAGACAACTCAAGAGTGGCTTCGGAACAAGTCTCTGAATGTCCTTGAGTGGCCCAGCCACAGCCTGCACTTGAACCCTAACGAACATCTCTGGAGACCTGAAAATAGCTGTGCAGCGACGCTCGCCATCCAACCTGACAGAGCTTGAGTGGATCTGCAGAGAGGAATGGGAGAAACTCCCCAAATACAGGTGTGCCAAGCTTGTATCGTCACACCCAAGAAGATTCGAGGCTGTAATCGCTGCAAACGGCACTTTAACAAAGTACTATGTAAAGTGTCTGAATACTTATGTAAATGTTATTTCAGTTTGACATTTTTTATAAATTAGCAAACATTTCTAAAAAACACATTTTGCTTTGTCATTATGGGGTAATGTGTGTAGATTGATGAAACAAAATATATATTTTAGAATAAGGCTGTAACCTAACAAAACATGGAAAAAGTCAAGGGGTCTGAATACTTTCCGAAGGCTCTGTATTCAGCAGCTAGTTGTTAACATATTAGATAAGCTATGCGCCCCCTCAAAGGATAGTTAACCCAAATTACATATTGGTTGTCTTACCTTGTCAGCAGTCTAAGGACAAGGTATGAATCCATGCTTTGGTATTGTTTCCCTGGCCACTGTTTCAAATGCTTTTTAACATATTTTCTCTTAAACACACAAGGACTCATTTGTTAGGGAGTGAAAGATGGATAGCGATACTATATTCAGCACTAAGGTTATACAGGCCTCCAGGTAATACTGCTGTGACAGATTTATATACCACAGACCAGGGAAATGAAAGGAGCACAGCATGTGCTCTCCAACTAGCCCAGGACATCAAGTCGTTTGGAAGGAAACTCCCTCATACCATTAATATCGTTCTGTTTTCAAAGAACAGTCCCTTAAAGTTACAAAGGCACATTTTTCTTAACCATTCAAATGTAAGTGCTCTTTGTTGGGGAATATTGTGAATTTGGACTGGTATGTTACCAAGAGATAAATAGAGAAGTCAGTGCCCTCTTTATGACCACAGCATTGAACACTAACATGACATTTGTTACTGGAATACAAAAAATAACTAAAATCACTAACATTACTGTATTTCCCATTAGACAAAAGCCACACCCTAATGTGCTTGAGGGTAACAACAGATACTACTGAAGTGTGCTGTGTGTGTGTGTGGCATATTTGCACATGCACCTCTAGCTCCAAACAAGGATAATCAGAGGGACTTTTCATTATGAGAATATTCTCATCTGGAGCCCAGTAAAAACAGGTTATTAAAGGGAACTGCACCCGCTGATTTGTCCTCATTTTTTGGCTGGCGGCCATGACAGAAGCCAAACATGAGATGGCTTGGGGGTGGGGTTGGATGTGGGTGTTTCTTGGGTGTTTCATTGCCACAAACAAGACACACAAATCTGTCAGAACATTGCCCGCAGCTGTTTGAACCAGCTCAATCACAACAAACAAACCTCCTGCAGGTTGAGTTCAATAACTACAGGCAGATGGTGAGATGTATGGTGAGGTGCAAAAGGAAGCTTTGACTAGGTCAGTAGCCTACAGAGCAATATGAGAAGAATGCTATTGCTGAATTTCTGTAGATATTCTAAACTAAGAGTTTTGATAACTTTTAAATGTAGTAACAGGTCAATGTAGAATAAACAACCATTTACATAATACCATAGAAGCAGTGTTCTGCTAATATAACAACGTGCACCTTTCATCTTTCATTGTCATTCCCAGCCGATACAGATACTCTGCCTACGGCATTTTGTCTGGCGGTAATGGAGCTACCTTGGCAAACTTGTCAGAGTAGTCATACAGTGCATTCGGAAAGTATTCAGACCCTATGACTTTTTCGATATTTTGTTACATTACAGCGTCATTTTTAAAATTAAGTTACTTTTTCCCCTCATCAATCTACACACAGTATCCCATAATGACAAAGTGAAAACAGGTTTTTAGAACATTTTGCAAATGTATATACAGTTGAAGTGGGAAGTTTACATAAACTTAGATTGGCGTCATTAAAACTCGTTTTTCAACAGCTCCACAAAATTCTTGTTAAACTATAGTTTTGGCAAGTCGGTTAGGACATCTACTTTGTGCATGACACAAGTAATTTTTCCAACAATTGTTTATAGACAGATTATTTCACTTAGTGGGTCAGAAGTCTACATACACTAAGTTGACTGTGCATTTAAATAGCTTGGAAAATTTCTGAAAATGATGGGCTAATTGACATCATTTGAGTCAATTGGAGGTGTACCTGTGGATGTATTTCAAGGCCTACCTTCAAATTCAGTGCCTCTTAGCTTGACATCATGGGAAAATCAAAAGAAATCAGCCAATACCACTGAAAAAAATGGTAGACCTCCACAAGTCTGGTTCATCCTTGGGAGCAATTTCCAAATGGCTGAAGGTACCACATTCACCTGTACAAACAATAGTACGCAAGTATAAACACCATGGGACCACGCAGCCGTCACACCGCTCAGGAAGGAGACTCGTTCTGTGTCCTAGAGATAAACATATTTTGGTGCGACACGTGCAAATCAATCCCAGAACAACAGCAAAGGACCTTGTGAAGACGCTGGAGGAAACGGGTAGAAAAGTATCTTTATCCACAGTCAAACGAGTCCTATATCGACATAACCTGATAGGCCGCTCAGCAGGGAAGAAGCCACTGCTCCAAAACCGCCATAAAAAACTACGGTTTGCAACTGCACATGGGGACAAAGATCGTACTTTTCGAGAAATGTCCTCTGGTCTGATAAAACAAAAACAGAACTGTTTGGCAATAATGAACATCGTTATGTTTGGAGAAAAAATGGGGAGACTTGCAAGCCAAAGAACACCATCCCAACAGTGAAGCACGGGGGTGGCAGCATCATGTTGTGGGGGTGCTTTGCTGCAGGAGGGACTGGTGCACTTCACAAAATAGATGGCATCATGAGGAGGAAAATTATGTGGACATATTGAAGCAACATCTCAAGACATCAGTCAGGAAGTTAAAGCTTGGTCGCAAATGGGTCTTCCAAATGGACAACGACCCCAAACATACTTCCAAAGTTGTGGCAAAATGGCTTAAGGACAACAAAATCAAGGTATTGGAGCAGTCATCACAAAGCCCTGACCTCAATCCTAAAGAAAATGTGTGGGCAGAACTGAAAAAGCATGTGCGAGCAAGGAGGCATACAAACCTGACTCAGTTACCCCAGCTCTGTATGGAGGAATGGGCAAAAATTCACCCAGCTTATTGTGGGAAGCTTGTGGAAGGCTACCCGAAACGTTTGACCCAAGTTAAACAATTTAAAGGCAATACTACCAAATACTAATTGAGTGTATGTAAACTTCTGTGATGAATGTGATGAAATTATTCTAAAATTATCTGCCGAAATTGTTGCAACCCATATTACTAGCCTGTTCAACCTCTCTTTCGTATTGTCTGAGATTCCCATAGATTGGAAAGCTGCTGCGATCATCCCCCTCTTCAAAGGGGGAGACACTCTAGACCCAAACTGCTACAGACCTATATCTATTCTACCCTGCCTTTCTAAGGTCTTCGAAAGCCAAGTTAACAAACAGATCACCGACCATTTCGAATCCCACCGTACCTTCTCCGCTATGCAATCTGGTTTCAGAGCTAGTCATGGGTGCATCTCAGCCACGTCCAAGGTCCTAAACAATATCATAACCGCCATCGATAAGAGACATTACTGTGCAGCCGTATTTATCGACCTGACTAAGGCTGTCGACTCTGTCAATAACAACATTCTTATTGGCAGACTCAACAGCCTTGATTTCTCAAATGATTGCCTCGCCTGGTTCACCAACTACTTCTCAGATAGAGTTCAGTGTGTCAAATCGGAGGGCCTGTTGTCCAGACCTCTGGCAGTCTCTATGGGGGTGCCACAGGGTTCAATTCTCAGGCCAACTCTCTTCCCTGTATACATCAATGATGTTGCTCTTGTTTCTGGTGATTCTCTGATCCACCTCTACTCAGACGACACCATTCTGTATACATCTGGCCCTTCTTTGGACACTGTGTTAACTAACCTCCAGACAAGCTTCAATGCCATACAACTCTCCTTCCGTGGCCTCCAACTGCTCTTAAATGCAAGTAAAACTGAATGCATGCTCTTCAACCGATCGCTTCCCGCACCTGCCCGCCGTCCAGCATCACTACTCTGGACGGTTCTGAGCTAGAATATGTGGACAACTACAAATACCTAGGTGTCTGGTTAGACTGTAAATTCTCCTTCCAGACTCACATTAAACATCTACAATCCAAAATTAAATCTAGAATTGGCTACCTATTTCGCAACAAAGCTTTCTTCACTCATGCTGCCAAACATACCCTCGTAAAACTGACCATCCTACCAATCCTCGACTTTGACGATGTAACTTAGACTGCATCCAATTTGTTGAGTAGAGTGTTGGAGGCTATTTTGGAGGCTATCACAGTGCCATCCGTTTTGTCACCAAAGCCCCATATACTACCCACCACTGCAACCTGTACGCTCTCGTTGGCTGGCCCTCGCTTCATAATCGTCGCCAAACCCACTGGCTCCAGGTCATTTACAAGTCTCTGCCAGGTAAAGCCCCGCCTTATCTCAGCTCACTTGCCACCATAGCAGCACCCAGCCGTACCACGCGCTCCAGCAGGTATATCTCACTGGTCACCCCCAAAGCCAATTCTTCCTTTGGCTGCCTCTCCTTCCAGTTCTCTGCTGCCAATGACTGGAACGAACTGCAAAAATCACGAAAGCTGGAATCTCTTACCTCCCTCACTAGCTTTAAGCACCAGCTGTCAGAGCAGCTCACAGATCACTGCACCTGTACATAGCTCATCTGTAAATAGCCCATCCAACTACCTCATCCCAATACTGTATTTATTTGTTTATCTTGCTCTTTTTCACCCCAGTATGTCGACTTGCACATTCATCTTCTGCTCATTCTACCATTCCAGTGTTTAACTGCTATATTGTAATTACTTCACCACCATGGCCTATTTATTGCCCTCCCGCTCTTATCCTACCTCATTTGCACATGCTGAAAATATATTTTTCTACTGTATTATTGATTGTATGTTTGTTTATTCCATGTGTAACTCTGTGTTGTTGTATGTGTCGAACTGCTTTGCTTTATCTTGGCCAGGTCGCAGTTGCAAATGAGAACTTGTTCTAAACTAGCCTACCTGGTTAAATAAAGGTGAAATAAATAAAAAATAAAATGAAATAAATAAAATATTAAATAAATCATTCTCTACTATTATTCTGACATTTCACGTTCATAAAATAAGTGGTGATCCTAACTGACCTAAGACAGGGAATATTTACTAGGATTTAAATATATTTGTGTAAGGTATATGTAAACTTCCGACTTCAACTGTATATATATAGATTTTAAAAATATGTTTTTTTACATAGAGTTGAAGAAGTCGGAAGTTTACATACACCTTAGCCAACTATATTTAAACTCAGTTTTTCACAATTCCTCACATTTAATCCTAGTAAAAATTCCCTGTCTTAGGTTAGTTAGGATCTTTTATTTCTTTTATCAAATTCCTAGTGAATCAGAAGTTGACATACACTCAATTAGTATTTGGTTGCATTGCCTTTAAATAGTTTAACTTGGGTAAAACGGTTTGGGTAGCCTTCCACAAGCTTCCCATAATAAGTTAGGTGAATTTTGGCCCATTCCTCCTGACAGAGCTGGTGTAACTGAGTCAGGTTTGTATGCCTCCTTGCTTGCACACACTTTTTCAGTTCTGCCCACAAATTTATGGGATTGAGGTCAGGGCTTTTGTGATGGCCACTCCAATATCTTGACTCTGTTGTCCTTAAGCCATTTTGCCACAACATTGTCCATTTGGAAGAGCCATTTGCGACCAAGCTGACTGATGTCTTGAGATGTTGCTTCAAATATTCACATAATTTCCCTTCCTCGTGATGCCATCTATATTTGTGAAGTGCACATTTCTCCAAAAAGTATGATCTTTGTCCCCATGTGCAGTTGCAAACCGTAGTCTGGCTTTTTTATGGCGGTTTTGGAGCAGTGGCTTCTTCCTTGCTGAGCGGCCTTTCAGATTATGTCGATATAGGACTCGTTTTACTGTGGATATAGATACTTTTGTACCTGTTTCCTCCAGCATCTTCACAAGGTCCTTTGCTGTTGTTCTGAGATTGATTTGCACTTTTCACACCAAAGTACGTTCATCTCTAGGAGACAGAACGCATCTCCTTCCTGAGCGGTAGGACAGCTACGTGGTCCCATGGTGTTTATACTTGCATACTATTGTTTGTACAGATGAACGAGGTACATTCAGGCGTTTCGAAATTGCTCCCAAGGATGAACCAGACTTGGGGAGGTCTACCATTTTTTTCTCAGGTCTTGGCTGATTTCTTTTGATTTTCACCTGATGTCAAGCAAAGAGGCACTGAGTTTGAAGGTAGGCCTTGAAATACATCCACAGGTACACCTCCAATTCACTCAAATTATGTCAATTAGCCTATCAGAAGCTTCTAAAGCATGACATCATTTTCTGTCATTTTCCAAGCTGTTTAAAGGCACAGTCAACTTAGTGTATGTAAACTTCTGACCCACTGGAATTGTGATACAGTGAATTATAAGTGAAATAATCTGTCTGTAAACAATTGTTGGAATAATTACTTAATGTATCATGCACAAAATAGATGTCCTAACCAACTTGCCAAAACTATAGTTCGTTTACAAGAAATTTGTGGAGTGGATGAAAAACAAGTTTTAATGACTCCAACCTAAGTGTATGTAAACTTCCGTCTTCAACTCTTAAGTATTCAAACCCTTTGCTATGAGACTCGAAGTTTCTACAACTTGATTGGTGTCCACCTGTGGTAAATTAAATTGATTGGACATGATTTGGAAAGGCACACTCCTCGCTATATAAGGTCCCACAGTTGACAGTGCATGTCAAAGGAAAAATCAAGCCATGAGGTCGAAGAAATTGTTCATAGTGCGCAGAGACAGGATTGTGTCAAGGCACAGATCTGAGGATGGGTACCAAAAAATGTCAGCAGCATTGATGGTCCCCAAAAAGAGTGGCCTCCGTCATTCTTAAATGGAAGAAGTGTGGAACCACCAAGACTCTTCCTAGCGCTGGCTGCCCGGCCAAACTAAGCAATCGGGGGAGAAGGGCCTTGGTCAAGGAGGTGGAGAAACTCTCCAAATACAGGTGTGCCAAGCTTGTAGCACCATACCCAAGGCTGTAATCGCTGTCAAAGGTGATTCAACAAAGTACTGAGTAAAGGGTAGGAATAGTTATGTAAATGTCATATTCCCATATTTTTCTAAAAACCTGTTTTTGCTTAGTCATTTTGGGGTATTGTGTGTAGATTGATGAGGGGAAAAAACTATTTGATCAATTTTAGAATAAGGCTGAAACGTAACAAAATGTGGGAAAAGTCAAGGGGTCTGAATACTTCCCAAATGCTCTGTACCTTCCTGTGTGGTGTCCCGTATACAACATGAGTTCCCTGATTCTGGTGCAGAATACACAGTGTTTCTCCCGACCCATATTGAGTGATACCATTCAATCAATTCAATAAAAAAATGACAACATAAGTCAAAGTTGTGTCTAGTAAACATTTTATGCAGAGGGCCCGGTTGTTTCTCTCCATTCAGAGACATCAGTACCAAGCCCGTGTGTCAGTCTGGACTTCATCACATCATCTTGCAAGTATTAATGTGCTGGCTCCATACATGTTTCTGTGAACACATACACACTAGGGTAGAATATTTTCCCGGTATGTTACAAATATTCCCGACCCGAGAATAAATCACTTTTCTCCTGGGTAACCCGGCATTTCCCACCAAAACCAGAAGTGTTATTCAAAAACATGATAAAGCATATACATTGACCGATGTCTAGATTAGATTAGAGCTTTGATTGAAGATTCAAGCCTGATGACATATATTCAGCACTACATTAAAGATATTTAATGAGCCCAAGACTCAAAAAGCCAAAAGAATTGTGGGCCGTTAACCAATACAAATATGACATATAGGTTACTGCACATTACGCATGACAGAAAAACATAACAACCCATATACTGTATGTAGCTAGCTTTATGATCCCTTGGGTAGATGCATGAAACAAGCTCCAGTAGGCTAATCTTTTTGAATGTGAACTGTATTACCGTACTCTATTGTATTATACTGTACTATATGGACTGGAATTACGCACCTCATTCAAACCATGATAAAGCAGGGAGAGAACATGCGATTCTGGGGCAGTGGCCTTCAAATTTACAAGTATAGGCTAGCGAATTTGATTTTAATATTGAAATATAATTGGACCTATTTGTCCAAGTAGTAAGTTAAGTTCCTCGGCGTACACATCACGGACAAACTGAATTGGTCCACCCACACAGACAGCATCGTGAAGAAGGCGCAGCAGCGCCTCTTCAACCTCAGGAGGCTAAAGAAATTTGGCTTGTCACCAAAAGCACTCACAAACTTCTACAGATGCACAATCGAGAGCATCCTGTCGGGCTGTATCACCGCCTGGTACGGCAACTGCTCCGCCCACAACCGTAAGGCTCTCCAGAGGGTAGTGAGGTCTGCACAACGCATCACCGGGGGCAAACTACCTGCCCTCCAGGACACCTACACCACCTGATGTCACAGGAAGGCCATAAAGATCATCAAGGACAACAACCACCCGAACCACTGCCTGTTCACCCCGCTATCATCCAGCAGGCGAGGTCAGTACAGGTGCATCAAAGCAGGGACCGAGAGACTGAAAAACAGCTTCTATCTCAAGGCCATCAGACTGTTAAACAGCCACCACTAACATTGAGTGGCTGCTGCCAACACACTGACTCAACTCCAGCCACTTTAATAATGGGAATTGATGGAAATTGATGTAAAATATATCACTAGCCACTTTAAACAATGCTACTTAATATAATGTTTACATACCCTACATTACTCATCTCATATGTATATAATGTACTCGATACCATCTACTGCATCTTGCCTATGCTGTTCTGTACCATCACTCATTCATATATCTTTATGTACATATTCTTTATCCCTTTACACTTGTGTGTATAAGGAATTGTTAGGTTAGATTACTCGTTGGTAATTACTGCATTGTCGGAACTAGAAGCACAAGCATTTCGCTACACTCGGATTAACATCTGCTAACCATGTGTATGTAACAAATACATTTGATTTGAATTAGTAGGCTGACGCATATATACCTTTCATAATATTTCCCCTAATGTTATTAGCCTACCTCCTCTTTCTCCCTCTGGTGTTTCTTCATTCCTTCCTCACTTTCAACAGTTAAATCTAACAAGTTTTGTTGTCCTTATCTTCATCATTCTAATGACATGCTTCAATAATATAGGACTTGAATTAGATGCAGAAGGCTTTCACTTCACTTCATAAAGATTTAATTGTTATGGGTCTGAATAAATAACTGCTTTAGCCTACCGCCATCGCACGTTCTCTCTTCTTTCAAACTACCTGTGAGTTCTATTAGCTTCTGTATATAACATTTAGCAAACAAGAGCTTGCATCCCTCTTCAAATAGTCTATTGGTATAAGAAATGCCCAAAAGATTATGTCCAGCAAGCTATTCTAGTCTAGCTTTTCCTGCATGGGACTCCAAGAGCTAAGTAGCGTTTTTTAAGGAGAGTGGCCTTCAGAGCACAGGTGCGTGCGTATTGCGCAAGAGACAGAGGCTGTAAGTTAGAAGCTTATTATGCATAACCTATCATTCATTAACTAAATATAAGGCTAAAACTGCATTGAATTTATTATCTGAAAGAGGTAGGCTAGGACATCTATATATAGCCCTATCAAAACAGTATTATCTATTTTGTATGCAATTTGAACAACATTAATGGAGAGAAACACTACGAGTGCTCATTTATGCACTGATTTAAAGCAATGATATTCTAGTGATAAGCTAAAACTGTGCAGCTGCAATAAAAAAATATATATATCTTTACAATTAAAAAATAAGGTGACCCCTGAAATCCAGATTTGTAAATTAGTCGTGCATTCAGTCTTTATATTAATGTAGCATAGGCTATGCTGCAGCAAATGTAGGCCCACTTGCCTGTCACAATAAAAAAATTAGATGAGATGATAGGTCTACATGTATTGTGAACTGTGCTCCATACTGAGATGGGCTGTCTGTCACCACCCTGAGAGTTGGTGATTCATCATGCAGAGCAGAGAGAAGGCCGTAGAGAAGATAGATAGACATCACATATAATTTAAGTTCCATTCCATTTCACGTCATGCTTTTCATTTAAATAATTTATAATTACCAGTCTCCCTGAGTTATCTATAACGGGAAAAGGGAGTGGTTTTGGACGGTAAGTCTCGGTAACCGGGTTCCCCCCATTCAACCCTAATACACACATAGTCACTGTTCTATTACCAATGGCAGTTAGGATAGGAAATATATGACATACAAACAGGTACTATGTTGAAGTTTGAACAGGTCAGATAAACCTACCTAATTCTGTTCTCCCTATCAACGACTGTTGGAGTGCAGGCAAGAGGTGAGGCTGGAGGTGAGGTCTTTGCCATAAAATGTGAAGTCAAATAGAATGGGGAACACAGCGATCAGGCTGGTTCCACTAGACTAGGTTATGCCCTGGACATTATATGCCTCTTGAGAAGTAGAAAATAAGCAACAAATAATGTCAGTTTACATAAATAATGTTTCCCATTTGGATTATCAAAGTATTTAAGTGGGTTACCTTCTGTATTTGATGATTAGTCTGTGAAAGCTGTTGCTGGCCAGATACTTGCCAACATGTGGCTGACTGTTCCATTCATAGGAATGCTCACAGGGAGGGCCTGTCTGCATGATGCTGATGAGAGCTTACTTGCTGGTCTTCTCAACGCTGCATGTTCGGCTGCAACCTGGGCATCTCCTGAACACCTGCTGCAGGCAATCTTATGAGGTGGTCTTGACTGGGAGGGCCTGTGACAGCGTGAAAGATAGACAGCTGAGTGGTAAATTGCATTTTGTTTTAAAGAAATGACAGCTTTTTGATAATGCACTTCACAACCAAAATGACTATCTGCTTGGCTGGGGAATTAGTTTATCAAGCCGGGTATTATTGAATACAATTCTCACATAACACACATTACCTGTCGTTGATGATGAAGCTGTCTGTGTCCGTCCTCAGGGTAGTAACTTGGGTCACTATCAGAGGCATCATGATGGCGTGTCCTTTTCATAGGAGTCGAGGGAGACTCTGGCAACAACGGAGGTGGTGTCACAAGGGTACTTGTGTCGCATGACACACTTTTTTTGTAAGGTATTGCCTGACAAGCTGTGAAAACACCAAGTGAACAGTGAAATAAATTATGTAGGTCACAAAACCATTTCAATCACATTGCTGGACATGTTAAGATACCCACCTTTTTTCCTTCTGGTAGACCCTGGGTTGGGTTGAGTTTGTTGCTGCTAGTTAGTACTCTGTTGTAGAGATGAGTTAGCTAGTACACACCATAGCTGCACATTAATATTTATTTGTGCCCTAGACATGGGTTGCACCTCGGAGGCTAATGTGACTGTTTCATCTAAATTACATTAATTTAGAGAGGCCTGGAAATACGATGACTTTGCTAAAGTAGGTCGTTATTATTATGTCGTCAAATTTACTTTAGAGAGATGGCAATGTTGCCATTACAGTTACTAGCAAAGTTAGTCAAAAATAGCTAGCAATGTTAATGTTAACTAGATAAAATACAGCTATGCTAGCGATGATAGTGATAATAATTATAGAAATATACAATACCAGATACATAACCTGCAGTCTATTGTCTAGCTACCGGTAAACTCACCACCACTTGGGACCAACGAACTCCAAACACCTATTTTGCATGATAGGGTCCTTTGGCAGGGCATGCAAACCAGTTGGCTGTGCATCCTGCTTGAACCATGCATTGCATGGTTAATCCGTATAGGGCTTTTCAGTCTCAAACGTCCGTGATCCTTTGAGTGCGTTGGGGGCGATGAAACAATGAAAGAAAGCAAAGTGGGCAGAGGGGCAATTTGCACGTGGAGTTTGACAAAATGGGGCATGATTTCTTGACATAATTGTAATCCTAACCCAACCTTCATTTACTTGTTGTGATGCACTGAGGTTCCAAACTCCGTTTTAGACGAGACTGACCAAAATGATCCTATTTACACTTTGCAGTCAATTTCGACACCAGAATAAATGCTTCTGACTCGTATTTATTTGTTAACCTTTATTTAACCAGGTTGGCAAGTTGAGAACAACTTCTCATTTACAACTGCCACCTTGGCCAAGATAAAGCAAAGCAGTGCGACAAAAACTACAACAGAGTTGCACATGGGATAAACAAACGTACAGTCAATAACACAATAGAAAAATCTGTATAATTACAATTTAGCAATTAACACTGGAGTGATAGATGTGCAGATGAGGATGTGCAAGTAAAAATACTGGTGTGCAAAAGAGTAGAAAAACAAAAACAAATAAGGGATGAGGTAGGTAGTTGGTTGGATGGGGTATTTACAGATGGGCTGTGTACAGCTTCAGCGATTGGTAAACTGCTCTGACAGCTGATGCTTAAAGTTAGTGAGGGAGATATTGATGCCACTTAGGCCGTTTTGAAAGGAATTTGTTGTTTTTTAGGGGCAGTCAATCTTTAAAAAGCATTCAGATTTAATTTGCAACATTTCATTTTACCTCCCAAAATGGCACTTACAGCTGAATAATAGTTATTCAGTGATTAATATAGTTTAAAACAAATACCATGATCTGCATCCCAAATGGCACACCTATTCCTTATATGGTGCACAACTTTTGACCAGGGCCTACGATGCACCCATAGGTGTAGGGAAAAGGGTGCCATTTGGGACGTAACCACCATGTTTTTGAGGAATTAAAAAGGGTATAAAATACACCTGTGTTTAGTCAGGAATTCATCCGCTGGGTTGTTTTCCCGGCTCACGCTGGCATTTTAGTCACATTCTTGGCAGCAGTACCACAACAGACAGACAGCTGCCTAGCTAGCTAGAGCAGACTGTACACCAGGATGGACTGAAACCTGCCCAGACATCTATCTAGATTACGTCCCAAATGGCACCTTATTCCATATACAGTAGAGTGCACTATTTTTGACCATGACCCAACTGGTACAATATATATATAGAGAGAGAATAGGGTGACATTAGTGCCCTTTATAGGGAATAGAGTGCCATTTGGGATGCAAACTATTACCTTCAACAGAGATTGAAGACCTGACTTCAACCCAGCAGAGGCAAAACTCTGTCTGTCTGTATACTTTGCAACATATCATTCCCATGACACCTGGCATGATAGGGAGGTTCATGCTTAATCTGCCTCCGCAGCCACTTCATCTAGCATCAGGATTCATTTCAATACAATGTGACTGACAGACAGAGGCGTGTGCTCAAACACGTACACACACACGTTGACAGACACACACACACACACACACACACACACACACACACACACACACGTTGACAGACAGACACAGACAAAATCATAGATGAGAGCAGTAGACTTCTTTCTTTGCAAACCTTAGATGATAATGACCTCTTCTGACCACGATAGTACACCTACAATATTCAGTTGGACCTGGGAACATTTTCAGATATATTATTATGACACAATTTTAAGATTCCACATCTAACACTTTCCAACAGCTCAGGAAAGTTTAGTTAATTATATGTTGTTTTTCCTGAACTGGTTTCCACCCTGGGCAAATGTACAATGGCTGGGATCAGTAGCATGACAGAACTCAGCCTCCAGCCCAGAGGGACCACATTACTTGGTGTTCTGGCTAGCATACAGTATAAGAAGATAAGTGTTAAATTGAAGCAACTTTTCTCTTAGAGATTTAACGACCCCTGGTTAAACTAAATAATCCAATGCTGATCTATAGGCTTGGGCCGATGCTGGTGGCGGTGCATTCAGAAGGTCTATGTGAATATGTCTCCTGCACAAGGCATTGTCTGCACCCTATTTCCTATGTAGTGCACAAAAGTAGTGCACTGTATAGGGAATAGGGATTCATTTGGGACTTGTGGAGCCCACTGTTAAAGACTGGATACAGATGGTGACATCATGCCCTGAGGTGAGTTGGTTACACACACTTCACTCTCCACTGCCAACAATTAAGACCATGTGGCTTCTGTCGTCAGGTAACAGATGAATGGTTGTTCTAGTCGTGGCACGCTCCTGCCAACTCTGAGGGAGGACTATATTCAGTGTGCATGTGTGCGTGTGTGTGTGTCTGCGTCCATGTGTGTCTGCTTATGGTTGCATCCATGGTGAAGCTATGTGTTTTTGTTTCTGTTTGTCACATAAAGACATAATCTACTGTCAATGTGCCATGGAACCATTGCCAAGGACAAGGGAAAGGAAACCCTAAACAGCAGTACTGTTAAGGCACATATGGTAATTCCGTATCAAATGCCTCTTTCTCTAAACAGTAGAGTGAGTTAGCCTATTATATGTGATGCTGACATGTCAAGGTAACTCTAAAAGTAATATACTTCCAGGGACTGTCCAGTCCAGGACTGCATGGGCTATTGGGTTACTCCTCGGCAGACTAACGTGCAATATCCTCCGAGTGTATTTAATTTCCATTTCCCATTTCACCAGCAGTGTGATTAGGGAGAGGGGGTGGGCATGTAGCCAAGGGTTACCAATTTCACAGCAGACAGACAGAGGCTGGAATACAGCTGCTCTGCAATACGGTAGGTGAGAAAAGTGCCAAAGCAGTTTCACTGAGGAGCCGTCTCAAATGGCACCCTAATGCCTATGTATAGTGCACTACATTTGACGTTTCCACATATTTATCCAGGGATTATTGGAGGCTGTTGAATTAAATTAATTCGGTATTCATTATTTTTTGCATGCAGGCAGGTGCTGTATGCACGTGGATTTTTCTTATGGCAGTGTGTTAGGGAAAGGGGGATACCTAGTCAGTTGTACAACTGAATTATTCAACTGAAATCTGTCTTCCGCATTTAACCCAACCCCTCTGCCTTAATCGACATACACGTCACGTGCCCGGGGAACAGTGGGTTAACTGCCTTGCTCAGGGGCAGAATGACAGATTTGTACCTTGTCAGCTCGGGGATTCGATCCAGCAACCTTTTGGTTTCTAGCCCAACGCTCCTAACTGCCAGGCTACCTGCCGCCCCTGTTAGTAGTCTGACTGCCGTTTGGGTTTGTACATGCATTAAATACACATGAAATGATGTGAATATTATCTAGTTAGTGCTCATGTTGATGTTTGGGCTTTACCGTGGATACTCTCTCAACAATCATTAGGTCAGCGATGGACTGGGAATACAGATATGCATATGTTAGTCACAGACACCTTAAAAAAACAAGTAGGGGCATGGATCAGAAAACCAGTCAGTATATGGTGTGACGACCATTTGCCTCCTGCAGCGCGACACATCTCCTTCGCATAGAGTTGACCAGGCTCTTGATTGTGTCTTGTGGAATGGTGTCCCACTCCTCTTCAATGGATGTGTGAAGTTGCTAGATATTTGTGGGAACTGTCATACACTTTGATCCAGAGCATCCCAAACATGCTCAATGGGTGACATGTTTCGTGAGTATGCAGGCCATGGAAGAACTAGGACATTTTCAGCTTCCAGGAATTGCTACAGATCCTTGCGACATGGTGCTGTGCATTATCATGCTGAAACATGAGGTGATGGTGGAGAATGAATGGCACAACAATGGGCTTCAGGATCTCGTCACAGTATCTCTGTACATTCAAATTTCCATTGATAAAACGTAATTGTGTTCGTTGTTCATAGCTTATGCCCGCCCATACCATAACCCCACCGCGAGGCACTCCAATCACAACGTTGACATCAGCAAACCGCTCGACAACATGACTGCCATCTGTCCAGGTACAGTTGAAACCGGGATTCATCCGTGAAGAGCACACTACTACAGTGTGCCAGTGGCCATCGAAGGTGAGCATTTGCCCACTGAAGTCGGTTACGATGCCGAGGATGCAGGTGAGCTTCCCTGAGATGGTTTCCGACAGTTTGTGTAGAAATTATTTGCTTGTACAAACCCACAGTTTCATCAGATGTCTGGGTGGCTGGTCTCAGACGATCCCGCAGGTGAAGAAGCCGGATGTTGAGGTCCTGGGCTGTCGTGGTTACACCTGGTCTGCGGTTGTGAGGCCGGTTGGACGTACTGCCAAGTTCTCTAAAACGATGTTGGCTGTGGCTTATGGTAGAGAAATTCTCTGGAAAAAGCTCTGTGGACATTCCTGTAGTTAGCATGCCAATTGCAACTCCCTCAAAACTTGAGACATCTGTGGAATTGTGTTGTGTGACAAAACTACACATTTTAGAGTGGACTGTTATTGTCCCCTGCACAAGGTGTATGTGTGTAATAATGATCATGCTGTTTAACCTCTACGGGATGGGTGTCCACCCCACGGGACTGTAGAGCGAATGTGCGCTAATGTGATTAGCATGAGGTTGTAAGTAACAAGAACATTTCCCAGGACATAGACATATCTGATATGGGCAAAAAGTTTAAATTCTTGTTAATCTAACTGCATTGTCCAATTTACAGTAGTTTTTACAGTGAAAGAATACCATGCTATTGTTTGAGGAGAGTGCACAGTTATGCACTTGAAAATGTATTAATAAACCAATTAGGCACTTTTGGGCAGACTTGATACATTTTGAACAGAAATACAATGGTTCATTGGATCAGTCTAAAACGTTGCACATACACTACTGCCATCTAGTGGCCAAAATCTAAATTGCGAGTAAACTGGAATAATACACTGCCGACTTTCTCCTGCATTTCAAAGATGATTAAAAATAATCTTTAAAAATTCATGTTTTATCTTTTACCAGATCTAATGTGTTATATTCTCCTACATTAATTTCACATTTCCACAAACTTCAAAGTGTTTCCTTTCGAAATTGTATCAAGAATATGCATATCCTTGCTTCAGGTACTGAGCTACAGGCAGTTAGATTTGGATATGTCATTTTAGGACAACATTTTTAAAAAAGGGTCTTGATCCTTAAAAGGTTTTAATAAGCTTCTTGATATGCCACACCTGTCAGGTGGATGGATTATCTTGCTAAATGAAAAAGTTCACTAACAGGGATGTAAACGCATTTGTGCATCAAATTTGAGAGCAATAATATATTTGTGAGTATTGGAAAATTTCTGGGATCTTTTATTTCAGAAACATGGGACCAACACTTTACATGTTGCGTTTATATTTTTGTTAAGTGTATTTTTGTGATTCACTCAAGTAGGACACACCAAACTCGATAGCATGGCAATGGCAACTGAAAAAGAAAGTCCCGAATATGGAAGGATGGAGGGTGAGATGGACTTGACGAACAGACTGGAGACTTCACATAAGCCTTTCCTCCAGCAGTTCTCAGTTAACTTTCATCCTTTCTTTCTTTTCAGATGCTTTTACAGTGACGCTGTGAAAGCAGTCTTTGTTGCCACGGTCTGCAGCATATGAAAGGAGCTCGAACAAAACCCCAAGTGTACTGAGCCCCCAAGACTGGACCTGAATTAAATTCTCTGCTCAGCCACACAATGAGAAAACACTCATTTTTTTGTCAGCTTGCACTAATGAATAAGACAATATTTTCCAGAAAGGTGGGGTGGGACATGGGCAGGAGTTCACACTCATTTGCATTTACACAGTGTGAATCTATTTGTTTCCAAAAATACACAAAAATAAAAGAACGCTTCATTTGCACCTCAAGTGTTGGCCTGTTTTATTTTCCATTCCATTCTAAATGTGTTATCTCTTCTCTATTCAATCAATTCTCAGATTACTTAAGCTCGGTCAGACTGAGAAAACTAGAGCTATTTGAAGATACATATCTCAATATCAGTGCCATGCAGGTGCACTCTTCAGATGGAAGACAAATTGTGTTTTATACAAGTGCACCAGGTGTTGTTTACTTCATGCAACATTTGTTTGATGGAATTGTTTATGTCTTGCAGCTACTGATAGTATACAACATGGCCTCCTGTGTGGCCTTATCCCATTTCACCATAAAAAAAGTAAAACTAGTCTCTCAGGTAGGACCCTTCACAGCTGCCATGTCAAGACACATTTTTTTAATTTACCAAATTAATCTAAAACTTTTTCACTTTCAGGAAAAGCCTCAGGCTAAAATTCCTCTTGCTCATGAGTGAGATCAATGCTCAGCTGCTTTAATGGAAAGAGCTTTGACTGAAAAGGGATCTGATGGTGTTGGTGGAGGCCATCCCCATACAGAGTGATAAACATCAAATCTAGTATAGACATCTTTCCACAATATCATTTTCTTAAATTGGATGTTATAGGTGCCTAATAACACTCTGATAATTATCAGGGTGCTGCTTATAAATGTAGCCATGTGTATGGATCGTCACCATAGAAATCACTTCAAATGCAAATCTGTCATGACTGAACTGCAGACTTGTCAATGCATCAAATGGAACTAAACACGAAAGCTGCAGATAACAGTATTAAAATGAATAGAAGCTGTTGCTAGTCAAAAGTGTATTCACCTTCTAATGCTAAAGAGTGACTGGAGCACAAGAAAAGTTTCAATTGCTACTTTTTGTCATTGTGTTTTAGATGATGATCGGGAAAATGCTTATTATTAGTAACACATTTTCCAAGGTGGTAGCTGCTGTTTTTGTCATTGATTAAAAAAATGTCTGATACTCAGTATGTACCTGCTTTTAATGGAAGAGATGAAGCATGTTTCTTCTTGTGTGGATATGTATGATATAGACATTCTTCAAGAACCTGTGTGGTTGTATGTATGTATGTATGTATGTATGTATGTATGTATGTATGTATGTATGTATGTATGTATGTATGTGTGTGTGTGTGTGTGTGTGTGTGTGTGTGTGTGTGTGTGTGTGCAGTTGTTCATTACAGCAACTACATCTATCCCATCTGTATTCTATCTCCAATCGGTTGCTCAACCCCTCCCGTAATAGTTTATCACTGGAAAATTCATGAATAAATAATTTTGCAGCTTAGCTCAAGTTCCCATTTGAAAAGAGTAACCAGTCAGTCATATTTTCAAATAGATGATGAGAGGAGAACATCTCTGGAAAAAATGTGTCAAACCTGAGCCTTGCAACCCTGGAAAACACATTCACCCACAGAGAAAAAAAGGTACTTTTAGTAGAAGTAGCTATGTACATCTCTGCTGCATATCCACTCCCCTGCCATTTCACTGTAGCTTGCAGAATATAAACTTAACTGAATGGAATGTTCTGTCTGTTCTCTATGTTCAGAACCACGCTGATGTGTCTATATATTTCAATACTCTGTGTGTTGTTGTGTTGCCCTGTACGTTTTGCCTATAGATACTGGAAAGTGGGAAGTGAAATATCATTCTTATCTGACATTTTCACAGAACTCTATGTCACGAGTCCGACCGAGGGTGGCTTCCCTTCCCGGTCGGGTGGCGCTCGGCGGTCGTCGTCGCCGGCCTATTAGCTGCCACTGATTGTCTTTCCTCCCCCTCCTTGTATGTTTATTGTTAGCACCTGTTAGGGAATCATTAGTTGGGCTTTATTAGACAGCCGGCCCGCCTGTTCCTTTGTGCGGGATTAATTATTGTGACCTTCGGTTAGGTAGTAGAGGAACGTGTTTGTTCCTGGTCGTGTATTCTGCTATACTATTTTCATCCCCCGTGTTTGGGGCATTTTGGTTTTGAGCACCCAGTGTTGCGTTAGTGCATTAAAGAGCACAGTATTGCACTCTCTGTTTCCTGCGTCTGACTCCACACCCACGACACCCGGAGCGTTACACTCTAACTGTCCAGGATCTCTGGGGTCAAGACTCAAAAGCTTAGATAATCAGCAATGTAAAGACACTGTTCCCTAGAAAGGGGGGGAATCTAGAAATGACATGGTCTATGCATTTTCATCATTATATACTGGAGCAGCAGGTTGCCTAGTAGTTAAGTATCGGGACAGTAACCGAAAGGTTGCTATATCGAATCCTCGAGCTGACAAGGTAAAAATCTGTCGTTCTGCCCCTGAACATGGCAGTTAACCCACTGTTCCCTGGTAGGCCGTCATTGTAAATAGAATTTGTTCTTAACTGACTTGCCTAGTTAAATAAATAAATAAATATACATGGTTTGAACCTGAGAGATTATGCCTACTGTGTTGGCTTTTCATTGTCTCTCAATGTATACCATGATAACTATCAATGTACAAAAATTAAGAGCTAAATTCTAGTCTCTGTGGTTGTCAATGACTAGAAGACGATGCCTTTAATTTTCTGATATAAAGTAATGGTACATGACATGTAACAAAAGATACAGACCTCAAAACACCAGTCATACACAGAGACAGACAGAAGCCTAGTCTGTGTAGTGTGTATTTGCTTTCAGAACAATACCACAGACACACAAACACACACACACACGCTTTACATGTCACTCCTTTAATTACGTAATGGTTTGTTTGACTCTGTAATTGAGGAGGACTTTGGGTGGTCTAGTCTGAGTGACTCTCTGCAGCATAATCATAGTCTGCTTCTCAAATTGCATCCAATTCCCTATATAGTGCACTTATTTTGACCCTGGGCCCTGGTCAAAAGTAGTGCACTACGTAGGGAATAGGGTGCCATTTGGGACACATTCATAATCACCCAGAACAGAGACCTGGGACGTGAGTCACTCCAGTTAACATTCCAATCTAAAGAGCAAGTATCTGTTCTCTATACTGAAGAACAAACATGTCACCTGCAAAATCTCTCCTATGATCATTGACACATTAGACATATTCAAATCTTTCAAATGAAATGTCTTTATATATAGTATATGATTGGAGACCTATGGGCATCTTTGTCCATTTCAGTGAGGTTACACATGTTACAATTAATAGTAATGGGCCATGTCCAAGTATATAGTTACCCCTTCAAATGAGTGGATTCGGCTATTCCACCCTCACCCTTTGCTGACAGGTGTATAAAATCGAGCACACTGCCATGCACTCTCCATAGACAAACATTGGCAGTAGAATGGCCTTACTGAAGAGCTCAGTGACTTTCAACGTGGCATCATCATAGGATGGCACTTTTCCAACAAGTCAGATCGTCAAATTTCTGCCCTGCTAGAGCTGCCCCGGTCACTTGTAAGTGCTGTTATTGTGAAGTGAAATGTCTAGGAGCAACAACGGCTCAGCCACAAAGTGGTAGGCCACACAAGCTCACAGAACGGTACCGCCGTCTGTCCTTGGTTGCAACACTTACTGCTGAGATCCAAACTACCTCTGGAAGCAACGTCAGCACAATAACTGTTTGTCGGGAACCTAATGAAATGGGTTTCCATGGCCGAGCAGCCGCACACAAGCCTAAGATAACCATGCACATTGCAAGCGTCGGCTGAAGTGGTGTAAAGCTCGCCAGCTTTGGACTCTGGAGCAGTGGAAACGCATTTTCTGGATTGATGAATCATACTTCACCATCTTGCAGTCGGATGAACTAATCTAGGTTTGGCGGATGCCAGGAGAACACTTCCTGCCTGAATGCATAGTGCCAACTGTAAAGTTTGGTGGATGAGGCATAATGGTCTTGGGCAGTTTGGGCTAGGCCCCTTAGTTCCATACAGAAATGGTTTGTTGAGATCGGTGTGGAAGAACTTGATTGACTGAGCCCTGACCTCAAACCTATCGAACACCTTTGGGATGAATTGGAACGCCGACTGCGAGCCATGCCTAATTGCCAAACATCATTGACCGACCTCACTAATGCTCGTGGCTGAATGGAAGCAAATCCCTGCAGTAATGTTCCAACATCTAGAAGAAATCCTTCCCTGAAGAGTGGAGACTGTTATAGCAGGAATGTTATTGCCAATGATTTTGGAATGAGATGTTCAACGAGCAGGTGTCTTTTGGTCACCTAGTGTATGTAGTATGATCAGTTCATACACACCATGTCATTTTAGTAAGAAGTAGTCAAGACATATTTCAGACACAGCTATTTTGTTTAGGTTACAGGGAGAAAGAGCTAGTGAGTGGAGGTCACACAACTAGGTGGACAAAACCCTGGTGGACAGATAAACTTCATTACCTGCATTTTCCACTGATACCAAATATTTATTCAAAGTGATACGACATGATGTCAAAACGATTTCACCCCTGGTCTATCAGACAAGCATGCCAAATAACCAAACAGCACCTTTCCCATTGGCTCCAGATATCAGGCCACTGTCAAACCAGACATTCCCTTCCCTCTCTTCTTGTGTAGGAGATTGAGCCAGCGGAACCAGTCACAGTGAATGAATGTTAGCGTCACCACTACACTACGCAACCCTAGAGTCCTTCTCTGAGGGAGAGAGGCGGTTCTCTTCCCCTCACTCCTCTGGTGCTTTGACTCCTGCCTGACTCTAGGCTGGCTAGTGTGGTGCAACATTCCTGGGCCTGCCTGCATCAAGACAGGCAGACAGAAGTCTTCCTCTTCTACACACACACACACACACACACACTCTCATGCATGCACGCACACACACACACACATGCGTAGACACAGATACCACACACACACACACACACAAACACACTCCTCTATACAGCCTCACATCTGATTGGTCTTGCACAGGCCAGATAGTCAGACTACATGCCCTGGAGGGAAGTGGCAGGCCATACCACTCACCACGCCTCACTGGCATTCTGCTCATGGACTGAATACTGATTTATATGTAACAGGGGTGATATTAGAAAGTATATATGTTCTATCTAACCAATGGCTTTCTGTAGGTCACCAAAATATAATGTGTCAACCATGACTTGGTTGGTTGGCCGGTAGTAGTTGTTGTTCATGTTGTTTGTCAGTAGGGGATGCTATACACTTCTTAACACAATATTCTTCAAAAGAACAGCACAATATCCTTCAAACGAACAGCACATATTTTGACATAACGTTGCATTTCAGCTATCCTTCCAGCTGTAGAAAGACGCATCACATTTACCAGGATTGTATTCATCAACAGTGGTGATTTTAGCATGTATCTCTTGGTGGTACAAAACAAATAATGTTAGATGCCAGTAAAGCCACTACACAACACTAAACAATACATTAATTGCACTATAATGGTGACAAACGGTGCCCACAAACTGTTAGGGCCCACATAAAGCTGTCCCAACAGCAGAGCTTTCTTTTCAGCACCACTGCTACACCTGGCTATAAGCAGAGCCTTATCTGGCAGCGAAACAGATTAAACAAATGTGTTTTTTACTGACAGTTGAGATGTACAAACTATGGCATAAGGGGATGACAAGCAGATAAGAGGCAATCCGTAATTTCGATAAAGACATTAATGAGCGAGCGAGGATGGACGTAGTCAATGTAACTATTTGTTCAGCACTTTTGAAATGTGCAGCGACAGAATTCAGAAAATGGACCGTTCTTACAGTATGCTCCCTGTACAAGTCAGAACCATAGGATAAATAAAGGGGGCATATAAGCAGACAATGAAAGCTCTTACAATATTTGATTATGACATTTCTCTAAAACATGCTATAGGCTACATTTGCACCACCAAGTCAAAACAGTAGGCTAAGTTATGAGATGGAAGGGGACCAAATTATTAGGGTGAGGCACATGGCCTACTAACAGATTACTACACAGCATACAGTTAGTATTACTTTCTTAGCTAGAGTATACATATCTCCATGGCATATTACATAATTTATGCAGCAGCATACAATATATTTTTGGACTCACCTTGTTGTGCTGTGCTCACTTGAACAGGAAGGTGGCGTGGCGTTCCTTCTTGTGGGTAAACTTTGTCATCAAAGTCTGGCATTCTCTGGATTTATTGTGCTTTCAAGACAACTGGGAACTCCGAAAAACACAAGATTGAATCATGATGTCAGTGATCTTCAAGTCGGAGCTCTAGAAAGAGGCGAGAGTTCCCAACTTGGAATTCCGAGTTGGATGACCGTTCAAAACATATTTTCCCAGTCTGAGCTAATTTTTTTTCGGGTTCCCAGTTGTATTGAACTCACTGAAGTCTGATATTTCCCAGTTCAGAGTTTCCAGTTGTTTTGAACTCAGCAGAAGTTATGCTGGATTGACAGCATGGCCAATGCATTCAATATTTTCTGGCCCATGGTGTTGCATGTGAATCTTTATCCTTTTAAGCTTGGAAAAGAGACCCCTAAACCCAGACTTGGACCACATACCCACCCCACTGAACAGCAGGCTAGTGATTGCTTTACAATGCTTGCAGTTAGCTACTGATTCCTTCAAAACCACTCATTGTTGAATTTGCGATTTCCAACTTGTTGTGTAATGTTTACAATGAGCACTGATACATTCAATCTATATTTTCTATTCATATGACAAGGATTGAAAAGGATTTGCCAGTAGATTGTCGACTTGATTGATGATGAGTGCTTGTCTAGCTTGCTAGCTAAGATTTTGAAAGTATGATGTTGACATGATCAGCACATTCAAAGCTACGGTAGATATAACGTGATTTGGCGTCATTTTATCTGTTGCCAATGGCCTTGAGCCTTCATGGATGGGCATTTCTAATGTACAGTGCATTCGGAAAGTACTCAGACCCCTTGACTTTTTCCATATTTTGTTACGTTACAGCCTTGTTCTAAAATTTATTAAAAAATATATATTCTCATCAATCTACACACAATACCCCATAATGACAAAGTGAACACAGGTTTTTAGAAATGTTTTCAAATTTATTAAAAATAAAAAACAGAAATAACTTATTGACATAAGTATTCAGATAAAATAGCGCCAGAGAAGAACGCAGAACGTTTTACATGCCCCCAACCGATTTTGTTTTTTTGTTTTTTTTATTTCCGTTGCTTGTAACTTATTTTGTACATAATGTTGCCGCTACCATCTCTTATGGCCGAAAATAACTTCTGGACATCGGGACTGTGTTTACTCACCACTGACTGGTAGAATCCTTTTTTTCCTTTAATGAGTCTGACGAGCCCGACGCAAACGTAATACTGCTTTTTCGGGAACAGGCCCAGATCCCCGTGATTTGCGTGAAGAGGAGGTGGAGAAAAAGGGGCCGGAGGATGGGCTGCATTCTGAGAATTCGTAGGCGATCGAATAAACCCCCACTTAATTCCATTCTGCCAGCAAACGTGCAATCTTTAGATAATAAAATACATTACCAACGTGGAAGATTAAACTACCAACAGGACATTCAAAACTGTAATATCTTATGCTTCACGGAGTCGTGGCTGAATGACAACATTATCAACATACAGCTGTCTGGTTATACGCTTCACCGACAGGATAGAACAGCGGCGTCTGGGAAGACAAGGGGCGGTGGACTACGTATTTTTGTAAATAACAGCTGGTGCACGATATCAAAGAGATCTTCTGTTGAATCTGACAATTAATCTTAATGGTTGTACAGTCGTCTCAAATAAAACTGTGAAGGACCTCGGCGTTACTCTGGACCCTGATCTCTCTTTTGAAGAACATATCAAGACTGTTTCAAGGACAGCTTTTTTCCATCTACGTAACATTGCAAAAATCAGAAACTTTCTGTCCAAAAATGATGCAGAAAAATTAATCCATGCTTTTGTCACTTCTAGGTTAGACTACTGCAATGCTCTACTTTCCGGCTACCCAGATAAAGCACTAAATAAACTTCAGTTAGTGCTAAATACGGCTGCTAGAATCCTGACTAGAACCATAAAATGTGATCATATTACTCCAGTGCTAGCCTCCCTACACTGGCTTCCTGTCAAGGCAAGGGCTGATTTAAAGGTTTTACTGCTAACCTACAAAGCATTACATGGGCTTGCTCCTACCTATCTCTCTGATTTGGTCCTGCCGTACATACCTACACGTACGCTACGGTCACAAGACGCAGGCCTCCTAATTGTCCCTAGAATTTCTAAGCAAACAGCTGGAGGCAGGGCTTTCTCCTATAGAGCTCCATTTTTATGGAATGGTCTACCTACCCATGTGAGAGACGCAAACTCGGTCTCAACCTTTAAGTCTTTACTGAAGACTCATCTCTTCAGTGGGTCATATGATTGAGTGTAGTCTGGCCCAGGAGTGTGAAGGTGAACGGAAAGGCTCTGGCGCAATGAAACCCCTTGCTGTCTCTGCCTGGCCGGTTCCCCTCTTTCCACTGGGATTCTCTGCCTCTAACCCTATTACAGGGGCTGAGTCACTGGCTTACTAGGGCTCTTTCATACCGTCCCTAGGAGGGGTGCGTCACTTGAGTGGGTTGAGTCACTGATGTGATCTTCCTATCTGGGTTGGCGCCCCCCCCCTTGGGTTGTGCCGTGGCGGAGATCTTTGTGGGCTATACTCGGCCTTGTCTCAGGATGGTAAGTTGCTGGTTGAAGATATCCCTCTAGTGGTGTGGGGGCTGTGCTTTGGCAAAGTGGGGGGGTTATATCCTTCCTGTTTGGCCCTGTCCGGGGGTGTCATCGGCGGGGGCCACAGTGTCTCCTGACCCCCCAGTCCACCTGGCCGTGCTGCTGCTCCAGTTTCAACTGTTCTGCCTTATTATTATTCGACCATGCTGGTCATTTATGAACATTTGAACATCTTGGCCATGTTCTGTTATAATCTCCACCCGGCACAGCCAGAAGCGGACTGGCCACCCCACATAGCCTGGTTCCTCTCTAGGTTTCTTCCTAGGTTTTGGCCTTTCTAGGGAGGTTTTCCTAGCCACCGTGCTTCTACACCTGCATTGCTTTCTGTTTGGGGTTTTAGGCTGGGTTTCTGTACAGCACTTTGAGATATCAGCTGATGTACGAAGGGCTATATAAAATATATTTGAATTTGTCTAAGCAAGTCTCAAGCTATTGCTCGCCTGAGGTAGAGTATCTCATGATAAGCTGTAGACCACACTATCTACCTAGATAGTTTCCCTCTTTATACAGCATTAAATGAGCTGTATTCCGCCATAAGCAACCAAGAAAATACTCACCCAGAGGCGGCGCTCCTAGTAGCCAGGGACTTTAATGCAGGGAAACTTAAATCCATTTTACCAAATTTCTTTCAGCATGTTAAATGTTCAACCAGAGGAAAATAACTCTGGATAACCTTTACTCCACACACAGAGATGCATACAAAGCTCTCCCCTGCCCTCCATTTGGCAAATCTGACCATAATTCTATCCTCCTGATTCCTGCTTACAAGCAAAAATGAAAGCAGGAAGCACTAGTGAATATATCAATAAAAAAGTGGTCAGATGAAGCAGATGCTGTTTTGCTAGCACAGACTGGAATATATTCCGGGATTCCTCCAATGGCATTGAGGAGTAAACCACGTCAGTCATTGGCTTCATCAATAAATGTATCGATGATGTCGACCCATAGCACTCACGTCTGTAGCTGGTTGGTTATGGCTCATTATTATCCCAGAAACCCTGGACCCACTCCAATTTGCATACCGCCCCAACAGATCCACAGATGACGCAATCTCTATTGCACACTGCCCTTTCCCATCTGGAAAAAAGGAACACCTATGTGAGAATGCTATTCATTGACTACAGCTCCGCGTTCAACACCATAGTGACCTCAAAGCTCATCAATAAACTAAGGACCCTGGGACTAAACACCTCCCTCTGCAACTGGATCCTGGATTTCCTGATGGGCTGCCCCCAGGTGGTAAGGGAAGGTTACAACACACCCGCCACGCTGATCCTCAACACAGGGGCCCCTCAGTCCCTTCCTGTACTCCCTGTTCACTCAGACTGCACGGCCAGCACGACTCCAACATCATAAAGTTTGTCGATGACACAACAATTGTAGGCCTGATCACCAACAGCGACGAGACAGCCTATAGGGAGGAGGTCAGAGACCTGGCTGTGTGGTGCCAGGACAACAACCTCTCTCTCAACGTGATCAAGACAAAGAAGATGATTGTGGACAACAGAAAAAAGAGGACCGAGCATGCCTCCATTCTCGTCGATGGGGCTGCAGTGGAGCAGGTTGAGAGCTTCAAATTCCTTTGAGTCCACATTACCAACAAACTAACATGGTCCAAGCACACCAAGACAGTCGTGAAGAGGGCACGACAAAACCTATTCCCCCTCAGGAGACTGAAAAGATTTGGCATGGGTCCTCAGATCCTCAAAAGGTTCTAAAGCTGTTGCAACACTGCCTGGTGTGGCAACTGCTCAGCCTCCGACCACAAGGCACTACAGAGGGTAGTGCAAACGGCCCAGTACATCACTGGAGCCAAGCTTCCAGCCATCCAGGACTTCTATACCAGCCGGTGTCAGAGGAAGACCCTAAAAATTGTCAACGACTCTAGCCACCCTAGTCATAGACTGTTCTCTCTGCACGGCAAGCGGTACCAGAGCGCCAAATCTAGGTTCAAGAAGCTTCTAAACAGCTTGTACCCACAAGCCATAAGACTCCTGAACACCTAATCTTATGGCTACCAGACTATTTGCATCCCCCCCCCCCCTTTTTTTACACCACTGCTACTCTCTGTTGTTATCATCTACGCATAGTCACTTTAATAACTCTGCCTTCATGTACATATTACCTCAACTAACCGGTGCCCCCGCACATTGACTCTGTACCAGTAGCTCCCTGTATATAGTCTCACTATTGTTATTTTACTGCTGCTCTGAATTTACTTGTTGCTTTTATTTCTTATTCTTATCCGTATTTTTAAATGCATTTTTAAATGCATGGTCGGTTAGGGGCTCGTAAGTAAGCATTTCACTGTAAGGTCTACAACTGTTGTAGTTGGCGCGTGTGACTAATAACATTTGATTTTATTTGACCCGTTGCTATGAGACTCGAAATTGAGATCAGGTGCATCCTGTTTCCATTGACCATCCATGAGATGTTTCTACAACTTGGAGTCCACCTGTGGTAAATTCAATTGATTGGACATGATTTGGAAATGCTCACCTGTCTATATAAGGTCCCACAGTTGACAGTGCATGTCAGAGCAAAAACCAAGTCGTGAGGTCGAAGGAATTGTCCATAGTGCTCCAAGACAGGATTGTGCTGGGGAAGGGTACCAAAAAATGTCTGCAGCATTGAAGGTCCCCAAGAAGAGAGTGGCCTCCATCATTCTTAAATGGAAGAAGTTTGGAACCACCAAGACTCTTCCTGGAGCTGGCTGCCCAGACAAACTGAGCAATCGGGGGAGAAGGGCATTGGTCAGGGAGATGACCAAGAACCCGATGGTCACTCTGACAGAGCTCCAGAGTTCCTCTGTGGAGATGGGAGAACCTTCCAGAAGGACAACCATCTCTGCAGCACTCCACCAATCAGGCCTTTACGGTAGAGAGGCCAGACGGAAGCCACTCCTCAGTAAAAGGCACATGACAGCCCGCTTGGTGTTTTCCAAAAGGCACCTAAAGACTCTCAGACAATGAGAAACAAGATTATCTTGTCTGATGAAACCAAGATCGAACTCCTTGGCCTGAATACCAATCGTCACAGCTGGAGGAAACCTGGCAACATTCCTATGGTGAAGCATTGTGATGGCAGTATCATGCTGTGGGGATGTTTTTCAGCGGCAGAGACTGGGAGACTAGTCAGGATCGAGGGAAAGATGAACAGAGCAAAGTATGGAGAGATCCTTGATGAAAACCTGCTCCAGAGTGCTCAAGACCTCAGACTGGGGTGAAAGCTCACCAACAGGACAACGACCCTAATCACACAGCCAAGATACGTCCCATCGTGCTCTAGCAACTCCTTTTGGCGGGCCGGGCACCTGCAAGCTGACCCTGGTCGCCAGCTGGACAGTCTTTCCTCAGACACATTGGTGCGGCTGGCTTCCGGGTTAAGCGAGCAGTGTGTCAAGAAGCAGTGCGGCTTGGCAGGGTCGTGTTTCAGAGGACGCATGGTTCTCGACCTTCGCCTCTCTCGAGTCCATAGGGGAGTTGCAGCGATGGGACAAGATTGTAACAGCCAATTGGATATAACAAAATTGGGGAGAAAAAGGCATTCCCAATAGATTTTGCAGTGACGTAGGTTCCCCATGAGTGACAGAACACTGAGCCAATCACGGCGCAAGTAAAGAACATTACCAACCGTATTTTCCGCTGGCAGCCCCACCACCTCAGAAAGCACTGAGCTAGGCTGAAACACCTGCATTTTGAAACAGCCTTACTAAAGAAAGCAAAAGAAGAGACCATGTTTGTATGCATCTTTATCAACTCAATAATTATTATTTTTATATTGTTTGCAAACTGATATGTGACACATATTAATGCCAAAATAACATGCAAAACAGGCAACAACAAAAAAATAATATATATATATATATATACACACAGTGGGGAGAACAAGTATTTGATACACTGCCAATTAATGCAGGTTTTCCTACTTACAAAGCATGTAGGGGTCTGTAATTTTTATCATAGGTACACTTCAAATGTGAGAGATGGAATCTAAAACAAAAATCCAGAAAATCACATTGTATGATTTTTAAGTAATTAATTTGCATTTTATTGCATGACATAAGTATTTGATACATCAGAAAAGCAGAACTTAATATTTGGTACAGAAACCTTTGCTTGCAATTACAGAGATCATACGTTTCCTGTAGTTCTTGACCATGTTTGCCCACACTGCAGCAGGGATTTTGGCCCACAACTCCATACAGACCTTCTCCAGATCCTTCAGGTTTCGGGGCTGTCGCTGGACAATACGGACGTTCAGCTCCCTCCAAATATTTTCTTTTGGGTTCAGGTCTGGAGACTGGCTAGGCTACTCCAGGACCTTGAGATGCTTCTTACGGAGCCACTCCTTAGTTGCCCTGGCTGTGTGTTTCGGGTCGTTGTCATGCTGGAAGACCCAGCCACGACCCATCTTCAATGCTCTTACTGATGGAAGGAGGTTGTTGGCCAAGATCTTGCGATACATGGCCCCATCCACCCTCCCCTCAATAGGGTGCAGTCGTCCTGTCCCCTTTGCAGAAAAGCATCCCCAAAGAAGGATGTTTCCACCTGCATGCTTCTCGGTTGGGATGGTGTTCTTGGGGTTGTACTCATCCTTCTTCTTCCTCCAAACATGGCGAGTGGAGTTTAGACCAAAAATATATATTTTTGTCTCATCAGACCACATGACCTTCTCCCATTCCTCCTCTGGATTATCCAGATGGTCATTGGCAAACTTCAGACGGGCGCTGGCTTGAGCAGGGGGACCTTGAGTGCGCTGCAGGATTTTAATCCATGACGGCGTAGTGTGTTACTAATGGTTTTCTTTGAGACTGTGGTCCCAGCTATCTTCAGGTCATTGACCAGGTCCTGTCCTGTGTAGTTCTGGGCTGATCCCTCACCTTCCTCATGATCATTGATGCCCCACGAGGTGAAATCTTGCATGGAGCCCCAGACCGAGGGTGATTGACCGTCATCTTGAACTTCTTCCATGTTCTAATAATTGCGCCAACAGTTGTTGCCTTCTCACCAAGCTGCTTGCCTATTGTCCTGTAGCCCATCCCAGCCTTGTGCAGGTCTACAATTTTATCCCTGATGTCCTTACACAGCTCTCTGGTCTTGGCCATTGTGGAGAAGTTGGAGTCTGTTTGATTGAGTGTGTGGACTTGTGTCTTTTATACAGGTAACGAGTTCAAACAGGTGCAGTTAATACAGGTAATGTGGAGAACAGGAGGGCTTCTTAAAGAAAAACTAACAGGTCTGTGAGAGCCGGAATTCTTACTGGTTGGTAGGTGATCAAATACTTATGCCATGCAATAAAATGCAAATGATTTACTTAAAAATCATAGAATGTGATTTTCTGGATTTTTGTTTTAGATTCTGTTTCTCACAGTTGAAGTGTACCTATGATAAAAATTACAGACCTCTACATGCTTTGTAAGTAGGGAAACCTGCAAAATAGGCAGTGTATCAAATACTTGTTCTTCCCACTGATATATATATATATATATATATATATATATACAGTTGAAGTCGGAAGATTACAAACGCTTAGGCTGGAGTCATTAAAACTCGTTTTTCAACCACTCCACACATTTCTTGTTAACAAACTATAGTTTTGGCAAGTCGGTCAGCACATCTACTTTGTACATGACGCAAGTAATTTTTCCAACAATTGCTTTTAGCCAGATTATTTCACTTATAATTCACTGTATCACAATTCCAGTGGGTCAGAAGTTTACATACACTATGTTGACTGTTCCTTTTAAACAGCTTGGAAAATTCCAGAAAATGATGTCATGGCTTTAGAAGCTTCTGATAGGCTAATTTACATCATTTGAGTCAATTGGAGGTGTACCTGTGGATGTATTTCAAGGCCTACCTTCAAACTCAGTGCCTCTTTGCTTGACATAATGGGAAAATCTAAATAAATCAGCCAAGAACTCAGAAAAAAAATTGTAGACCTGCACAAGTCTGGTTCATCATTGGGAGCATTTTCCAAACACCTGAAGGTACCACGTTCATCTGTACGTGAAATAATCTTTCTGTAAACAATTGTTGGAAAAATTACTTGTTTCATGCACAAAGTAGATGTCCTAACTGACTTGCCAAAGCTATTTGTTAACAAGAAATTTGTGGAGTGGTTGAAAAATGAGTTTTATTGACTCCAACCTAAGTGTATGTAAACTTCCGACTTCAGCTGTATATTATTACCCCACCTGCCCTGAATGACGGGTCGCCACTGTTCATTAGGCACCCAATGGAAGAAAACAGACTGAAACTGGGAGGGACTACCTGAGCTCCAATAAGAAACACTTGTTTTAATATTCCATTGCAAGACATATTGTTTACGGTTTGCAGATACTACATACAGTAACTAAGGCAATACATAAGGTGACGGCCTACAGGGAGGAGGTGAGGGCCCTCGGAGTGTGGTGTCAGGAAAATAACCTCACACTCAACATCAACAAAACTAAGGAGATGATTGTGGACTTCAGGAAACAGCAGAGGGAGCACCCCCCTATCCACATCGATGGGACAGTAGTGGAGAGGGTAGTAAGTTCCTCGGTGTACACATCACAGACAAACTGAATTGGTCCACCCACACAGACAGCATTGTGAAGAAGGTGCAGCAGCGCCTCTTCAACCTCAGGAAGCTGAAGAAATTCGGCTTGTCACCAAAAACACTCACAAACTTCTACAGATGCACAGTCGTGAGAATCCTGTCGGGCTGTATCACCGCCTGGTACGGCAACTGCTCCGCCCACAACCGTAAGGCTCTCCAGAGGGTAGTGAAGTCTGCACAACGCATCACCGGGGGCAAACTACCTGCCCTCCAGGACACCTACACCACCCGATGTCACAGGAAGGCCATAAAGATCATCAAGGACAACAACCACCTGAGCACTGCCTGTTCACCCCGCTATCATCCAGAAGGCGAGGTCAGTACAGGTGCATCAAAGCTGGGACAGAGAGACTGAAAAACAGCTTCTATCTCAAGGCCATCAGACTGTTAAACAGCCACCACTAACATTGAGTGGCTGCTGCCAACACACTGACTCAACTCCAGCCACTTTAATAATGGGAATTGATGGAAATTGATGTAAAATATATCCCTAGCCACTTTAAACAATGCTACTTAATATAATGTTTACATACCCTACATTATTCATCTCATATGTATATGTATATACTGTACTCTATATCATCTACTGCATCTTTATGTAATACATGTATCACTAGCCACTTTAAATTATGCCACTTTGTTTACATACCCTACATTACTCATCTCATATGTATATACTGTACTCGATACCATCTACTGCATCTTGCCTATGCCGTTCTGTACCATCACTCATTCATATATCTTTATGTACATATTCTTTATCTCTTTACACTTGTGTGTATGAGTTAGTAGTTTTGGAATTGTTAGGTTAGATTACTCGTTGGTTATTACTGCATTGTCGGAACTAGAAGCACAAGCATTTCGCTACACTCGCATTAACATCTGCTAACCATGTGTATGTAACAAATAAATGTGATTTGATTTGACATAACACATTTAAAGAAATATGTTTGGCTCTGTTCCATCACATGTAATCACATTTTCAATAATATCACTAAGCAATATAATGGCAATATAACCAAACTGTTTGTTTCCTTTACAATCTCTATAATGTAATTGAATACAGCGGCTTTAAGCGGGGGGAGTTGGAGCTTCCTTAAGTTTGCCTATTTGTTCAGGGGCTTGGAGGAATAGTATTCAGTGTGAATGGGAAGTCAGAGAGAATCTGCTTACATTGGGGCCAATTAACAAGACAATGGGGAGGATTGTAAAGAATCAATGAGGCTATTTGTCAGCACACATCTGATTTGTGTAAATTAGCTCCCAAACTATAATTATCACCGACAATTAGTGGGAGGAAATGTATGTTTAGATTGTTGACAAAACCGATTAACTGGTGAATTCTCCTCCAGTGCCACCCAAAGACTAACCACTCTGTCTCCTGCAGCAAAGACCTAGTCTGTGTTCACAATGGCACCCTATTCCCTATATCAGGGCTCTCCAGCCCTGTTCCTGTAGGTTATCTAGCACACCTGATTCTGATAATTAGCTGGTTGATAAGCTGAATCAGGTTAGTTACAACTGGGGTTGGAGCGGAAACCTACAGGAAGGTAACATGGTTGGAGAGCCTTACCCTATAAAGTACACAACTTTTTCTCAAAAGAAGTATGAAGGGAATAGGATGCCATTTGGGACACAGAGCAAGAGTAGTCACTACTGCCCCTGCAATACACAGCCAGCCTTAAAGACTGCAGTAATACAGTGCCAACTCTTCGATTCAATTCAAAAACACATGAGGACGAAAGGAAAAGCTGTAATGTCATATCGAATAGGTTACAATACATCATGCAATTATGCTCTACAATAACATACAGTTGAAGTCGGAAGTTTACATTCACTTAGGTTGGAGTCATTAACTCGTTTTTCAACCACTCCACAAATTTCATGTTAACAAACTATAGTTTTGGCAAGTCATTTGGGACATCTACTTTGTGCATGATGCAAGTTATTTTTTCCAACAATTGTTTACAGACAGATTATTTCACTTATAATTCAATGTATCACAATTCCAGTGGGTCAGAAGTTTACATACACTAAGTTGACTGTGCCTTTAAACAGCTTGGAAAATGACAGAAAATGATGTCATGGCTTTAGAAGCTTCTGATAGGCTAATTGACATCATTTGAGTCAATTGGAGGTGTACCTGTGGATGTATTTCAAGGCCTACCTTCAAACTCAGTGCCTCTGCTTGACATCATGGGAAAATCAAAAGAAATCAGCCAAGACCTAAGAAAAAAAATGGTAGACCTCCACAAGTCTGGCTCATCCTTGGGAGCATTTTCCAAACGCCTGAAGGTACCACGTTCATCTGTACAAACAATGGGACGCAAGTATAAACAACATGGGACCACGCGGCTGTCATACCGCTCAAGAAGGAGACGCGTTCTGTCTCCTAGAGATGAACGTACTTTGGTGCGAAAAGTGGAAACCAATCCCAGAACAACAGCAAAGGACCTTGTGAAGATGCTGGAGGAAACAGGTACAAAAGTATCTATATCCACAGTAAAACAAGTCTTATATCAACATGAAAGGCCGCTCAGCAGGGAAGAAGCCACTGCTCCAAAACTGCAATAAAAATGCCAGACTACGGTTTGCAACTGCACATGGGGACAAAGATCGCACTTTTTGGAGAAATGTCCTCTGGTCTGATGAAACAAAAACATAACTGTTTGGTCATAATGACCATCGTTATGTTTGGAGGAAAAAGGGGGATGCTTGCAAGCCGAAGAACACCATCCCAACCGTGAAGCACGGAGGTGGCAGCATCATGTTGTGGGGGTGCTATGCTGCATATGAGGGACTGGTGCATTTCACAAAATAGATGGCATCATGAGGTAGGGAAATTATAGGGATATATTGAAGCAACATCTCAAGACATTAGTCAGGAAGATAAAGCTTGGTCGCAAATTGGTCTTCCAAATGGACAATGACCCCAAGCATACCTCCAAAGTTGTGGCAAAATGGCTTAAGGACAACAAAGTCAAGTTATTGGAGTGACCATCACAAAGCCCTGACCTCAAACCTATTGAACATTTGTGGGCAGAACTGAAAAAGCGTGTGCGAGCAAGGAGGCATACAAACCTGACTCAGTTACACTAGCTCTGTCAGGAAGAATGGGCCAAAATTCGCACAACTTATTGTGGGAAGCTTGTGGAAGCCTACCCGAAACGTTTGACCCAAGTTAAACAATTTAAAGGCAATGCTACCAAATACTAATTGAGTGTATGTAAACTTCTGACCCACTGGGAATGTGATGAAATAAATAAAAGCTGAAATAAATCATTCCCTCTATTATTCTGACATTTCACATTCTCAAAATAAAGTGGTGATCCTAACTGACCTAACACAGGGAATTTTACTAGGATTAAATGTCAGGAATTGTGAAAAACTGAGTTTAAATTTATTTGGCTATGGTGTATGTAAACTTCCGACTTAAACTGTACATCGGTAGTTGGCTGACGACAAGAGAAATCAAGAGGAAAAACTAGAAAATTAGATACACTTTGCTGAAATCATCATAAGCTTCATGCACTTTTCATGCACTGAAACAAAGTCAATTCCAGTGGTTACCCAAACCTGGGAGTGGACTAAAGAAACCCCAGGGCTAGTCAATGGCTCACAGGCTGTGTACCAAATGGCACCCTATTCCCTATATAGTGCATTACTTTTGACCAGAGCCCTATGGGCCATATGGTCAAAAGTACTGCACTACATATGGAATAGGGTGCCATTTGAGATGGAAGCACAGGACTACCTCAAAGCCTCTGCTTTGCAAGTGGGTCTTGGCTCTACTCTCAATATAAACCACTGAGCTCAGCTGGGTAAAAACATGGCAATGAAATGAGAGAGTATGAATACACAACCTTTCCAAGCAGAAGATGCCGATCAAAATCTGCTCCTAAATGGCAATGTGGTAAACAGCATGGCAGAGTTGGATAGAGAGGGGAATAGAAAACTGATCTCATTTCACTTATCTTCCCTTTAGTTCCTCTGGTGTATCTTCGCAATATTTCTCAAATTCAGAAATGAAAAACCTTGAAATAAGAAAATATCAACCCACACTGAATGTGAACCCTCCAACAAAGCCAGAATAAACAACTAGCTCTTTGAATGGAATAGTGGAGGGTAAAAGGCTAAATGAATTGGTATTATAAGACTGTAGATAGACATTTATAAATACTATGAAACCCAAATAGATGTCTCAATAGAGTAAATTAGATTTGAGTTATTTACAAATGTTGTTCATTTTATGGATTAACACGCTACTGTAAAACAAGCAGATAATGGGAATAATCTATATTTATTTAACACTAAGTTATCATATATTCATAATCATATTTTAGTTTTAATAAATTCCAGATACTAAACTAACCTAAACCTACTCATTCCAGGGTTTTTCTTTATTTTGACTGTTTTCTACATTGTACAATTATAGTGAAGACATCAAAACTATGAAATAACACATATGGAATCATGTAGTAACCAAACAAGTCAAACCAATCAAATAAATATTTAAGATTTTAGATTCTGCAATGTAGCCACCCTTGGCATTCTCTCAACCAGCTTCATGAGGTAGTCACCTGGAATGCATGTCAAATAACAGGTGTGGCCTTGTTAAAAGGTCATTTGTGGAATTTCTTTCCATCCTAACGCATTTGAGCCAATCAGTTGTGTTGTGACAATGTAGGGGTGGTATACAGAAGACAGCCCTATTTAGTAAAAGACCAAGTGCATATTATTGGCAAGAACAGCTCAAATAAACAAAGAGAAACGACAGTCCATCATTACTTTAAAACATGAAGGTCAGTCAATGCGGAACAGTTCAAGAAAAGGAAGACCCAGAGTTACCTCTGCTGCAGAGGATAAGTTCATTAGAGTTAACTGCACCTCAAATTGCAGCCCAAATAAATGCTTCAACAGACACATCACAACATTAACTGTTCAGAGGAGACTGCGTGAGACTGCGTGGCTTTCATGGTCAAATTGCTACAAAGAAACCACTACTAAAGGACGCCAATAATAAGAAGAAACTTGCTTAGGCCAAGAAACACGAGTAATGGACATCAGATTTTTGGTTCCAACCGCCGTGTCTTTGTGAGACGCAGAGTAGGTGAACGGATGATTTCCGCATGTGTGGTTCCCACCGTGAAGCATGGAGGAGGAGGTGTGATGGTGTGGGGGGGCTTTTCTGGTGACACTGTCTATGATTTATTTAGAATTCAAGGCACGCGTAACCATCATGGCTACCAAAGCATTCTGCAACTACACGCCATCCCATCTGGTGTGGACTTAGTGGAAACATAATTTGTTTTTCAATAGGACAATGACCCAAAGCACTCCTCCTCCAGGCTGTGTTAGGGCTATTTGACCAAGGAGAGTGATGGAGTGCTGCATCAGATAACCTGGCCTCCACAGTCACCAGACCTCAACCCAGTTGAGATGGTTTGGGATGAGTTGGACCACAGAGTGAAGGATAAGCAGCCAACAAGTGCTCAGCATATGTGGAAACTCCTTCAAGACTGTTGGAAAAGCATTCCTCGTGAAGCTGGTTGAGAGAATGCCAAGAGTGTGCAAAGCTGTCATCAAGCAAAGGGTGGCTACTTTAAGAATCTCAAATATAAAATATATTTTGATTTGTTTAACACTTTTTTGGTTCCTACATGATTCAATATGTGTTATTTCATCGTTTTGATGTCTTCACTATTATTGTACAATGTATAAAATCGTAAAAAAAATAAGAAAAACCCTTGAATAAGTAGGTGTGTCCAAACTTTTGACTGGTATTATATCTATATGGGGTGTGAAGGCTGTGTGACTGCTACATCACTAGAAAGAGGGAAGGCATGGTTTTGTGGATAGGCATAATTTGATGGAACAGCTATGCTGATCAAAACAGTAATTTAGCCGGAGAGATAAAATAGACAGATGTTGCAATTAATGAACGTGCCAATATAACAACATATATTGAACAAGGTTAGAAGAGTACACCAAAGACAATCACCAAAATAATGACAAATGAACAAATAACCGATGCACTGAAAACAAATATAACGCATTTTATTTACCAGCTACTAATGAGGGGGTCTTTGTGAAGACACATTCAAAGATACACGTTGTTAAGACATGGTAGGAAGTTTGACTAAGGCTCTTTAAGTCCACATCTCTCCATCTAATGGCTCTTAAATGGAGGCACCCACCACCCAACACCCGTCCCCACCATGTCTCTATACACATTCCTTGTGTTTTCGACAATGGCAACACTTCCTTTTTGGCCTAATGGGCAGGGAGCCCCAGCCATTTTGGTCTGATTAAGCTGGCCCATTCCAGGCTCAGCCTCTCTAATTGCTGTGGCTTTGTGTGGCTCCGCTACTGTAAGAATGAATGAGACACAATTAATCACCCTACAAGTCCTGGGCCTCAGCAAATCCCTGAGTACCCCCATGAAGAGTGGAGAGTAGAGGGAGAGAAATGAGAGGAGGGGAGAGAGAGAGGAGAAAGAGGAGCGCAGACAGGAGAGAGGAGGGGAGTTGGGAGGAGAGAGAGGAGGGGAGAGGAGGGGAGAAAAGAGGGGACAGACGAGGGGAGAGTAGGAGGGGATATGAGGGGAGAGAAGAGAAGAGGATATGGGAGAGAGTAGGAGGGGAGAGGACGGGAGAGAGGGGAGAGGGGAGGGGGGGAAGGGAGAAGCTCAGACCTATTGTCCAAAAAAGGGCTGTGCTGTATTCTTTCTTAGTAATATAGGTGTTTTTACTCAAAGTCGCTCATAATTAGGCGCACGAGAGAGGAAGAGAAAAGGGGGTGAAAGGAGAAGAGGAGGGAGGGATAGGGGTGTTCAATAGGCAATTGCAAAAGGCCTGTAGGTACAAAGGCAAAAGAATGACATGTCAGATGACTGGAGGAGAGAAATGAAGAGAGAGAGTGGTGGAGGAATGAGAGGTAGAGAGGACAGGGAAGAAAGGGGACAAATAGATAGAGAGGTGAAAACACACAGCTAGCCAAAAGGAATAAAACCCTGACAGGACCTTTTCCTCTTTCTGAGCCCATTAGGATATGGGAATGCGCTGACATTGAGTGATGTGTATTCTGAGAGTGAAAGAAAGGCTGAAGTAGACAGCATGTTAAAGGGACCTTTGAGACCAGCCCATAGTCTGACTCAAGAGGGAAATGTTCCTGTGTTCTCCAGGCAGGAGCACGGTGTGGGAAGCAAGCTAGGCTGGTGCTGAGGAGGAGTTGGAGCATTGCTTCCAAATGGCACTCTATTCCCTATTTAGTGCACTACTTTTGACCAGGGCACATAGGGATCTGGTCAAAAGTAGTGTCCTAGGGAATAGAGTGCCATGTAGAACACACTCACATCTTTACAGAGGAGCTCTTGACTAGGACAACTCACAGCATTGTTCCCCTGGCTGAAGTTATAACGTTATTTTTCCGTGTCATTCAAGACTGGCGATTCTGAACAGTTATTGTGTGAAATATACATAGCCCTTCCACTGTCTGGTGGCAGACTGAGACTCCTGAGAATGACACCTGTCCTTGTTAGACTTTCTGTCTATCAAATGGTATGTAAAATGCCTCTCTGCTTGACACATATCCAGTGTCACATGCATTCTTAATCTACGTGAACAGCAAATCTAAATAATATATACAGTGGGTATCAGAAGTATTCACCCCTTGGATTTCTTCACATTTTATTGTGTTACAAAGTGGGATTAAAATTGATTTAATTGTCATTTTTTGTCAACGATCTACACAAAATAATCTAATGTCAAAGTAGAAGAAAAATCTAAATAAAACACCTAATCTAATACCTTGATTAGATAACTATTAGCCCCCCTGAGTCAATACATGTTAGGAACAGCTTTGGCAGCTATTATAGCTGTGAATCTTCTTGGGTAAGTCTCTAAGAGCTTTGCACATCTGGATTGTGAAATATTTTCCCATTATTCTTTTCAAAATTCTTCAAGCTCTGTCAAGATGTTGGGGGATCATGGCTGGACGGCACTTTTCAAGTCTTGCCATAGATTTTCAAACATATTTAAGTCAAAACTGTAATTCGGCACATCAGGAACATTCACGGTCTTCTTGGTAAGCAAGTCCAGTGTAGATTTGGCGTTGTGCTGTAGGTTATTGTCCTGCTGTCCTGTCTGGAACCAAAAGGACCCTGAACAGCTTCTAACCCCAAGCCATAAGACTGCTAAATAGTTAGTTAAACAGTTAACCAATAGCCATCCGGACTATCTGCATTGACCCTTTTTGCATTAACTCTTTTGACTCATCACATACGCTGCTGTTACTGATTATTGTCTATCCTGTTATCTAGCCACTTTATCTCTACCTATATGTACATATCAAACTCAATTACCTCGTAGCCTGCACATAAAGCAGTTTGAAGCAGGTTTTCCTCAAGGATTTTCCCTGTGCTTAGCTCCATCTCGTTTCTTTTTATCATGAAAAACTCCCAGGTCTTTGCCGATGTCAAGCATACCCATACCTTGATGCAGCCACCACCATGCTTGAAAATAGGAAGGCATTCACTCAGTGATGTTTTGTGTTGGATTTTCCCTAAACATAAGGCTTTGCATTTAAGACAAAAAAATGTATTCCTTTGCTGTGTTTTTTTGTAGTATTAAATCAAATCAAATATTTGTCACATACACATGGTTAGCAGATGTTAATGCGAGTGCAGCGAAATGCTTGTGCTTCTAGTTCCGACCATGCAGTAATATCTAACAAATAATCTTACCTAACAATTTCACAACAACTACCTAACAACACACAAGTGTAAAGGAATGAATAAGAATATGTACATAAAAACATATGGATGAGTGATGGCCGAACGGCATAGGCAAGATGCAGTAGATGGTATAGAGTACACTATATACATATGAGATGGGTAATGTAGGGTATGTAAACATTATATAAAGTGGCAGTGTTTAAAGTGGCTAGTGATACATTTATTACATACATTTTTCCATTATTAAAGTGGCTAGAGTCGAGTCAGTATGCTGGCAGCAGCCACTCAATGTTAGTGATGGCTGTTTAACAGTCTGATGGCCTTGAGATAGAAGCTGTTTTTCAGTCTCTAGGTCCCCGCTTTGATGCACCTGTACTGACCTTGCCTTCTGGATGATAGCGGGGTGAACAGGCAGTGGCTCGGGTGGTTGTTGTCCTTGATGATCTTTATGGCCTTCCTGTGACATCGGGTGGTGTAGGTGTCCTGGAGGGCAGGTAGTTTGCCCCCGGTGAGGCGTTGTGCAGACCTCACTACCCTCTGGAGAGCTTTACGGTTGTGGGAGGAGCAGTTGCCGTACTAGGCGGTAATACAACCCGACAGGATGCTCTCGACTGTGCATCTGTAAAAATGTGTGAGTGTTTTTGGTGACAAGCCAAATTTCTTCAGCCTCCTGAGGTTGAAGAGGCGCTACTGCGCTTTCTTCACCACGCTGTCTGTGTGACTGGACCATTACAGTTTGTCCGTGATGTGTACGCCGATGAACTTAAAACTTTCCACCCTCTCCACTACTGTCCCGTCGATGTGGATAGGGGGCTGTTCCCTCTGCTGTTTCCTGACGTTCACGATCATCTCCTTTGTTTTGTTTACATTGAGTGTGAGGTTATTTTCCTGACACCACACTCCGAGGGCCCTCACCTCTTCCCTGTAGGCCGTCTCGTTGTTGTTGGTAATCAAGCCAACCACTGTAGTGTCGTCTGCAAACTTGATTATTGAGTTGGAGGCGTGCATGACCATGTAGTCATGGGTGAAAAGGGAGTACAGGAGAGGGCTGAGAACGCACCCTTGTGGGGCCCCAGTGTTGAGGATAAGCGGGGTGGAGATGTTGTTACCTACCCTCACCACCTGGGGTCGGCCCGTCAGGAAGTCCAGGACCCAGTTGCACAGGGCGGGGTCGAGACCCAGGGTCTCGAGCTTGATGACGAGTTTGGAGGGTACTATGGTATTAAATGCTTAGCTGTAGTCGATGAACAGCATTCTTACATAGGTATTCCTCTTGTCCAGATGGGTTAGGGCAGTGTGCAGTGTGATTGCGTCGTCTGTGGACCTATTGGGGCGGGTAAGCAAATTGGAGTGGGTCTAGGGTGTCAGGTAGGATGGAGGTGATATGGTCCTTGACTAGTCTCTCAAAGCACTTCATGATGACGGAAGTGAGTGCTCCAGGGCGGTAGTCATTTAGCTCAGTTACCTTAGCTTTCTTGGGAACAGGAACAATGGTGGCCCTCTTGAAGCATGTGGGAACAGCAGACTGGAATAAGGATTGATTGAATATGTCCGTAAACACACCAGCCAGCTGGTCTGCGCATGCTCTGAGGACGCGGCTGGGGATGCCGTCTGGGCATGCAGCCTTGCGAGGGTTAACACGTTTAAATGTTTTACTCACTTGGCTGAGGTGAAGGAGAGCCCACAGGTTTTGATAGCGGGCTGTGTCAGTGGCACTGTATTGTCCTCAAAGTGAGCAAAGAAGTTGTTTAGTTTGTCTGGGAGCAAGACATTGTGGTCCGCGATGGGGCTGTTTTTTCTTTTGTTGTCGTGATTGACTGCAGACCCTGCCACATACCTCTCGTGTCTGAGCCGTTGAATTGCGAGTCTACTTTGTCTCTATACTGACGCTTAGCTTGTTTGATTGCCTTGCGGAGGGAATAGCTACACTGTTTGTATTCGGTCATGTTTCCGGTCACCTTGCCCTGATTAAAAGCAGTGGTTCGCGCTTTCAGTGTTGCGTGAATGCTACCATCAATCCACGGTTTCTGGTTGGGGAATGTTTTAAGAGACACTGTGGATACAACATCACCAATTCACTTGCTAATAAACTCGCTCACCGAATCAGCGTATTCATCAATGTTGTTGTTCGGTCCACCAGCCACTGTGGGATGTATACTGAACAAAAATATAAACGCAACATGCCACAATTTCAACAATTTTACTGAGTTACAGTTCTTATAAGGGAATAAGTCAATTGTACTGTTAAATTCTCTAAAATGACGTTGGAGGCAGCTTATGGTAGAAAAATTAACATTCAATTATCTGGCAACACCTCTGGTGGACATTCCTGAAGTTAGAATGCCAATTGCACGCTCCCTCAGAACTTGAGGCATCTGTGGCATTGTGTTGTGTGACAAAACTGCACATTTTAGAGTGGCCTTTAATTGTCCCCGGCACAAGGTGCACCTATGTAATGATCATGATGTTTAATCAGCTTTTTGATATGCCACACCTGTCAGGTGGATGGATTATCTTGTCAAAGGAGAAATGCTTACTAACAGGGATGTAAACAAATAACCTTTTTGTGTGTACGGAACATTTCAAGGATCTTTTATTTCAGCTCATGGGACCAACACTTTACATGTTGCATTTACATTTTTGTTCATTGTAGATTTTTTAAAAATCTACCAGCCAAAATCTCCCAGAATCTCAGTTAAAATATTACATAAAAAAAAACAGAAGACCACGCTTTGGAATGTTTCTAAAACAAGAAATGTATTTGTAAGAAGTAATGTGGTATATTTAAGCAATAAGGCCCGGGGGGGTGTCGTATATGGCGAATATACCACGGCTAAGGGCTGTTCTCATGCATGACGCAACGCCGAGTGCCTGGACACAGCCCTTAGCTATGGTATATTGGTCATATACCACAAACCCCCAAGGCTACCAACGTAATTAGAGCAGTAAAAATAAATGTTTTGTCATACCCGTGGTAAATGGTCTGATATACCACGGCTGTCAGCCGATCAGCATTCAGCATTTCCTTTAACCAAAATATCAGAGAGAAAATGTTCAGCTGCCCCTTTAAGAGTGGGAGGTTACCATGGTAACGGAGCCACTCGGGTCATGTCATGGTGTGTCTGTCTGTGTGAGATTTTGGATCTGACTAGTAGACAGTGTCTCTTCGCTATCAGTTGAAGAAGCAGCAGACTCAAACTAACATTGAAAAACAACAGAGCTGTGAACAAAACACGAAGACAAAGTCTCACTGTTGACTTTTGAGTAAATTAGGCCAAACTTTTAAGCCTGTGCGCAGCGCAGATTCCTTGTGATTATGTTCTTTGTTAAGCCAAATGTTACCTCTGAACTAATTTAAGCTTGCCTAAACAAAGGGAGTTAATACTTATGCAACAACTATATTTTAGTTAGGTGCCATTTCATTTGATTAATTTTATATATGAAAAAAATATTTTGACTTTGACATTATGAGTAGGGTATTTTGTGTAGATCAATGAAATCCAAGGGGTGTGAATACATATGATACCCACTGTGCCTATATGGGTAATGGGTAATGATGGGTAATGATGGCAAAATATACTTATGATAGGTATCAGTATGAAATCAATCCAGATTCTCCTCAATAAGCCTCTCCGTTCAACTACTGTCCTTTATTTAATCATGAATTACCACAGGATATATTAGATTAGAACTATTTTAGAATTACTAATGATAACTGAAGTGAGGAGCTGAAGGATTTCAGGGTGGTGTTTTTTTAATAGCTTGGCAATGCAGTAAAGTAGAGTCATTTATTATTTTGTGTGATAATCCCAAACCAAGCAGGAAAGTAATTTCAGTCTTCTGGCTGTTATTTTATCTCAAACCCTCTCAGTCACATCTCTTTCCTTTGGCTGATCGCAACAGCGAACAAGACAACGATCTCAGTGAAAGTTCAGTCTGTCTGCACACTGGTCCCTCACACACCTTTGTGTGCATCCCAAATGGCACCCTATTCCCTATATAGTGCATTACTTTTGACCAGACCCTGGGGGGCCTTATGGAGCCTTGTCAAAAGTAATGCACTAAATAGGGAATACGGTGCCATTTGAGATGTACCTTAGTGCCTGGCCAAGTTATTTTAGTGAGTGCTGCCTCTCAACTCCTGACTGAACCCCCTTTGTTTCTCCTGTGACCCTCTTTAGCACAGGTTGCAGCCTGCAGCAATTCCACTTTGGATTTGGACCCTATCATGTATCACATTGCTAAGTAGACCAGGCCTGGGCCTCACTCCATTCAGCCAGCCAGGATGGCCAGTCAGGGCTATTAGTCTGTCCTGTCCTCCCCATACCTGTCCAAACGGAAGGGAACACTACCACTACCTCGCTCTCCAGTCAAGGTGAATTAAATGAGGAGAAAACTGTGGAGAGGAAATTCAGCAACTCTTGGAGGGCAGTGGAAGTGGATAAATGTGTATCTTTATTGTTAAATGTTTTAACAATAAAGAAGCTGTTTAATCCACTGCTCTGTCTCCCCTGTCTCCCCTGTCTGCCAGCCTGCCCTGTCTCCCCTGTCTGCCAGCCTGCCCTGTCTCCCCTATCTCCCCTGTCTCCCCTGTCTGCCAGCCTGCCCTGTCTCCCCTGTCTCCCCTGTCTGCCAGCCTGCCCTGTCTCCCCTGTCTCCCCTGTCTGCCAGCCTGCCCTGTCTCCCCTGTCTCCCCTGTCTGCCAGCCTGCCCTGTCTCCCCTGTCTCCCCTGTCTGCCAGCCTGCCCTGTCTCCCCTGTCTGCCAGCCTGCCCTGTCTCCCCTGTCTCCCCTGTCTGCCAGCCTGCCCTGTCTCCCCTGTCTCCCCTGTCTGCCAGCCTGCCCTGTCTCCCCTGTCTCCCCTGTCTGCCAGCCTGACCTGTCCCCCCTGTCTGTCCTGTCTGCCCTGTCTCCCATGTCTGCCCTGTCTGCCAGCCTGCCCTGTCTGCCAGCCTGCCCTGTCTCCCCTGTCTTCCCTGTCTGCCCTGCCTCCCCTGCCTCCCCTGTCTCCCCTGTCTGCCTTGTCTCCCCTGTCCCCCATGTCTGCCTGCCTGCTTGTCCTTACTCCCCTGTCTCCCCTGTCTGCCTGCCTGCTTGCCCTTTCTCCCCTGTCTGCCAGCCTGCCCTGTCTCCCCTGTCTGTCCTGTCTCCCCTGTCTGCCTTGTCTGCCTTGTCCCCCCTGTCTGCCTGCCTGCTTGCCCTTACTCCCCTGTCTCCCCTGTCTTCCTTGTCTGCCAGTCTGCCCTGTCTTCTTTGTCTGCCCTGTCTCCCCTGTCTGCAAGCCTGCCCTGTCTCCACTGTCTGCCGTCTGCCAGTCTGCCTTGTCTCCCCTGTCTGCCAGTCTGCCCTGTCTGCCCTGTCTGCCAGCCTGCCCTGTCTCCCATGTCTGCCTGGTCTCCCCTGTCTGCCTGGTCTCCCCTGTCCCCCATGTCTGCCTGCCTGCTTGTCCTTACTCCCCTGTCTCCCCTGTCTGCCTGCCTGCTTGCCCTTACTCCCCTGTCTGCCAGCCTGCCCTGTCTCCCCTGTCTCCCCTGTCTGCCCTGTCTCCCCTGTCTTCCCTGTCTCCATTGTCTCCCCTATCTGCCTTGTCTCCCCTGTCCCCCATGTCTGCCTGCCTGCTTGTCCTTACTCCCCTGTCTCCCCTGTCTGCCTGCCTGCTTGCCCTGTCTCCCCTGTCTTCCTTGTCTGCCAGCCTGCCCTGTCTCCCGTCTGCCAGTCTGCCCTGTCTTCTTTGTCTGCCCTGTCTCCCCTGTCTGCCAGCCTGCCCTGTCTCCCCTGTCTGCCGTCTGCCAGTCTGCCTGTCTGCCCTGTCTGCCGTCTGCCCTGTCTGCCCTGTCTCGCCTGTCTGCCAGCCTGCCCTGTCTGCCCTGTCTCCCCTGTCTCCTCTGTCTGCCCTGTCTGCCTTGTCTCCCCTGTCCCCCATGTCTGCCTGCCTGCTTGTCCTTACTCCCCTGTCTCCCCTGTCTGCCTGCCTGCTTGCCCTTACTCCCCTGTCTGCCCTGTCTCCCCTGTCTGCCAGCCTGCCCTGTCTCCCCTGTCTGTCCTGTCTCCCCTGTCTGCCTTGTCTGCCCTGTCTCCCCAGTCTGCCCTGTCTCGCCAGTCTGCCCTGTCTGCCCAGTCTGCCCAGTCTGCCTGCCTGCTTGCCCTTACTCCCCTGTCTCCCCTGTCTCCCCTGTCTGCCAGCCTGCCCTGTCTCCCCTGTCTCCCCTGTCTGCCAGCCTGCCCTGTCTCCCCTGTCTGCCAGCCTGCCCTGTCTCCCCTGTCTCCCCTGTCTGCCAGCCTGCCCTGTCTCCCCTGTCTCCCCTGTCTGCCAGCCTGCCCTGTCTCCCCTGTCTCCCCTGTCTGCCAGCCTGACCTGTCCCCCCTGTCTGTCCTGTCTGCCCTGTCTGCCCTGTCTGCCAGCCTGCCCTGTCTGCCAGCCTGCCCTGTCTCCCCTGTCTTCCCTGTCTGCCCTGCCTCCCCTGCCTCCCCTGTCTCCCCTGTCTGCCTTGTCTCCCCTGTCCCCCATGTCTGCCTGCCTGCTTGTCCTTACTCCCCTGTCTCCCCTGTCTGCCTGCCTGCTTGCCCTTTCTCCCCTGTCTGCCAGCCTGCCCTGTCTCCCCTGTCTGTCCTGTCTCCCCTGTCTGCCTTGTCTGCCTTGTCCCCCCTGTCTGCCTGCCTGCTTGCCCTTACTCCCCTGTCTCCCCTGTCTTCCTTGTCTGCCAGTCTGCCCTGTCTTCTTTGTCTGCCCTGTCTCCCCTGTCTGCAAGCCTGCCCTGTCTCCACTGTCTGCCGTCTGCCAGTCTGCCTTGTCTCCCCTGTCTGCCAGTCTGCCCTGTCTGCCCTGTCTGCCAGCCTGCCCTGTCTCCCATGTCTGCCTGGTCTCCCCTGTCTGCCTGGTCTCCCCTGTCCCCCATGTCTGCCTGCCTGCTTGTCCTTACTCCCCTGTCTCCCCTGTCTGCCTGCCTGCTTGCCCTTACTCCCCTGTCTGCCAGCCTGCCCTGTCTCCCCTGTCTGCCCTGTCTCCCCTGTCTTCCCTGTCTCCATTGTCTCCCCTATCTGCCTTGTCTCCCCTGTCCCCCATGTCTGCCTGCCTGCTTGTCCTTACTCCCCTGTCTCCCCTGTCTGCCTGCCTGCTTGCCCTGTCTCCCCTGTCTTCCTTGTCTGCCAGCCTGCCCTGTCTCCCGTCTGCCAGTCTGCCCTGTCTTCTTTGTCTGCCCTGTCTCCCCTGTCTGCCAGCCTGCCCTGTCTCCCCTGTCTGCCGTCTGCCAGTCTGCCTGTCTGCCCTGTCTGCCGTCTGCCCTGTCTGCCCTGTCTCGCCTGTCTGCCAGCCTGCCCTGTCTGCCCTGTCTCCCCTGTCTCCTCTGTCTGCCCTGTCTGCCTTGTCTCCCCTGTCCCCCATGTCTGCCTGCCTGCTTGTCCTTACTCCCCTGTCTCCCCTGTCTGCCTGCCTGCTTGCCCTTACTCCCCTGTCTGCCCTGTCTCCCCTGTCTGCCAGCCTGCCCTGTCTCCCCTGTCTGTCCTGTCTCCCCTGTCTGCCTTGTCTGCCCTGTCTCCCCAGTCTGCCCTGTCTCGCCAGTCTGCCCTGTCTGCCCAGTCTGCCCAGTCTGCCTGCCTGCTTGCCCTTACTCCCCTGTCTCCCCTGTCTTCCTTGTCTGCCTGTCCTGTCTCCCGTCTTCCTGTCCTGTCTCCCCCGTCTTCTTTGTCTGCCTGCCTGTCATGTCTACCCTGTCTGCCAGCCTGCCCTGTCTCCCCTGTCTGCCAGCCTGCCCTGTCTCCCCTGTCTTCCTTGTCTGCCAGCCTGCCCTGTCTCCCCTGTCTTCCCTGTCTGCCAGTCTGCCCTGTCTCCCCTGTCTGCCAGTCTGCCCTGTCTTCTTTGTCTGCCCTGTCTCCCCTGTCTGCCAGCCTGCCCTGTCTCCCCTGTCTGCCGTCTGCCTGTCTGCCCTGTCTCCCCTGTCTGCCAGTCTGCCAGTCTGCCCTGTCTCCCCAGTCTGCCCTGTCTCCCCAGTCTGCCCTGTCTGCCCTATCTGCCTGTCTCCCCAGTCTGCCAGTCTGCCAGTCTCCCCAGTCTCCCCAGTCTGCCCTGTCTCCCCAGTCTGCCCTGTCTCCCCAGTCTGCCCTGTCTCCCCTGTCTGCCAGTCTGCCCTGTCTCCCCTGTCTGCCAGTCTGCCCTGTCTGCCCCGTCTGCCCCGTCTCCCCTGTCTGCCCCGTCTCCCCCGTCTCCCCTGTCTGCCAGCCTGTCCTGTCTGCCCTGTCTCCCCAGTCTGTCCCGTCTGCCCCGTCTCCCCTGTCTGCCCCGTCTCACCTGTCTGCCCCGTCTCCCCTGTCTGCCAGCCTGTCCTGTCTGCCCTGTCTCCCGTCTCCCCTGTCTGCCCCGTCTCCCCTGTCTGCCAGCCTGTCCTGTCTGCCCTGTCTCCCGTCTCCCCTGTCTGCCCTGTCTCCCTTGTCTGCCAGCCTGCCCTGTCTCCCCTGTCTTCCTTGTCTGCCAGTCTGCCCTGTCTTCCTTGTCTGCCAGTCTGCCCTGTCTCCCTTGTCTGCCAGTCTGCCCTGTCTCCCTTGTCTGCCAGTCTGCCCTGTCTCCCCTGTCTGCCAGTCTCCCCTGTCTCCCCTGTCTGCCCTGTCTTCCTTGTCTGCCAGTCTGCCCTGTCTCCCCTGTCTGCCGTCTGCCCTGTCTGCCCTGTCTCCCGTCTGCCCTGTCTCCCGTCTGCCCTGTCTCCCGTCTGCCCTGTCTCCCGTCTGCCCTGTCTCCCGTCTCCCCTGTCTCCCGTCTCCCCTGTCTGCCAGTCTGCCCCGTCTCCCCTGTCTGCCAATCTGCCTGCCTGTCCTGTCTGCAACACATGGCTCTCTGTGTCTCTCGGTGTCCTAGTGAAGGGCCATCAATTTCTCCTAGTTGTAATGTTTGAATAGTACTATTGCTTTGCTACAGTTGTGTGTCTCTTTGCATTTATCCTAGTTATATTGTTTGGTTGATACCTATTGCTTTATAGTTGTGTCTTTTTGCATTTCTGCATGGAGGGCAAAGTGTTATTCGTCACATGGTCTCTCCTCTGTTATAGGCAACTATGATACAACAACAGTGTAGTAAATATGGCCATAAAACATCATGGCTTTTATACGTGTGAAATGATAAGCATGCCACGCTGCATAATGGTGTAACCATTAACTAAAATAACAACATACTCTGTTGTTCAAGTGCATGGATATGTCATCTGTCACTTTCCCTGGCTGACAATGATGTCACATTTAAAAAGGTGTTAACATTTACTGTTCTGTTGTTGCTTCCTACAAATCAGGACTGCATCCCAAATTGCACCGTATATAGTGCACTACTTTTGACCAGTGCCCTATGAGCTCTGGTGAAAAGTAGTGCACTAAAAAGGGAGCCATTTAGGACGCAAAGCCAGTTGGTGATAAAAATAGTAGATTTACATTATGACGCACATGCATCAGAATCCAGCCACTCTATAGGACAGAGATTTATTGCAGTTTCTGGAATTTTTAATAAAGAATTTCTTCATGGTTTTATTAGCATGTATTTCATATCTTTATATCCTTTATGCAAAGTGTTGTAAAGTTTGAAGAGCTCAACGGGTCAATCTCTATAACAAAGTGTATTGTACAAAACCTCCCTCAAAATACCATGTGTTTTCACTGCATGGAAATATTTTTGCATGTGTCTGACTGCAGGAGATGCCCATCAAGTAAAACATGGACTCTCAACAGAAGCACGCGTGGACACTTAGCAAGGCAGCCACAGACGGTCATGTGCAGGACTTTTACAGGCGTACCTTCCAGACAGGCCCAGAGGGTCCTCTTTGTGGCTGAACAACATGGGCAATAAGAACGGAGTTGAGTTCTTACTACTGGCTCAAAGGTCCTTCTATAAATGCCATAAACCAAAATGACATCCACTTAATCACGACGTGGTGTTGTTTACAATCCCTCAACTGTAAATCTATATTGAAATATATCACACCACATAAACCACATTTAGATGTTTTAAAGACATGCTGAAGTGTGACTGCTGAAATGGGAAATGCCTCATAATTGGGCGTTAAGTAAAAATCAGTGTGACACTAAAAATATCTATGACATCTCGCAGAGGACCACAGGGAGTAATTGCATAGTTAATGTATGTTTCAACCACAGGCAGTCCAAGTCAATAGGTGTTTCTATCAGATGCCAGAAAAGTTATTCCCTACAGGTTTTCCCTTTCTCTCTCCCTCCCCCTTCATATCTATTTAGTCCATTTTGAATTCAGCCTGTATCAACAAAATGTGGAATAAGTCGAGGTGTGTGAATACTTTCTGAATACTATGTGTTGATAGGTTCATGGACAGTGCATTATATTTAGCCTATGTGGGACCAGCAATAGTACGAACAACATATGACCGAATTGATTCTCTCCCATTCACAATGGGCAACGAGCCTCTGTCACTTTCAGAGTGAATGTCAAACATATGTATCTATTTCCTGGACAGTAAACACCACGTTACATCCTTATGTCAAGGATAAATATAGCACCTACTATAGAATAACAGAAACAATATCTCCATGGTAACGAAACACAGGATAGAAGCATACAGGGCTTCTCTGATTAGTAGGTACAGGCAGTCTGGAATCAGACTGGACTGTGTAACTTTGCAATATAATAGTTGATGGTACAGTACCAGTCAAAAGTTTGGACACGCCTACTTAGTCCAATTTAAAAATATATATTTTCTACATTGTAGAATAATAGTGAAGACATCAAAACTATGAAATAACTAATAAGGAATCATCTAGTAACCAAAAATGTGTTTTATATTTGAGATTCTTCAAAGAAGCCACCCTTTTCCTTCAAGTGCAGTCGCAAGTACACACTTAAAAAGAATCTGTCGCAATACTCCTGACCTTTGACCTAGTCTTGGGAACACCCTCCTCATACCTTGTCTTAATGCCTGTATTGTAGGCCTACAGCCATCTCCTTCTCTCTTCGTTAGCCTATGACAACACTAATGTTATCTCACTAATGCAGGTTCTGGCATCAGAGGAAACTGCGCCCTTTATTGACACTTTAACACAGCGATAGTAAGGCCTATTCTGTGGTGAGATAGCTTTAACGACTGAGCTAATGAACGCTGGACGTGTACTTAGTCATTCATAGACTGACAGACACCTCTCTCTCACACACACTGCTCTGTGTTGGCTTTTCTAAAACACTAATTCTGTCACACTGGTTTTCATTTATCCCCTCTCCTCTGCTCCCTCTCTCTCTGCTTATGCTCCTGTTCCAGCCACTAGAGCCTCAGCCGTGCTGTCTCAGGCTGGTTAAGCAGGTATACAGAACTACAACTTTTTCCAGTTTATATTAACACTTTATGATAGGCTTTCCCTCTTTTTCTCTCTCCCCCAGTTCTCCCTCTCTCCCCCAGTCCTCCCTCTCTCCTCATGCTCGTCTGGGGAGGCTGGTTCTGGAGCTCTCGGTTCAATGTGAAGCTGCCAGTGTGTTAGTCCGTGGTTGTGTCCCAAATAACACCCCATTCCCTATATAGTGCACTAAATTTGGCAAATATAGTGCACTCTATAGGGAATAGGGTGCCATTTGGGACTCAACCAGTGTGTCAGGATTATTTCTCCCGTGGACCAAGGGGCTTGGCCCACAGCCGGGGCTGCCCGGTGCCGTCTGGCCTGGTCGGCTTGTCACGGCTGTGTGGAATGTGTCAAGTGGGTTCAACCCATAGGTCCCTGCACCGAGTACATGCTGAAGTAGGGCTGCTGTTAGGCTGCTGTTTGGACCCTGACATGGGCAAACATAGCAGGGCATCGCTGAAGGTTAAGCTGGTCGGTCAACACCCTGGACTGCACTACCGGGGTGGGGCGTTTGTGTGCGTGCGTGCGTGCGTGCGTTCGTGTATGCGCACGTTTGTGTCTAGGTCAGGTGTTTTCAACTCTTATCAGAGCCTGCTGGTTTTCTGTTCTACGTGATAATTAATTCTACACACCTGGTGTTCCAGGTATAAATTGTTCCCTGATTAGAGGGAAACAATGAAAAAATGCAGTGGAACTGGCTTCGAGGTCCAGAGTTGGGGTTGAGGGGTCTAGGTGTTCCAAGATAATGAGGAAACATGCCTATTTAAAAGTACAAGAAAATAACATGCTGAGCATTTTGGTTTGCAATCTTCTCTCATGTTGTTACATATGATCTGATAACCATCTTGAATGAGTTTTCCAGCCCTGCAGCATTGGAAACCAGGGCCTGCGTCCGTAATGGCACACTATTGCCTATTTAGTGCACTACATTTTACGTAGTGCACTAAATAGGGTATTGGGTTTCATTTAGGACTCAGCCCAGAGGTAAAGGGGGCAACAGGTTCACTAGTGGTAAAAACCCACAGTCTACACAGAGGGCATGATGCCAACTCCCCACTTGCCTGAGAGGATGAGGGCAAGGCTTTTTTAGTTCTAAAGTGATGGGATGCTACAAATCTCCTCTTTAACCATAAAACAAAATGGCTTCCGGAGTATAAAGAGTATAAGAGAGTATAAAGATTTTCCAATAGCAGTATTTACTAGTACTAACTCCATTTATCAGAAATATGCTGTAATACATCACATTGACTTTAGAGACTGAGGGGGCACATTATCCCAGAGGTCACTACTGTTAAATCAGGACAATATATACTGTAGCTTAGGATCCCATTATTACTGAGCTCCTAGTCTCTCATGGCCATCCTTCCAAGTCTTGCTTCATTGACTCGACAATTTTGAACAGAACGTGAGAAGCCAGGGATTTCCGAGGTAACTGAAATGTAACCCTGCATAGACATTGTGTGACACAACTGTATCATGTCCAGAAGATTTTAGTTTGATTCCAAGCTGGCTGAAATCTCTACCATGCTGGGAAAAGGGAAAAGTTATATTACAAAATGTCTTCCTTTTCCACAGTGGCTTTGTCTAATTACTCAGAGAAATTATCTCGGTGAGCAGTCGGACTGCCTCCAAAATGTGACCCTATTCGCTATATAGTGCACTACTTTTTACCAGAGCCCACCCTATTCGCTATATAGTGCACTACTTTTTACCAGAGCCCACCCTATTCACTATATAGTGCACTACTTTTTACCAGAGCCCACCCTATTCACTAGATAGTGCATTACTTTTTACCAGAGCCCACCCTATTCACTATATAGTGCACTACTTTTTACCAGAGCCCACCCTATTCACTATATAGTGCACTACTTTTTACCAGAGCCCACCCTATTCACTATATAGTACACTATTTTTTACCAGAGCCCACCCTATTCACTATATAGTGCACTACTTTTTACCAGAGCCCACCCTATTCACTATATAGTGCACTACTTTTTACCAGAGCCCACCCTATTCACTATATAGTGCACTACTTTTTACCAGAGCCCACCCTATTCGCTATATAGTGCACTACTTTTTACCAGAGCCCACCCTATTCACTATATAGTGCACTACTTTTTACCAGAGCCCACCCTATTCACTATATAGTGCACTACTTTTTACCAGAGCCCACCCTATTCACTATATAGTGCACTACTTTTTACCAGAGCCCACCCTATTCACTATATAGTGCACTACTTTTTACCAGAGCCCAGCCTATTCACTATATAGTGCACTACATTTTACCAGAGCCCAGCCTATTCACTCTATATCATCTACTGCATCTTTATGTAATACATGTATCACTAGCCACTTTAACTATGCCACTTTGTTTACATACTCATCTCATATGTATATACTGCACTCAATACCATCTACTGTATCTTGCCTATGCCGCTCTGTACCATCACTCATTCATACATCTTTATGTACATATTCTTTATCCCCTTACACTTGTGTCTATAAGGTAGTAGTTTTGGAATTGTTAGCTAGATTACTTGTTGGTTATTACTGCATTGTCGGAACTAGAAGCACAAGCATTTCGCTGCACTCGCATTAACATCTGCTAACCATGTGTATGTGACAAATACATTTCTTTTTTTTAAATTTGATATATAGTGCACTACTTTTTACCAGAGCCCACCCTATTCACTATATAGTGCACTACTTTTTACCAGAGCCCACCCTATTCACTAGATAGTGCACTACTTTTTACCAGAGCCCACCCTATTCACTAGATAGTGCACTACTTTTTACCAGAGCCCACCCTATTCACTATATAGTGCACTACTTTTTACCAGAGCCCACCCTATTCACTATATAGTGCACTACTTTTTACCAGAGCCCACCCTATTCACTATATAGTGCACTACTTTTTACCAGAGCCCACCCTATTCACTATATAGTACACTACTTTTTACCAGAGCCCACCCTATTCACTATATAGTGCACTACTTTTTACCAGAGCCCACCCTATTCACTAGATAGTGCACTACTTTTTACCAGAGCCCACCCTATTCACTATATAGTACACTACTTTTTACCAGAGCCCACCCTATTCACTATATAGTACACTACTTTTTACCAGAGCCCACCCTATTCACTATATAGTACACTACTTTTTACCAGAGCCCACCCTATTCACTATATAGTGCACTACTTTTTACCAGAGCCCACCCTATTCACTAGATAGTGCACTACTTTTTACCAGAGCCCACCCTATTCACTAGATAGTGCACTACTTTTTACCAGAGCCCACCCTATTCACTATATAGTGCACTACTTTTTACCAGAGCCCACCCTATTCACTATATAGTGCACTACTTTTTACCAGAGCCCACCCTATTCACTATATAGTGCACTACTTTTTACCAGAGCCCACCCTATTCACTAGATAGTGCATTACTTTTTACCAGAGCCCACCCTATTCACTATATAGTACATTACTTTTTACCAGAGCCCACCCTATTCACTATATAGTACACTATTTTTTACCAGAGCCCACGCTATTCACTATATAGTACACTATTTTTTACCAGAGCCCACCCTATTCACTATATAGTGCACTACTTTTTACCAGAGCCCACCCTATTCACTATATAGTACACTATTTTTTACCAGAGCCCACCCTATTCACTATATAGTGCACTACTTTTTACCAGAACCCACCCTATTCACTATATAGTGCACTACTTTTGACCAGGGCTCTGGTGAAAAGTAGTAGTGCACTATATAGTGAAATAGGGTGTGTTTTGGGACTGAGGGCCACTGAGTAGTCTAGCCCAGGCATTCCCTCAGATGAGAGGTTAGCAATAAACCATCATGAATAGCTCAAAGTGCACTAGCTAGTAGGATTCCAGCTTGTCGTCACAGTTCTGATGAATCCCTGGTTGTGTGAAGCCAGAACGGCCCTGTTTCCCTTACTGAGGACGTCATAGCAGCAGAAGAAAGAGTATAATTATAAACATGGCATAAATGTTTCCAGTTCTTCCCTTTAAAATAGCCCCATGCTTCAGGGTTTATTGACGTTTAGAGAAGTGTTCATTTAGAAGGGAACACATGGCACCCTAGGTGTGTTGGGCTCACACGTTACTAAATTAACTATGTAGACTAGGAACATGTTCTCTATTTTTTTCTCAGAGATCCATCATTCGCTTTCCAATGGATTTGTTTATTAGCTATTATTGATGTACCTGTTACAGTATGTTTTTCATTATCATGTTTACCAGCCAGGTACTTTCAGAGACTACATTCACAACAATCCCATCTTTGTAAAGGCAATGCATGCTGGCCAGCTCTCATACTATCCAACTATGTGAGTGAGCGCTAGGCCTAATCAGCAGATTACTGTGTTCACTGACCTGCTCTGCTCTGCTCCTCTCAGCAGCAGACTGATTGGAGGGGTGGGCCTTCTTTGTTAAGGTAACAAGCTGGAGGTATGCTCATTCAATAGATACAACCTTTGTCACCTCAGGGCTACTGGGGAGGGAAGTGTGTGTGTGTGTGTGCGTGTAGTTGGGGGCCCAGATACACCTAAAATAAAATACTATTTTATTTGTCACATGGACATGCACCAAACACAATACAGTGAAATGCTTTACTCACAGGCCTTTCCCCAACGAGGCAGAGTTAAAGAAGAAAAATAGAAAACACACGAGAAATCAAACTGATTAGCAGCAAATCTCTGGGTATACAAAACAGACAGGGGTCTGCTACAACTACAGGTTGGGGAGTGAATCAGCACTTGGAAAGTGTTGGTATTGGGGGTGTAGGGTGATGTTGACCTTAGACACTGATCTTGGGTCAGTATAGCATTTTCCCCACTAATGGTTAAGGTTTTGGGGGAGGGAAAGCTGATCCTAGATCTGTACCTAGGAAGAACTTCACCCTGAAGCGAGGTGGGCAGTACTGAGAGGCACAGCTCGGCTATGTTTGTAAATTGGTTATTCATTGGGTGCTAAGAACTCAGCAACAGTGTCACACCCTGACCATAGTTTGCTTTGTATGTTTCTATGTTTTGGTTGGTCAGGGTGTGAGCTGGGTGGGCATTCTATGTTACATGTCTAGTTTGTCTAGTTCTATGTTTGGCCTGATATGGTTCTCAATCAGAGGCAGGTGTTCGTCATTGTCTCTGATTGGGAACCATATTTAGGTAGCCTGTTTGGTGTTGGGTTTTGTGGGTGATTGTCCTTAGTGTCCTTATGTCCTTTTTCTGTCGTGTGTATGTGCACCAGTATTAGGCTGTTTGGTGTTGGGTTTTGAGGGTGATTGTCCTTAGTGTCCTTATGTCCTTTTTCTGTCGTGTGTATGTGCACCAGTATTAGGCTGTTTGGTGTTGGGTTTTGTGGGTGATTGTCCTTAGTGTCCTTATGTCCTTTTTCTGTCGTATGTGCACAAGTATTAGGCTGTTTGGTGTTGGGTTATGTGGGTCCTTAGTGTCCTTATGTCCTTGTTCTGTCGTGTGTAGGTGCACCAGTATTAGGCTGTTTGGTGTTGGGTTATGTGGGTCCTTAGTGTCCTTATGTCCTTGTTCTGTCGTGTGTAGGTGCACCAGTATTAGGCTGTTTGGTGTTGGGTTTTGTGGGTCCTTAGTGTCGTGATGTCCTTGTTCTGTGTGTATGTGCACCAGTATTAGGCTGTTTGGTGTTGGGTTATGTGGGTCCTTAGTGTCGTGATGTCCTTGTTCTGTGTGTATGTGCACCAGTATTTGGCTGTTTGGTGTTGGGTTATGTGGGTCCTTAGTGTCGTGATGTCCTTGTTCTGTGTGTATGTGCACCAGTATTAGGCTGTTTGGTGTTGGGTTTTGTGGGTCCTTAGTGTCCTTATGTCCTTGTTCTGTGTGTATGTGCACCAGTATTAGGCTGTTTGGTGTTGGGTTATGTGGGTCCTTAGTGTCGTGATGTCCTTGTTCTGTGTGTATGTGCACCAGTATTAGGCTGTTTGGTGTTGGGTTTTGTGGGTCCTTAGTGTCGTGATGTCCTTGTTCTGTGTGTATGTGCACCAGTATTAGGCTGTTTGGTGTTGGGTTATGTGGGTCCTTAGTGTCGTGATGTCCTTGTTCTGTGTGTATGTGCACCAGTATTAGGCTGTTTGGTGTTGGGTTATGTGGGTCCTTAGTGTCGTGATGTCCTTGTTCTGTGTGTAGGTGCACCAGTATTAGGCTGTTTGGTGTTGGGTTTTGTGGGTCCTTAGTGTCGTGATGTCCTTGTTCTGTGTGTATGTGCACCAGTATTAGGCTGTTTGGTGTTGGGTTTTGTGGGTCCTTAGTGTCGTGATGTCCTTGTTCTGTGTGTAGGTGCACCAGTATTAGGCTGTTTGGTGTTGGGTTTTGTGGGTCCTTAGTGTCGTGATGTCCTTGTTCTGTGTGTATGTGCACCAGTATTAGGCTGTTTGGTGTTGGGTTTTGTGGGTCCTTAGTGTCGTGATGTCCTTGTTCTGTGTGTAGGTGCACCAGTATTAGGCTGTTTGGTGTTGGGTTTTGTGGGTCCTTAGTGTCGTGATGTCCTTGTTCTGTGTGTATGTGCACCAGTATTAGGCTGTTTGGTGTTGGGTTATGTGGGTCCTTAGTGTCGTGATGTCCTTGTTCTGTCGTGTGTAGGTGCACCAGTATTAGGCTGTTTGGTGTTGGGTTTTGTGGGTCCTTAGTGTCGTGATGTCCTTGTTCTGTGTGTAGGTGCACCAGTATTAGGCTGTTTGGTGTTGGGTTTTGTGGGTCCTTAGTGTCGTGATGTCCTTGTTCTGTGTGTATGTGCACCAGTATTAGGCTGTTTGGTGTTGGGTTTTGTGGGTCCTTAGTGTCGTGATGTCCTTGTTCTGTGTGTATGTGCACCAGTATTAGGCTGTTTGGTGTTGGGTTTTGTGGGTCCTTAGTGTCGTGATGTCCTTGTTCTGTGTGTATGTGCACCAGTATTAGGCTGTTTGGTGTTGGGTTTTGTGGGTCCTTAGTGTCGTGATGTCCTTGTTCTGTGTGTATGTGCACCAGTATTAGGCTGTTTGGTGTTGGGTTATGTGGGTCCTTAGTGTCGTGATGTCCTTGTTCTGTGTGTATGTGCACCAGTATTAGGCTGTTTGGTGTTGGGTTTTGTGGGTCCTTAGTGTCGTGATGTCCTTGTTCTGTGTGTATGTGCACCAGTATTAGGCTGTTTGGTGTTGGGTTTTGTGGGTCCTTAGTGTCGTGATGTCCTTGTTCTGTCGTGTGTAGGTGCACCAGTATTAGGCTGTTTGGTGTTGGGTTTTGTGGGTCCTTAGTGTCGTGATGTCCTTGTTCTGTGTGTATGTGCACCAGTATTAGGCTGTTTGGTGTTGGGTTTTGTGGGTCCTTAGTGTCGTGATGTCCTTGTTCTGTCGTGTATGTGCACCAGTATTAGGCTGTTTGGTGTTGGGTTTTGTGGGTCCTTAGTGTCCTTATGTCCTTGTTCTGTGTGTATGTGCACCAGTATTAGGCTGTTTGGTGTTGGGTTTTGTGGGTCCTTAGTGTCGTGATGTCCTTGTTCTGTGTGTATGTGCACCAGTATTAGGCTGTTTGGTGTTGGGTTATGTGGGTCCTTAGTGTCGTGATGTCCTTGTTCTGTCGTGTGTAGGTGCACCAGTATTAGGCTGTTTGGTGTTGGGTTATGTGGGTCCTTAGTGTCGTGATGTCCTTGTTCTGTGTGTATGTGCACCAGTATTAGGCTGTTTGGTGTTGGGTTATGTGGGTCCTTAGTGTCGTGATGTCCTTGTTCTGTGTGTATGTGCACCAGTATTAGGCTGTTTGGTGTTGGGTTATGTGGGTCCTTAGTGTCGTGATGTCCTTGTTCTGTGTGTATGTGCACCAGTATTAGGCTGTTTGGTGTTGGGTTATGTGGGTCCTTAGTGTCGTGATGTCCTTGTTCTGTGTGTATGTGCACCAGTATTAGGCTGTTTGGTGTTGGGTTATGTGGGTCCTTAGTGTCGTGATGTCCTTGTTCTGTGTGTATGTGCACCAGTATTAGGCTGTTTGGTGTTGGGTTATGTGGGTCCTTAGTGTCGTGATGTCCTTGTTCTGTGTGTATGTGCACCAGTATTAGGCTGTTTGGTGTTGGGTTATGTGGGTCCTTAGTGTCGTGATGTCCTTGTTCTGTGTGTATGTGCACCAGTATTAGGCTGTTTGGTGTTGGGTTATGTGGGTCCTTAGTGTCGTGATGTCCTTGTTCTGTGTGTATGTGCACCAGTATTAGGCTGTTTGGTGTTGGGTTATGTGGGTCCTTAGTGTCGTGATGTCCTTGTTCTGTCGTGTGTAGGTGCACCAGTATTAGGCTGTTTGGTGTTGGGTTATGTGGGTCCTTAGTGTCGTGATGTCCTTGTTCTGTGTGTATGTGCACCAGTATTAGGCTGTTGGGTTATGTGGGTCCTTAGTGTCGTGATGTTCTGTGTGTATGTGCACCAGTATTTGGCTGTTTGGGTTTTCCTTACGTTTTGTAGTTTTTGTATTGGATTCGTGTTGCTTCAGTTTCATTAAACATGGATCGCAATAGCCACGCCGCATTTTGGTCTGACTCTCTTTCACGTACAGAAAACCGTGACAAACAGGGCAGTATCCCATCAGAGATGAAGGGTGGCATCCTAAAGACTGTGTTCAAACTAAAGTAAACATTGTTTTGAGAGAGAGGAGGCCCAATCTCTTTTCAGTCCTAAATGAGATCTAGTTACTGTCAGCCCACTTTCCTAATACACATATGATTCCGCTTTACCTTAGGACCAAAATTACATGTTTATTTACTTTTTCCAGACTTCAGAAGATATTCTGAAACCTGATTTAGTTAGCAAAATAGGCCAGGATGCTCAGTTGAAAAATCCAGAGGAAATGCTAGACTAAGTGCTACAGAAATCAATCGTAAATTGTGTATTTATAAATTATTTGTAACACAACAATCGCAAACAAGTATCATCCTTGTAAAATGGTCCAAATATCCAATATGTTACAAATAACTGAGTAGGTTTACATGCACAGTAATAATTCAATATAAAACTGATGATGGCCGTGGGCAGATTATGCAATAGTCATGTAAACACAATAGTAAGCATACACCATTAAAACACCTGGTTTCATGAGCAATCTTTACAATTATTAGGACATGTAAACACCTTAATCTGAGTTCCAGTTGTGTATTTGATATGCGCTGGTGATACCACTATCTGAGCGAGCCTCCCTCTTTAGCCCGACTTTGGAACAACTGACTGTATGTGTCTTAGAAGTGGTTTTCGCATAGAAACTTTATATGTCTGAACTCAGAATCAAATACGCGTCCCAAAAAGAACATGGTCGCTGTGGTTCAACGTCTATGTGTCTCAAATTAGTCTTCCTCTCTCCCTCTTTCTCCTCTCTCTCCTCCACTTCTCTCTCGCTCTCTGTGTCTCTCCCTCTCCCCCCTCTCTCTCTCCTCCACCCCGCTCTCTGTCTCTCCCTCACTACTCCACCCTTCTCTCTATCCCTCTCCCTCCACCCCCGTCTCTCTCTCAAATCAAATCAATTTGCTTTATTGGCATGACGTAACAATGTACATATTGCCAAAGCTTATTTTGGAGATTTACAATATTAAAATAAGAATCAAAATTGTCAATGGGACAACAGTAACAAAAATAACCAAAGGTCTAAATAACCATACATTGAACAATAACAATAAGCATACAGTAGAGGACATGTGCAGGTTGATTGGTCTGTCAGACACTGTCCCTCATCTTATGGCAGGCAGCAATGTAGTGCGCTGCCAACCCACAGCTCTCTGCATCCTCCCTCAACAGGACGGGTAGCCTACTCTCATCAGAGAGATCTTTGAAATCTTTGAATAATGGCTTCAAATTTAGGGAAATGACACTAATTGTTTTAGATTTTTTTACATTTTGTCATGAAATGCAGCTCAGTCTCAGGTTCTGCTGTTGTGCAGTGGTTGCACAGCCTTTCCTCTACAGGGAGCCAGGTTTTCCTGCGTCTACCTTTCTCAATGGAAAGGCTGTGCTCACTGAGCCTGTACTTTGTCAAGGTTTTTCTAAGGTTTTGATCAATAACCATACTCAAATAGTTAGCCATGTTGTACTGTCGATTTAGGGCCAGATGCACTGCATTTAGCTTTGTGCTTGTTTTTCCCAATAAGTAATGTAGTTTTGTTTTGACTGTGTTGTAATTTGTTTTATTCTGATTGATTGGATGTTCTGGTCCTGAGGCTTCAGTGTGTTAGTAGAACAGGTTTGTGAACTCAGCCCCAGGACCAGCTGGATGGGGGGACTCTTTTCTTTGCCCTAATTCTGCCCTGCATGCATTGTTTGTAGTTTTCCTCTGGACGTTTAGGAGAATCTTACAGAACTCTGCATGCAGGGTTTCAATGGGGTGTATGTCCCATTTGGTGAAATCTTGTTTTGCAAATGGATCCCACACCTCGCTGGCATAAAGTGCAATTGGTTCAATAACATATTTAATGGAGAAGAATGCCCTGCATGCTTTCTCTCTCAGTTCATTCACTACATCATTAAGGTGTCCAGTTGAGCTTATTTTTAAACCTAAGTATATGTAGTGTGTGCAGTACGCTATATATTTTGTACCAATTGAAAACGTTGGTCTAATTCCCTGAGATCTGGATCTTCTCTGGAAAAATATTATTTTAGCATTTTTGGGGTTTACTGCCAGGGCCCTCTCGCTCTCTCTCAACCCCCCCCCCCCCCCCCCTATGTGTCTCTCCCTCCACCTCTCTCTCCCTTTTTCTATGTCTCTCTGTCTCTGTCTCTCCCTCCATCTCTCTCTCTGTCTCTTTCTCTCACTATCATTTCTCTCTGTCTTCCACCTTTCTCTCTCTCTGTGTCTCTTCCTCTCTCTTTCTCCTCCACCTCTCTCTCTTTCTATGTCTCTCCCTCTCCCCCACCCCTCTCTCTTTCTATGTGTCTCTCCCTCACCCCTCTCTATATGTGTCTCTCCCACTCTCCCCACCCCTCTCTCTCTCTCCTCCACCCCTCTCTCGCTCTCCCTTTCTCTAGTTATTTCTCTCCTCTCTCTCTCTCTCTCCCTGGCATCATGAACTGTGAGAGCCCTGGGAGAACAGGCCAGAGAACAGAGTAGAAATTGAGTTTTAAACAGATGCAGTAATTCAATTTCCACCCTTTTAAATTTGGAATGCAGGGGGCCATATGTAACCCAACACTTGCTATCGCAGTTACAAACAGGGGCAGCGTTTCAACAGTTGGTGGCTGGACTGCACCTCTATCTGTCTTATAATCAATACAGGGCCCTATGACTCTAATATACACAGGTTGCATCCCAAATAGCACCCTATTCCCTATTTAGTGCTCTACTTTTGGGTGCCATTTGGCATGCAAACACAATCAGGGTAACTGATGCTGATCCTCATCTGATAGTCTCCATTATGTTGGCCTTTGGCCCTGAGACTGGACACCTGTTATGTTCTGCAGCTTTCACCTCCAGTTCACAGCTTGTGTGCATCCTAAATCGCACCCTATTCCCCATATAGTGCACTACTTTTGACCAATGCCCATAGGGCTCTGGTTAAAAGTAGTGCACTATGTATAGATTTGGGTGCCATTTGGGACACAAACCCTTGTAATGGGGGCAGGGAAGGAGGTGAAGCACTCAGAGAAATCTATGTCAATGCAGAGTAGCCAGTGGCAAGTGTTGGAAGCACGGCTCTGCCAGCTTTCCTTGAAACAAAATGCATGAAGACCACATAAGCGCCATACCTCAATGTTTTAAATGATGTGCCTGTCCTCCTCCATTCTATGATGATCGTAGCCTATTGGAGAATGGTGGCGAAAGAGAGGAAATATGTAGATAAGACCAGGAGACTTGGGCAGTTGGTCACTGTAGTAAAATAACATTATGACTTTGCTTGAGATTACCCTAACCAATTAGTGCACCAACAGAATCACGTTAATGACAGCCGTCACATATATTTCCAATCTATCAGCTTTGTTCATCTATTTCCCCATAATCCATCTACTTAGACTATTGACACATATCCTCAGGAAGTTTGTTGGGCGTTGACAGGCATTTCGGTAATCACCTCCTCAGCATGGGGCCTATACAAGCACTAAATTAAACATTGGCACCACAATTAAGACCTCTTTCTTTAGTTTTGGACAACGCCCTGGGGACTCCTAACTCTCCCACATTAACCCCCACTGTCTCCACACTGCCCCAAAGTGCGATGAAATGTGTTCCTTGGGTCTATACAGAGCACAGTGTTAAAGGTTTCCAGTTAATGTGTTACATTTAAAACCATGATATGCCCCACGTCATGAATATCTCTATATTTCTCAAATTGCATCCATGATTGACTGAAATGTAACTATCCTTTTGAATGTGTAAAGGCGTCAACATGCTCCAGTTGGGCTGGCGCCTAGCTGAACCCAGCTAGCAGAACCGAACAAGTGTGCTGGCATACTCTCTTAAAAGACATTTGCTAGTTTTTCAAGCGAATGTATTTTCAGGAAGTATGCGAGCACACTCGTTTGGTTGGGCTAGGCGCCAGCCCAACTGGAGCATGCTGACGCCTTTAGGTGTGCCTCGTGCAGTGTTTCCCTGATTTGAACATGGGGTTACAGAGAAACTCTGGGTTATGTCAGTAACATCCAGAGAGGTTTCTGATTTCTTCCTACAAATGTGGCTCTATCTTTTGAATGGTTTAAGCTACAAAATATTATGACCCCATCACTGACCCCATCACTGACCCCATCACTGAAAGATACGACTCTCAGGAACACGTATGTGTCTTTTGTTTTCTTCTACAATGCCCACATTAGAACAGAGTGGACAAGACCAGGCACTAAATGTGATGGGGGAAAATAACACCATCTCAATGATGTTCTTTTCTACACAGAAAATCATACAACATTATTGCCTGATGATCTTCTGAACTTCCCAATACCTTTCTGATGCATTTCAGTCACTTCAAACCATACTTCCTTCGGACAAATACTGTCAAAAGTACTGACAGAAGGATTTGCAATCATCATAGCCCCAATTAAAAAAAGTACATTGACCATTGATTACATCACTTTTTTTACATGGTGGGTCGTGATTTTTTTATTTTATAAATTTTGTCGCGGGTCAAAAGAGTTTCTGAACCCCTGGCCTAGTGCATGATTACACTGTGACCTAAAAAGGACCCTGTGAAATAGGCCTTCATTTACCTAACAATTATTGCAATGCAACAAATCAGTCAGCAAAAATGTTTCTATTTCGGAAGCTTAGGCCTGTGTTAATTTACCCATAACACAAGCTCATGTAAAGGTACAATTCAATTCACTGTATAACGAGAAGAATAAACAAAGACGAAGTCATTAAAAAAATATTATTCTATGGAGGGGAACATGTAAACAAACACCTTTGAGAAACACTTGATTGATTTACGCTGGTTCCCCGCCCCCGTCGCTCTGTGATTAGGCGCTCCAATAGAGGGAGTGACTTCGCCTCCCTCCATATATATCCCATTCAATGCATCCGCCAACAACAGAGCATGCAGAGCGATCAAAAACAATGGTGCCATTTACGAACACGGGGAGAAACCGAATGGTATCGGCGCGTAAATCATAGTCTGGCAGTCAATAGCAGACGGAGAAGAGTGGTCGATTTTTACAGAATAACGTCAAATCAATATATAATAAATCGGTGTGCTGTGTGGATTCCCTACCATTTTATCAGACAGACGAGACACCCACAGGCTACTCCCCAAGAACACTGTCTGCGCCAAGGATGAGTTTATCAGCCTCTCTTGATTAATCGGACTTCACAACCTACTTGCAAGCGCTAATTCGTTGGCACTTGGAAGCAGACGAATTCAACAGTGAGTGATGATGGAGTGTAACTTGCTGGGTTTGGGGTGGTGCATGTTTTTTGCACTCGTTCTACACAGGTCGAGGTGCGCCGCGGCGAAGGAGCTACAATGCCAGGAGATATCCGTGCCCTTATGCAAAGGAATCGGATACAACTACACCTACATGCCCAACCAGTTCAACCACGACACACAGGACGAGGCAGGGCTGGAGGTGCACCAGTTTTGGCCCCTGGTGGAAATCAAGTGTTCTCCGGACCTGAAGTTCTTTCTCTGTAGCATGTACACTCCTATTTGCCTGGAGGACTACAAGAAGCCCCTGCCGCCTTGTCGGAGTGTCTGTGAGAGAGCCAAGGCAGGCTGTGCGCCTCTGATGAGACAGTACGGGTTCCCGTGGCCAGACAGAATGAGATGCGATTTATTACCAGTGCAAGGTAACCAAGATACACTATGCATGGACTACAACAGAAGTACAACGACTGTTTCTCCAGTGGTTGCAAAGCCCACACATCGGCCTGTTAAACCAGTAAACCCACGAAAGAAAAATGGACAAGGCCGTTCTAACGACCCCAGTAAACACAAACCTCCGAGTTCTCCATGCGAACCCCAGTGTCACTGCCGCGCTCCCATGGTTCCAGTCAGCAACAGTAATCCTCTATATAACAGAGTTAAAACAGGACAGATACTCAACTGTGCCATGCCTTGCCACAACCCTTACTTCTCCCAAGACGAAAGGACATTTACTGCATTCTGGATAGGACTATGGTCCGTGTTATGTTTTATCTCTACTTTTGCAACAGTGGCAACTTTTTTAATCGACATGGATCGTTTCAAATACCCGGAGCGACCCATTATATTCCTCTCTGCTTGTTACATGTTTGTCTCGGTCGGCTACATTGTCAGACTAATTGCTGGACATGAACAAGTGGCTTGTAACATGGAGCATGATACCGAACACATCCACTACGAGACCACTGGGCCTGCGCTTTGTACCATTGTTTTTCTACTTATCTACTTTTTCGGCATGGCAAGTTCTATTTGGTGGGTCATTCTGTCTCTTACCTGGTTCCTGGCTGCGGGGATGAAGTGGGGGAATGAGGCCATAGCCAGTTACTCCCAGTATTTTCATTTAGCTGCCTGGCTGATACCCAGCATGAAATCAATAGCTGTGTTGGCGTTGAGTTCAGTGGATGGTGACCCTGTGGCAGGAATATGCTACGTTGGCAATCAGAATTTGGATAATCTCCGGGGCTTTGTTTTGGCGCCTTTGGTTATCTATCTTTTCATTGGAACTATGTTCCTCCTGGCTGGGTTTGTGTCACTGTTCCGGATCCGGAGTGTTATAAAGCAAGGAGGGACGAAAACAGACAAGTTGGAGAGACTGATGATCAGGATCGGTATTTTTACAGTGCTTTACACTGTCCCAGCCACGATTATAGTAGCATGTTACTTCTATGAGCAGCACAACAGACAGACTTGGGAAATAACCCACAACTGTTCATGCTTGTCGGAGCATGAAATGCAGAAGCCGGACTATGCTGTGTTCATGCTGAAATATTTAATGTGCCTTTTAGTTGGCATCACGTCCGGCGCGTGGGTCTGGTCGGGAAAAACTCTAGAATCCTGGAGGACTTTTTGTACCCGCTGCTGCTGGGGCAGCAAGGCCACGAGCGGGTCAATGTACAGTGACGTTAGCACGGGATTGACGTGGAGGTCCGGTACTGTGAGCTCTGTCTCTTGTCCCAAACAGATGCCATTGTCACGGGTTTGAAAAGGAAGAATGGACCACTAATTGCGTTGGGATTGACCATCAGCGTGTTCCAATTAGCACATTAACGAGCACCTAATGATTTTTCTTGCACAATGAGACCCGCATCCAGATTAGAACCATATAATCAGAAGAATTAGAGGCTTTGCCTAATTTTTACCTATAAAATGAACTTTTCACCTGCAAAATGAGCTTTTCAAAGATGATTTGAAGTAGGCTATGCCTTAATGTCATACGGGTTTCGTTGGTGCTTAATGTATTTATATAATTATTAATGTACAAACATTGTAAATTTGTATATACAATTTATACGAGATTGAATATATGTATAATTCACTTTGATAGAAGATCTTTATTTTGGTAATAAAAGTCATTTTATTACATTTTTACCTGTGCGTCTTGATAGTCATTCTGCGCCAAAGCTGCGCACCACTTCTATATTTTGCAAATGTAATTTTTGCTTTTCTGTCTTCATGCCGTGATACGATATTTTTGGATAAGTAGAACCCCCTATTCATATTTGTCAAATAGTGATCTAATTATTAATTCACATAAATGTAATAGGCCTACACAACAGTTGGTTGTTGGGTTCTTTTTGGGTAGCATTGTGGAAAAAATTACGCCACACACGAGCAGAGGTGGTTTGGCTGTTGCGTTCCTTTTTGTTATGGTGGGTATCACTGTTAGGTATTCTAGATGCAACCACAAGCAGTGGGGTACGAGGAGGATTCATAGAAACGTTGAAATGGCAGTGAAAGCCCTACATGTGGTCTGTTCAAGTAATCCTCTCTTTAGGGAACCCCTCTGTGCAACAATTATGTTACAACGCTGCGTAATCTGCCCCCAATTAATACTGATGACCCAGTGAAACATGTCACACACTGACCTGCATATGAATATGAAATCAAAGGGATTCTACTACTATTCCTATTAAGGTTTGTGTGGGGCAGAGTTCTGGATACTCACCATTCTTACTGTCAAGATGTCATAGGCCTTATAATTAAGATGTCAGACAGTGAGGGAGGGAAGACTGGTATGAATCCCAAATGACACCCTGTTCCCTATATAGTGCACTACTTTTGACCTGAGCCACATGGGCTCTGGTCAAAAGTAGTGCACTATATGGGGAATAGGGTGCCATTTGCGACTCAACCCACACTCAATAGGTGACCCTATGTTTTCCCAGTCTGGTCTCATAGATTATTCATAGTGCACGTAAATCCGGGACACTCAAAATAGTATGATTTGTTACATTTGGTATGGTTTTATTTAACAAGGCAAGTCAGTTAGGAACAAATTCTTATTTAGAATGACAGCCTACCCCAGCCAAACCCTCCCTGAACCCGGACGACGCTGGGCCAATTGTGCGCCGCTCTATGGGACTCCCAATCACGGCCGGTTGTGATACAGCCCGGGATTGAACCAAGCTCTATAGTGACGCCTCTAGCACTGTGATATAGCGCCTTAGACCCCTGTGCCACTTTTGAGCGATTATGGTTACATAAGACAGATGGTTACTTGTCCGGGTGGTTGGGTAGGTGTATAGCGCGAATGTCTAGTAACCCAAAGGTCGTGATTTCAAATCTCATCACGGAAAACTTTAGTATTTTCGCTAAGTAAGAACTATTCAACTACTTTTTAGCCACTTTGCAACTACTTAGCATGTTAGCTAAACCTTCCCCCAACCATAACCTTAACCCTTTTAGCTAAACTTTACCCTAACCTTAAGTCTTTAACATAACTCTTAACCCTAATGTTTAGCCTAGCTAACTTTAGAATTCATAACATATTATACGTTTTTCAAATTTGTAAGATATTGTACATTTTGCTAGTATTTCTAATTGGTACAGAATAATGCAATGCTCTGGGACCAGGCTGCAGCTCATGGTTAAAAGGTCATTAAGACTCTGTGTGTGGTCGGTTTACTGTGTATCTGACCATAACAGTGCTTAAACAGCTGGATTATCTTCTTAACAAGCATAAAGAAACTATTGCATTTGAAAACTGCAAATAGCACCACTGCCTGGTGCGAACACACTTGTGTTTTAGAGGCCCAAGCCTTCAAAATGAGGCCTCTGTTTACTTTATCAAAGTTAAACAGTGTGTTTACTGTTTAGCCAATACCCAGATATATAATAATATGAAATAAAAATGTATTTATAAATCAATTAAAATGTTCTTATCCATTTGGAGATTTAGAAGAGGTCATGTCCATCACAGATCGTTGGCTTACCTCTTAAAACTGTCCAACCAAACAGCATGATGTTGTTGGGAGCCAGTTGTAATTGCTCTCATCCTAGTTCATAAACTGCAATCCTGACTTAATTTGACATTTATTTAAAATATAGACTGTATCAACTTGGCTACTGCAGTCAGTGATACCATACTGCCACCCTGTGGACAAAGAATATCCCCATGAGTTACAAGCTTTCAACAAACCTGTAACAAGCACTTAATGAACATTATTTCAAAATAATAAAAATGTATTAAATATGCACAATATCACATCAATTGAATACATTTAATTATTTTGTTTTTTAAATGCCTTTAAGTAATTGACGTTCCAATAAAATATAAAACAATTTGTAGGCCTATGCTATTTTAACAATATATAGGGAACAAACAGGTGGCTACAACTATGCTTCAGCTCAGAGACAAACTCATATGTTGCTTCCAAAATGGCACCATATTTCCTATATAGTGCACTACTTTTGACCAGCCCTAGTCATTTGGGACGTAGCCAGAGATTCTTCCAATCCAATGCAGAGAGGTCAGGGCATGCGCACGTGTGTGTGTGTGTGTGTGTGTGTGTGTGCAGGTCAGGCTGTGTACACTCTAGGCTAAAATCAACAGAGGAAATGAGATTATGGAGGTCACGCCAGATCCACCTCCTGCCAAGATAAACAGGAAGTTCACTAGTGGGTACAGGAAGGGACCATCACTTAGAGGCCATCCATAGCATGTGTCCCAAATGGCCCAGGTCAAAAGCAATGCACTTCATAGGGAATAGGGTGCCATTTATTAATAAGGGCACATTGAATGGTGTCTTTGTCTACTGACTGATTGAGAAACATCTGTTGAAATTGAATAAGATGGTGCCACAGTTAAAAAGGCCACATAACTGTGACAGAAAATCCAAACGTATACAGAATATTGTACATCAACGTATACAGTACATTGGCTAACATCGAGACAATTCCATAAGGATTCTGCAAGGAAAACATCAAAGCGAGTATTTTATTCAGTTTTAGATGAACTGACTACTGATTTCAGCCAGAGGGACTGCTGGCCACCCCTCGGGTTTTACTAGGATCTGTGTCCCAAATAAAATACAATTATATTTGTCACATGTAAACAACAGGTGTAGACTAAGAGTGAAATGCTTACATATGGGCCCTTCCCAACAACGCAGAAAAAAATATATATAAGAAAAATGACAACAGAAGGAATAAATACACAATAAGTAACAATAACTTGGCTACAGACACGGGGTACCAGTACCGAGTCAAACCGCAGGGGTACGAGGTAGTATATGTACATATACAGTACCGAGTCAAACCGCAGGGGTACGAGGTAGTAAATGTACATATACAGTACCGAGTCAAACCGCAGGGGTACGAGGTAATTGAGGTAGGCAGATATATGTACATATACAGTACCAGTCAAACCGCAGGGATACGAGGTAATTGAGGTAGGCAGATATATGTACATATACAGTACCAGTCAAACCGCAGGGGTACGAGGTAATTGAGGTAGGCAGATATATGTACATATACAGTACCAGTCAAACCGCAGGGGTACGAGGTAATTTCGGTAGGCAGATATATGTACATATACAGTACCAGTCAAACCGCAGGGGTACGAGGTAATTTCGGTAGGCAGATATATGTACATATACAGTACCAGTCAAACCGCAGGGGTACGAGGTAATTGAGGTAGGCAGATATATGTACATATACAGTACCAGTCAAACCGCAGGGGTACGAGGTAATTGAGGTAGGCAGATATATGTACATATACAGTACCAGTCAAAAGTTTGGACACACCAACAGATTCAAGGGTTTTTCTTAATGTTTTACTATTTTCTAGCTTGTAGAATAATAGTGAAGACATCAAAACTATGAAATAGCACATATGGAATCATGTAGTAACCAAAAAAGTGTTAAACAAATCAAAACATAAAAAATGTTAGATTCTTCAAAGTAGCCCCCCTTGCCTTGATGATAGCTTTGCACACTCTTGGCATTCTCTCAACCAGCTCCATGAGGAATGTTTTTCCAACAGTCTTGAAGGAATTCCCACATATGCTGTGCACTTGTTGGCTGCTTTTCCTTCACTCTGAAGTCCAACTCATCCCAAACCATCTCAATTGGATTGAGGTCAGGTGATTGTGGAGGCCAGGTCATCTGATGCAACACTCCATCACTCTCCTTCTTGGACAAATAGCCCTTACACAGCCTGGAGTTGTGTTGGGTCATTGTCCTAGTGTGGCAAATTATAGTCCCACTAAGTGCAAACCAGATGGGATGGTGTATTGCTGCAGAATGCTGTGGTAGCCATGCTGGTTAAGTGTGCCTTGAATTCTAAATAAATCACTGACAGTGTCACCAGAAAAGCCCCCCACACCATCACACCTCCTCCTCCATGCTTCACGGTGGGAACCACACATGCAGACATCATCCATTCACGAACTCTGCGTCTCACACGGTTGGACACACGGTTGGAACCAAAAATCTCAAATGTGGACAGACCAAATGACAGGTTTCCAATGGTCTAATTGCTTGTGTGTCTTGGCCTAAGCAAGTCTCTTCCTCTTATTGGTGTCCTTCAGTAGTTGTTTCTTTGCAGAAATTCAACCATGAAGGCCTGATTCACGCAGTCTTCTCTGAACAGTTGATGTTGAGATGTGTCTGTTACTTGAACTCTGCAATTTCTGAGGCTGGTAACTCTAATGAACTTATCCTATGCAGCAGAGGTAACTCGGGGTCTTCCTTTCCTGTGGCAGTCCTCATGAGAGACAGTTTCGTCGTTGCACTTGATGGTTTTTGCGACTGCACTTGATTCACTGAACCTCATCTCTTAAAGTAATGATGGACTGTCATGTCTTTGTTTATTTGAATGGTTTTTGCCATAATATGGACTTGGTCTTTTACCAAATAGGGCTACCTTCTGTTTACCACCCCTACCTTGTCACAACACAACTGATTTTCTCAAATGCATTAAGAAGGAAATAAATTCCACCAATGAACTTTTAACAAGGCACCCCTGTTAATTGAAATGCATTCCAGGTGACTACCTCATGAAGCTGGTTGAGAGAATGCCAAGCGTGTGCAAAGCTGTCATCAAGGCAAAGGGTGGCTACTTTGAAGCATCTAAAATATCAAATATGTTTTGATTTGTTTAACACCTTTTTGGTTACTACATGATTCCTTGTGTTATTTCATAGTTTTGATGTCTTAAACTATTATTCTACAATGTTGAAAATAGTAAAAAATAAACCTTGAATGAGTAAGTGTGTCCAAACTTTTGACTGGCACTGTGGGTAACGATAAAGTGACTAGGAAACTGGATAGATTATAAACAGTAACAGCAGCGTATGGGATGAGTCAAAAGAGTTAGTGCAAAGCGGGTCAATGCAGATATTCCAGGTAGCTATTGCGGTGATGCAGCCAGTCAAGATGCTCTCAATGGTGCAGCTGTAGAACTTTGAGGATCTGAGGGCCCATGTCAAATCTTTTCAGCCTCCTGCGGGGGAAGAGGCATTGTCGTGCCCTCTTCACGACTGTGTTGGTGTGTGTGGACCATGATAATCTTAACACCGAGGATCTTGAAGCTCTCGATCTGCTCTACTACAGCCCCATTGATGTGGATCGGGGCGTGCTCGTCCCTCCGATTCCAGTCCTACCACCATCGTGTCGTCAGCAAACTTAACAATGGTGTTGGAGTTGTGCGCGGCCACGTAGTCGTGGGTGAACAGGGGTTACAGGAGGGGACTAAGCACGCACCCCCGTGTTGAGGGTCAGCGTGTCGAATGTGTCGTTGCCTATCCTCACCACCTGGGGGAGGGCAGTCAGTAAATCCATTGATTGTGGCCTGTGGAATATTGTCCCATTCCTCTTTACTGGCTGTGCGAAGTTGCTGGATATTGGCGGGAACTGGAACATGCTGTTGTACAAGTCGATCCAGAGCATCCCAAATATGTTCAATGGGTGTCTGGTGAGTATGCAGGTCATGGAAGAACTGGGACATTTTCAGCTTCCAGGAATTATGTACAGATCCTTACGACATTGGGGCCGTGCATTATGCTGAAACATGAGGTGATGGCGGCAGATGAATGGCACGACAATGGGCTTCAGGTATCCTTCACGGTATCCCTGTGCATTCAAATTGCCATTGATAAAATGCAATTGTGTTCATCGTCCGTAGCTTATGCCTGCCCATACCATAACCCCACCACCACCATGGGGCACTCTATTCTCGATGTGATGTTGACATCAGCAAACAGCTCGCCCACACAACGCCATACAGGCGTCTGACATCTGCATGGTACAGTTGAAATCGGGATTCATCCGTGAAGAGCACACTTCTCCAGCATGCCAGTGGCCATCGAAGATGAGCATTTGCCCATTTAAGTCAGTTACGAAACTGAACTATAGTCGGGTCAAGACCCTGGCGAGGACGGAGACGGTTTCTGACAGTTTGTGCAGAAATTCTTGGGGTGTGCAAACCTACAGTTTCATCAGCTATCCAGGTGGCTGGTCTAAGATGATCCCGAAGGTGCTGTACAAATCTTTTTGCCCATGCTGGCGCTTCAGACTGCTATATCAGTCTGCTAATACATGACTATTAAAGGCCCAGTGCACTAACTTTGTGAGAAATGTTTTTTCTATTAATATATATATATTTTCTTCTAATTTTCCAGGGGGTGCTGCAGAACCCTCTGCACCCATACTTCTCATGGCTATGGCCACACCTGTCAGGTGGATGGATTATGTTGGCAAATGAGAAATTATCACCAACAAGGATGTAAACAATTTGTGCACAAAGTTTGAGAAAAATGTTTTTTGTGCGTATGGAACATTTCTGGGAACATTTATTTCACATAATAAAACATGTGACCAAAACTTTACATGTTGTGTTTAAATGTTTGTTCAGTGTATGTTCAGTGTATGTTCAGTGTTTGTTCAGTGTATGTTCAGTGAAGCAGGCTCTCTAATTCCTTTACCACTATATCTTCAGACAGGGTTGTACATCGTTCATTCATCACTCAAAATTAGACTAGAGGTGAGGGTTGCAAAGGTCAACGGTTATGGCTATATCCGTCAGTCCATGTTCGTGAAAGTGTGTATGTATGTGTTTGTGAGTAAGTCAATGTATGCATGACATTTCCATTTCCATATACAGGAAAAACAACAATTTTGCATATCTATTCTATGTTGCCTTTACTCTGACAGTGTTTTCTAATTCTTCAATACACAGAGAACACTAATAGCCTGTATACTGTCTCTCCACTTATTTACATTACACAACAGAGTCATATTCACTAGGCCCCAAACAAAGAAAACATACTAAAACAGCAAGGGACATCCTGACTTTGTCCTGTAAGAAATGCTCGTTTTCGTTTTCTGTTGCAAAACAGTTTGCTACGTTTTGATACGGTTCGCAATAATGAATGCAACCCTGTAGGCTTGCTGGGAATCGTCCATTGTATGTAGTGATCTCTACATTTACTCCGACATCAACATCCAAGGAGTGAGAATGGATTTTTCTGTCACCAAGGACAACAAACACATAATCCTACTGAATTCTCTTCACAACATGCAATCTGGTCTCAGAGAAAGACTTATAATACTATACGTCCTCCAAGATATATTAGATATATTATAATATATATAATAATAAATTAATAAATTTATAATATATATAATATATATTATAAGTTACAACATCCAATTCGTATGCTATTTATTGTATGATCAGGTAAAACATATACTCTACGTCCTCTCATTCCTATGATATTGTACAACTGCTATTCCATTCATAATGTAACCTAACATAATGTATCATACTAAATTAAGGAGAACGGAGTTTCTTACCAAATCTTACATGTTGATATTTTCTATATATTTTTGATGTTCTCTTATGCTCAATGCTGAATTCTCTGCCTAAATTAATCTATCACTAGTTTCTGTCAACCATGAGATCTGAGTACTGTACCAACAGCATATAGGACCAGTGAGGGTTGGATAATTTTCAGATGAACATGGCTCTGGTCAAAAGTAGTGCACTATTTAGGGATAGGGTGCCATTTGGGATGCATATGAACAGTGGATCAATAAGGTTGACTCACTGTTGTGGTTTTCCCATGTGAACACCAAACATCATGCTTGCAAAACAAATTCAGAAAATAAAAATGATTTAAAATATAAAAATAATTAAGTTACAATTTACAGTTAAGGAAAAATACCTACATACAGTATGTATAGGTATTTTAAAATGGATTAAGAATTTGGCAGTGGTTCTTTCTTGTATCTGCACTTTCATTTATCTACCAGTGGAGGGCAGTAAAGACAATGGCATACACTTATTCAGATGTTACGCGACCCTGTTGTTTCATGGACTCCTATTTACAATGACAGCCTACCCCGGCCAAACCCTACCCAAACAACGCTGGGCCAATTGTGTGCCGCCCTATGGGACTCCCAATCACAGCTGGTTGTGATACAGCCTGGAATTGAACCAGGGTCTGTAGTGACGCCTCTAGCACTGAGCTGCACCACTCGGGAGCCCTAAAACAAACAAGGTAATGATTATGGCAGCCCCATGTGTACATACATGTTTAATAGTCTGTACAATTACTTAAAAAACAAATTATATAAATGCAGAGAACTTGCCTACGAATTGAACAACGAAACAACTTCTCTGTCCCAGACAACTATATCTGAATATAGGCATACATTTAAGATGCATATACCACAACCCCATTCCTTTAATTAACCTTTGACCTACCAGCATCATCACCCACTTACCCGGAGTAAGTTGTTCCAAGAGACCACTTTCTCTGGAAAAGATACACTACTAAAGTATGTGGACGTTCTTTACACCACTCCAGCCGACGCTTGGCATTGCCATGGTGATCTTAGGCTTGTGTGCAGCTTCTCGGCCATGGAAACCCATTTCATGAAGTTCTCGACCAACAGTTCTTGTGCTGACGTTGCTTCCAGAGGCAGGTTGGAACTCAGTAATGAGTGTTGCAATGGAGGACAGATGATTTTTACCTGCTACGCTCTTCTGCATTCGGCGGTCCCATCCTGTGAGCTTACGTGGTCTACCACTTCGCGGCTGGGCCGTTTTTTGCCGTATTCACAATAACAGCACTTACTGGCGCAGCTCTAGCAGGGCAGAAATTTGACCAACTGACTTGTTGAAAAGATAGCATCCTTTGTAGCTTAGTTGGTAGAGCATGGTGATTTCAATATCAGGGTTATGGGTTTGATTCCCACGGGGGACCAGTATGAAAATGTCTGCACTCACTACTTACTGTAAGTTGCCCTGGATAAGAGCATCTGCTAAATTACTAAAATGTCAATCCTATGGCGGTGCCATGTTGAAAGTCACTGAGCACTTCAGCCAATCTACTGCCAATGTGTGTCTATAGAGATTGCATGACTGTGTGCTTGATTTTATACAGCAACGGTGTGGCTGAAATAGCCAAATCCACTAATTTGAAGGGGTCCACATACTTTTGTAAATATAGTGTATGTTTTCAAAACTGTTTTTTTAATTATTTACAGGGATGCACAACATACTGAAATATATGTAAATATCTTTGTTAGAAAGAAAACTATATTTCCCTTGAAGGGGTGATGCTGAATGTAACAAATGGCTTTCCCCTACACTCAAAACCACACGAAGGCTTCGGCCAGGATTGAATCCAAGGCACGTTGTAGAGCAGCATATTGTGTTTGACTTTTAAATGTCATTTACACTTGAGCTGACATCCACAGCATTGTTGACAGTAGGTTGGCTTGCATCCACCACAACTTTTCCATCACTGGCCTCCTGTAAAGCCTCTCCTGACATTTACAATGTATTCATTTAGCAGACACTGTTATTCAGAGTGACATACAGGAGCAATTAGGGTTAAGTGCCTTGCTCAAGGGCACATCAACATATTCTTCACCTAGTCGGCTCAGGGATTCGACCTGACGGTTACTGGCCCAACGCTCTTAACCACTAGGCAACCTGCCACCCTGGTAGAGGAGTAATGTTCCTTTGTTTCCCTCAGTTCTCCAAGTGGTCTTAGCTTCTGATGAGTCAGGGCATGTCAGTCTTGTCTGACTGTTGTTTGGGAACCCAATGAAAGACCGTGTGAGCTGAACAACAGCGGAGTGCGGCCATCATTGCTCTTGAAGGTCAACTAACTGGCATTAATTGGATCACCCATTATAATTCTGTTAGCTAACACATAGCTCCACTGTTTGTAGAGCTGAAAGTGTGAAGTCACAACAACAAAATGCAATGTAGCCTATTATTACAATTTGGGGAAAAATGAATTTAAGTGTATGTAATGAGTAAATCATCGTTGTTGAACTAGAAGTTGTTGAACTAAAAAACACAGCTCTCCCATTGTTGTGTTGCTGCCTTGCATAGAATTACATTGTTTTATTTAGACCTATCTACTTTACTGAGCATCTGATGAGGAAGAAGAATCACTGGAAGAGCTTGAGGAGCCCCTTACTTCCTGCAGGTTGACGTCGTCTAGGAGCCTATCACGGGATTCTGCACTATCATGATGCTGCTCCAGGAGTGTTGCGTCTACCATGGTGGACTGGCCATGCCTCCGACCACTGTACATTTGTGAGGGTGTAAATTGGCGTGACACTACTACTGGGTCTCTCTCTAACTGCCGGGAGAGAGGGACGGAAGATGAACGGGAGATGTGGTTGGGATGAACGAAGTGCCCGCTCCATGGAGCCCCCATAGGAATGGGGTGAAATGGCGGTTCAATCTTTGCATCCCTCCGCGGCAGCCTGCTCCCCTGCAGTGGTTGGGCAGCCACCCTAACGCGAGTCTCATCATTTATTCTGACTCTTCTGTGTGAAAGGTCACCGTTTGGGTTACAGTTCGAGGTTGGTTTGTCCATGTGACTTTGTCCTCTCTTGAGGACAGTTTTGGGGGTCTTGTGGTTCTGGTTGTACAGGACTTCCATGTCCTCCCCAACCCCACCTTTCATCAACCGTCTGCCCTTTCTCCTGGTCCTCTGTGTCACCATCCATTGCACAGAGCACACAAGATCTGCCAAGTTCAGTAGCAGAGACAGGGAGGCAGCCGCCAGCATGAAGTTGAGCATGATGGTCTTCTCTGTGGGGCTGGAAATGTAGCACTCCACCATGGACGTACAGGGAAATTCATAACACTGGAAGCTCCTGGGGACAGAGAAGCCATAGAGGTAGTACTGGCCGGCACTGAACGCTGCCTCCAGCAGAATCCGCAGTATCACATCCAGAAGATAGGCACTTACAAAGTTAGGTGTTCCTTTTGGTAGAGCGTGTAGAGGGGTGCACAGAGTGCCTGCTCCGGTCTGACTTCTGCTCCCAGAGAAATAGTTCCCTCTGATACGGAGAGTTGACGATACTTTGTGGATGATATAAGAGATGAACATCAGGTGAGGGAGACAGAGCATGATCAGTTGGAACAGCCAGAAGCGGAAGAGGGAGAGGGGAGCAAAACTGTCGAAGCAGACGTTGGTGCAGCCCGGCTGGATGGTGTTGCACACAAAGTGCTCCTGCTCGTCCCGGAAGAGGGGATAGCCAGAGAACAGGAGGATGAGTAACCTCAGGACCACCATCAAGATCAACCATGTCTTCCCTGCAGTAACAGCAAATCAATTAAATATTCACTCACACACATTTAAACATTTTGGTAATTTAGCAGATGCTCTTATCCAGAGCAGCTTCCAGTCAGTGCATTCAACTAAGGTAGGTAAGACAACCACATATCACAGTCATTGCAAGTACAACAAAGATAATTTTAGTGTTAGATACTCTTGAAAAAAATCTTCATGTCAGTAACATGAACTATCCCATACATACAGCATCTACAGGCTCATCTACATACAGTACAGTATGTCCACGTGGCGGAAAGGAAAACCTACCCAGAAAAGTGACGTTGTGATTGAAAGTAATGAAGAGTATTTCCATTAGGCCCGTCTTCTCCATGATAAAAACAACAAGCAGCTCACCCCATAGAGATCCTGTCTGTATACCTTGATCCAATCTAGATTACTCAGCAAGGGTCCATTTCAGTCCAATCAATCCAGTTCAGTTCAACTCAATCAATTCACTTCAATTCAAATCAGTCCAATTCAAATCCAAGTACCTCATTTGGTTGTAGAGAAGTGGCTCCAGAGTAAGTTGTCAGTTCCCCAGAGTGTATGTCTACTAGACTATAGATCTCTCTCAAGTGTTATAAACAGCTCAGTGGTGCCAGGCAGGGTCCTCTCTCTGCTATTATTATCACATCCAAATCATGTTACCATCAAAGCATTGCTAGGATATTTCAACAAAATACACTGATCTAAGACAACTGGACGGGTCTACATAAAAGAAGCATCGTGATTATAGAATGTTATTCGAATTGAGGTGACCAGGTTAAAGGTTATAGGACAATAATGAGAATTGTAGCTTTGTGCCCAAATGGTGGCGATCTTGGCCTCCTGTCCATTAACCTCAATACACAGGCTTCCTCACATTCGTTCGGAAATAGCAGTGATTAATGATACTTGGGTGTGCATCCCAAATGGCACGCTATTTCCTATATAGTGCACTGCTTTTTTACCCGAGCCGTATGGGCCCTAGTCAAAAGTAGTGGACTACATAGGGATTGGGTGCTATTAGGATGCATTTTTGGGGATATGGTAACGCGAGACTACATCTCCATGAAGACATTTTAATGGTCATGTCAAGACGACAGCTGCTACATGTTGGATATGTAACAGTATGGCTTCTGTCCCTCTTCTAGCACACAGCCAACTAGCTCGCAATTCCACATTGGCTACAAATAGACTGCTAATAGGGGGATTTAATGATTAGCATACACACGTGATCTAACAAGTTCTCCACATATAAACATAAATGAATACAACAGTCAGACAAACGCTTTGGAAATAAGTGTATTTTACACTTTCATGTGTTGTCCTCTTGGATTTCTAAACTGTACAAATAGTTTTCACCCAAAAATAAATGAATCAAAATCAAAAGACATTTTCTTTTATTACAAACATGGATCAACGGCTTCATATAAATATTTCAAAATTAAGTTAATGATCGCATCATCACTTTAATACTTGATTATACACTGTACAGTTTATTTTCAAAATAATTCATACAATTGTAGTGCTTCAGTTGTCAGTAGGGTCTTCTTGACAAATGAAAAAACACAAATAAAAGTTGATCATGAATATAACAATATTAATATATTTATTAGACAAAATCAAACTGTATAACGTTTGGAGGAGCTATGTTATATAGAAGTTGGCTCAGTGTTCAGGTTTTTGTTCTTAAACAAATAAAGAAACATTGTAGCTTAAAACATAGAGTTCTAAAACAAAAAACACAAGTCATGCTTCACACGGTGTATCAAGTATGATAACCCATTTCTATCCTTTCATTGGTCACCTTCTTGTCAATATAACCTACTTTGAATCCTGTGGATGACACATTCACAGTAGCTAAATACTCACATTTACACTACATGGCCAAAGGTATGTGGACACATATTAATCATGGGCATTAATGTTGGTCCCCGATTTGCTGCTATAACAGCCTCTTCTTGAATAGGCCTGGCTCTCAGTCGGCGTTCCAATTCATCCCAAAGGTGTTCGATGAGGTTGAGGTCAGGGCTCTGTGCAAGCCAGTCAAGTTCTTCCACACTGATCTCGACAAACCATTTCTGTATGGACCTCGCTTTGTACACGGGAGCATTGTTATTCTGAAACAGGAAAGGACCTTCTCCAAACTGTTGCCACAAAGTTAGAAGCACAGAATCGTCTAGAATGTCATTGTATGCTGTATCGTTAAGATTTCCCTTCACTGGAACTAAGGGGCCTAGCCTAAACCATGAAAAACAGCCCAAGACCATTATTATTCCTCCTCCACCAAACTTAACAGTTGGCACTATGCATTCGGGCAGGTAGTGTTCTCCTGGCTTTCGCCAAACCCGGATTCGTCCGTTGGACTGCCAGATGGTGAAATGTGATTAATTCCTCAGGAGAACACATTTCCACTGCTCCAGAGTCCAATGGCGGTGAGCTTTACACCCCTGCAGCCGACGCTTGGCATTGCGCATGGTGATCTTAGGCTTGTTTGCGGATGCTCGGCCATGGAAACCCATTTCATGAAGCTCCCGACGAGTTCTTGTGCTGACGTTCTTCCAGAGGCAGTTTGGAAATCAGTAGTGAATGTTACAACCGAGGACAGACGATTTTTACGAGTTACGCGCTTCAGCGGTCCCTTTCTGTGAGGTTGTGTGGCCTACCACTTTGTGGATGAGCCATTGTTGCTCCTTGATGTTTCCACTTCACAATAACAGCACTTAAAGTTGCCCAAGGAAGCTCTAACAGGGCAGAAATTTGACGAACTGAATTGTTGGAAAGGTGGCTTCTTATGACGGTGCCACATTGAAAGTCACTGAGCTTTTCAGTAAGGCCATTCTACTGCCAATGTTTGTCTGTGTGCTCAATTCTATACACCTGTCATCAAGAGATGTGTCTGAAATAGCCGAATCCACGAATTTGAAGGGGTGTCCACACACATTTGGCCATGTAGTAAAGCATTGATGAATTTAGCTGCAGATCTGAATATAACATTCTGAGTATTGGGATGTACAGTAACTAGGGAGATATACTAGTGGAAAGGTACCCACTGGGCACAGACGTCAGTTCAACGTCTATTTCTTATTTACATAAAAAGTTTAGGTTAAAAGTTCAGTGAAAAAAGTACTTTTTTCAAATCCAATCAGTTTTCCACATTGATTCAACGTAATCACATTGAATTGTTTTGTTGAAATGATGTGGAAACCATGTTGATTCAACGTCATCACATTGAATTCTTTTGTTGAAATGATGTGGAAACCATGTTGATTCAACGTCATCACATTGAATTGTTTTGTTGAAATGATGTGGAAACCATGTTGATTCAACGTCATCACATTGAATTATTTCGTTGAAATGATGTGGAAACCATGTTGATTCAACGTCATCACATTGAATTGTTTCGTTGAAATGAAGTGGAAACCATGTTGATTCAACGTCATCACATTGAATTGTTTCGTTGAAATGATGTGGAAACCATGTTGATTCAACGTCATCACATTGAATTGTTTCGTTGAAATGATGTGGAAACCATGTTGATTCAACGTCATCACATTGAATTGTTTTGTTGAAATGATGTGGAAACCATGTTGATTCAACGTCATCACATTGAATTGTTTAGTTGAAATGATGTGGAAACCATGTTGATTCAACGTCATCACATTGAATTGTTTCGTTGAAATGATGTGGAAACCATGTTGATTCAACGTCATCACATTGAATTGTTTCGTTGAAATGATGTGGAAACCATGTTGATTCAACGTCATCACATTGAATTGTTTTGTTGAAATGATGTGGAAACCATGTTGATTCAACGTCATCACATTGAATTGTTTCGTTGAAATGATGTGGAAACCATGTTGATTCAACGTCATCACATTGAATTGTTTCGTTGAAATGATGTGGAAACCATGTTGATTCAACGTCATCACATTGAATTGTTTCGTTGAAATGTGGAAACCATGTTGATTCAACCAGTTTTTGCCCAGTGGGTAGTAAAGTAATATGGTCAATTTGTTTGAACATGAACAAAATAATTGTGTTCATTAAGAACTAAATGTTTCTGGAATTTGAATGTAGATCCCCAGTAGAAACGCCTGCACAGCTAGAATGCTGTTTTACCTGATCAAATGATGTCTGCAGGTACTAGGGTTTGGTCGGCTATAGCAGTAGGCAGTGAAAACAACCTTATGAACACAAAATGAATATAAACCCTTCCACCAAAAGTTACAGAACCATCTCCAAAGGCAACCAACTGTCTGTCGTGCCACGCCAGCTTGGACAGTCTAGGACCCATGATCCTATTCATTAGTGCACGACAAAGCAAAACCTTTTCAACGGAAACCGTTTCTTAATGGACAAGTTCAGTTCATCCAACCGTTTCAGTCCTTTTTCTTTCGTTTGGTACGACCCAGGAAAAGAGGTCAAATGACACTGAAATGTTGTTTTCTGACAACTTCTCTGTTGGTTTGCTGCTACAACGCATAAAGCTAATGTTTCCACAGTGATGGTTGGCTGGCTACTTCTGATGGTCTTGATGGTCACCTGGCTGCTTCTGTCCACAGAAAACTGTGATGTCATGAGATCTCTTAACAGTCATCTTTATGTTGTATCACAAAGAAGCTTTCATTTGTCTTACTCTTAACAGTCAGTGAACTACCAGTCCTATAGAGAACTCTTCCCTGTGTTACAGGAGCGGAGGCACTGTGAAGGCATCTATCTGTGACAAGGTCGGTCTGTCTATCCAGGTTCGGGTTGCAGAATTCGGGTAACTTTTCCAAAATTCCCCAGGAATCCAGATTGGATGATTCCCGGAATCAGCAGGAAATCGGGAATCCTCCAATCAGGTATTCTGGAAAACCTGGGAATTTTACCATGCTGGTCTCTATCCCAGCCTCAGGCCTAGTCTCAGGCCCAGTCTCAGGCCCAGTCTCAGGAGTGGTCTACGTTCCTGGTTGTTAGGAAAGGATGGCAGGGACCCATCGCACCCCGACCAGATTGTCCACGCTCGCTGAGCGCTTCTTGGCAGCTCTCCTGGCATCCTTGTACTTGTCGTCACATAACCTTGAGATCGCCTGCAGGAGCAACAAACATGATGAATCGATAAACAAACTCGCTTGAACAGAACTGTTACTGCCCTTCAGGTATAGACTAAAAGAGTTAGTTAAAGTGTTAAACCAAGACTATTCAGAGGATCAGCTGCCATCAACACAAGCCATTTTCAGATCAGCCGTTGACACAAAGTGCTCTATAGTAACCCAGCCTACCCTCTACTGCATAGCCTCTGCTTCTCTTGAGGTCTTGGCCGGGCTACTGTAAAATCACCTTGTGACAGCTGCTAATGTAAAAAGGGCTTTCTAAATAAATCTAGTTATTGATAAACAGCTAAATTGAGCAGTGGCTCACCTCTAGTCTCTGGGCTTTGTCCCGGCTCAGGAGCTCCAGAGGGAAGCTCAGGTTGTTGGTCTCTGACAGTGAGCGCAGGTCAAAGTAATACTTGGCATAAACACTTGATGGAACGTTGATGTTGAACTGCAAAAGCTCCAGAAACTGACGCTCCAGCTCGTTCCTGTTGAGAAAAAATTTAGAATATATGTTTTTCACAACAAATGATGGCACTCAGCTCACTGTCCTAGAGATCGACACCAACATATTAGGGGCACATATCCAAAACATCAGTGTAAAAAACGAATTGCTGAATGTACAGTACATGGTTTTGATTTCACAATGTGGTCCAGTGTCAGACCTACAGTAAGTCAGTCAAGTCTGAGCTTTCCAGAAACACTGTGTACACACTAAATGTGAGCAGCAAAACAGGGCAGCTGAAATTAGCCAGCAGAAGTCCCTGATTTATTTTCTTCTTACATGTCCTCCACGGTGATGTCTTTGAGGATCTGGCAGTAGTCTACGTTCCAAACAGCCTGGTCATCCCAGACCTTAGAGGCCAGCAGAATGGCTCCCAGTACCATACGCTTCCAGTTCTCTGGGCCAATGTCTATCTCTGCATACGTCAGCAGCCTCTCAACGTACACCTGAAAAACACAGTGGGAAAATGAATACTAAAGTCATGAGGTAATTGAGGCAACTAACTTTGTGATATTGGCTGCTTCCCATATAACACCGTATTGCCTAAATAGTATGTTCATCTCCTGATAATGCGTGGCACACACAGAGCCATATTACAAATCTGACCCGTATCTGAAGCTTGATTCATACAGTAACCTCCTGTGAAATCCCTCTTAACCCACCTCTTCTCACCCGAGGCACACCACCCCCCATCCCTCCTCCATCCCTCACCCCTACTCCCATACAGCCCCCTATCCCTCCCTCCCTCTCCTCACTCCCACATAGCCCCCCTCAGCTCCCCCCTATTCACACACAGCCCGCTCATCCCTCCTCCCTCCCCCTAATCACACACATCCCCCCGATCCCTCATCCATCCCACCTACTCCCACACAGCCCCCCTCAGTCCCCAGGGCCATCCTCCCTCCCTCCCCCTACTCCCCCTCAGCCCCCAGGGCCCTCTCAGGATGACCTCCTGAGAGAAGACAAGGATGTGTGTAAATTGAAGACAAGGCCACAACGTTGGTGCATCGAAATGTCACTTGGTGTGTGGAGAATGTGCTTCTGTGATGCTGACGTTAACTCTGCTCTGGCTGCAGACCATCTGTGTGTTCCTCTGGCAGTAGAGTAGTAGACCCAGGCCTTTTACTGTACATTTGTGCAGTAGAGGACAGAGTGGCTAACTGGCTTTGGCCCCTGGCGGTTGGCCTAATTTTCCTCCACTGCTGCTCATGTCAGTGAATATCACTGGCTCTGACACTGGCTGCCAGCCGCCCACAGACACAGGCTAGTTAGGAGGCTTCTTCTGACAGAATTGGCCTGCATCCCAATTCCCTATATAGGCCTTGGTCAAAAGAAGTGCACTAAATAGGGAAAAGGGTGACATTTGGGAAGCAACCACAGGCTAGTTAGCAGCCTCTGACAGACTGACTGACATGATGATCAGCCTGAGACAGGAACACTCCAAGCCCGAGTCTGACCAAGGATAGACAGACAGGCAGTAACCAACAAGACACCAGTTGATCAAACATAAAATGCTGTAGCTAAAGGGGAGAGAATAACTTGGTGGAGAGTTCTGTCTGCCCTGTCTGAGAAGGTGTCAGACGAGTTGAGAATTAACTTTTCTAAAAATATATACAGTGCCTTGCGAAAGTATTCGGCCCCCTTGAACTTTGCGACCTTTTGCCACATTTCAGGCTTCAAACATGATGCAGCCAAGAGGCCCATGATCACTCTGGATGAACTGCAGAGATCTACAGCTGAGGTGGGAGACTCTGTCCATAGGACAACAATCACTCGTATATTGCACAAGTCTGGCCTTTATGGAAGAGTGGCAAGAAGAAAGCCATTTCTTAAAGATATCCATAAAAAGTGTTGTATAAAGTTTGCCAAAAGACACCTGGGAGACACACCAAACATGTGGAAGAAGGTGCTCTGGTCAGATGAAACCAAAATTGAACTTTTTGGCAACAATGCAAAACGTTATGTTTGGCGTAAAAGCAACACAGCTGAACACACCATCCCCACTGTCAAACATGGTGGTGGCAGCATCATGGTTTGGGCCTGCTTTTCCTCAGCAGGGACAGGGAAGATGGTTAAAATTGATGGGAAGATGGATGGAGCCAAATACAGGACCATTCTGGAAGAAAACCTGATGGAGTCTGCAAAAGACCTGAGACTGGGACGGAGATTTGTCTTCCAACAAGACAATGATCCAAAACATAAAACAAAATCTACAATGGAATGATTCAAAAATAAACATATCCAGGTGTTAGATTGGCCAAGTCAAAGTCCAGACCTGAATCCAATCGAGAATCTGTGGAAAGAACTGAAAACTGCTGTTCACAAATGCTCTCCATCCAACCTCACTGAGCTCGAGCTGTTTTGCAAGGAGGAATGGGAAAAAATGTCAGTCTCTCGATGTGCAAAACTGATAGAGACATACCCCAAGCGACTTACAGCTGTAATCGCAGCAAAAGGTGGCGCTACAAAGTATTAACTTAAGGGGGCTGAATAATTTTGCACGCCCAATTTTTCAGTTTTTGATTTGTTAAAAAAGTTTGAAATATCCAATATATGTCGTTCCACTTCATGATTGTGTCCCACTTGTTGTTGATTCTTCACAAAAAAATACAGTTTTATATCTTTATGTTTGAAGCCTGAAATGTGGCAAAAGGTCGCAAAGTTCAAGGGGGCCGAATACTTTTGCAAGGCACTGTAGGTCTAATTTATGACACCTCTGATGAAACAAGTGTCCCATTGGTAAGCTACCTGGTCAAAAGTAGTGCACTATGTAGGGTATAGGGTCAGGTGCCATTTGGGACGCAAACAATGGAGTCAACCAGTCCCCCTCCTTTACCAGTGTAACAATGGCACATTCTGCAGTGAGCTGAGCAGCGCTGAACAGCGTCCGGACGAAGCGGTAGATCTGCTTCTGCTCGGGGTCGTGTTTGTCATAGTCAGACGGCACTTCAGATTTCTGAGAGAGTAGAAGAACATGAAGGCAATACGAACATGGTCACTGTATAAAACTAAATGTATAGATTCATCCATAAAGGCACACACACACACACACACACACACACACACAGTGGGTCAATATGAATACAGGAACGGATTGCATTGGCTGTTACCGAGAGAGGGTGAAGCTTCTCGTCAAAAATGTCTTGCCGCATTCCTCCATCTGTGTCCCTGAAACAGGTCATTCAGGAACGCTCAAAGGTCAAATATTTTACTGGACTGTTACACTAGCTAACCAAACTCTCCATTCAAGGCATTGCTTGCTCACAGTGATAGAGTATTCTTACCTATTCTTGATATGGTAATATATTGCAAGAGATACACTGTAAAGAAAGAAGGGTAGCTGTTAAAGCATTTGTCACAACCAGTACTTTCTGTCTGTCCCATAGGTCAACCCATGTAAACGGAACTGGGACATACACTCACCATTTAATGGTGAATTTAAGATTGGGCTGACTGACTGTGTTGTCATCCAGGAAGATGGTGGAACAGGAGCTGTGTTTTCTTCTAGTTGATCCATGCTATAAAAATGAAATAGAATTACAAATACACATCTCTACATTGCTGCAATTATAGAAGTTGACCATTAGTCGAGGGCATTTTGTTACTCTACTGAGGCTACCTCCTCAAATGTAGCATGCGATGGACATGCGTGGCAAATTAAGACATAATTGTGTATTCACTATTTAAAGATTGCTAATCATTGTCAATCATGCAGAGGGTCCTTCACCCCTAACATGTTACCATGAATGATGCAAGTCAGCCCTAACTATATGAATTTAACATGATGTCACATGAGTAGTAATGAAATGGATCCATGGAGGACACACGTAAATAATGTTGTACCTTACCTTTGACTCGTCAATGTGTGTTAACTTGTAAAACAATATAAAGAATTACCATGGGCAATTCATACATTATTATGAGTCCGTTACAAAGACTAACTGTCCAATATAAGGAAATAATATATTAGCCTGAATCTATATTTAATACGTATTTAATACTCACATGATTGATGAAGAGGCTCTTTCTTTTTTCACGCACTAAACAGAGATAAGAAGAGAAAGATTGAGAAAGGCTCTTATCCTTTGTTATCAGCATTGTCCTAGAGCAGCGGTATTCAATGCCGGGGTCACGAACTGCAGTGGGGTCGCCAAAATGATGATATTTAGTTTTTACAAAACATGAAGAGTACAGGTTATTTTCTGGGACAATATACAAATGTTTTTGAGAAAGATACATTTTGAAAAATAAAATGTTATTGAGTAAATATATTTATTGGTTGATAAGAGATGAAAATGTAATGAGTTGAAGGTTATTTGTTGATGTAAAAATCTAAATGTACAGATTCTAAGGTTTTGTCATTAGATTTGGGATGGGGAGGGTTTGCGAGAAATTCGTGGCCAAAAAAATGTGGTTAGAAAAAAGCACAATGGCAGATGAGAGTTTCAGCAAGACATTCTGCACTGAAACAGCAACGCTTCTATGGACCCTACATGCGTTATTTGCAACATACTGTACAGCGAGAAGCGTAACCAAGTGTGCACAAAGAGGACAAAGTGGTTAATATCACACTATCAGAGATGATTCATTATGGTTAGGGCTGGTGACTGGTTATGAACAGAGAGTATTAGAGGCAGACATTACTCCACAGCTAGGGGGAAACAGAAGCACTCAGTATTACTGTACCTATACACTACTCACCACTTTTGCTGGACAACTCCACTGAAAAACAAACCAAAAGCCATCTACTTAATTTACCGGTTCAACTCAAACACACATCTATCCCTGGCTCTCACTTTAATACAATAGTATGTATCAAATGTAGCTTCTATCCTGGACAATTGTGTCACTTAACCTGCTATGCTAATACTGTCTTGTTACAGTATAACATAGCTAAGCATGACTCAAAGTTTCTAGAATCACTGTGTTGTTCTAAAATCCTTCCTAGTAAAATGGAAAGATTTATCAGTGAAAAACAGTGTGATAGGATGAGAATCCCAGAGGCTGTAGATACTGTAGTACTTCTAGGGAAACACCCCAGGGCAAGGCATACATTACCACACAGAGCTGAGCTGGCTGTGTTCACTGGAAGCAGTCTTGTGATCTGGGAATATCCTACTTTATAACATATTACAGAGGTTATACTGTATTGACAGTATCCATGAGTTTTCCCTGATAAACCTGTGTGTTTTCTTGGTCAGGTCACATGGTTAGGAAGAAACCCTGATACGTCCCCAATGGCACCCTGTTCCCTATATAGAATAGAGTGCCATTTGGGACGCAATCCTGGTTTTAGCTAAAGTCCTGAACGTGGAGTACAGGGCCTACCAGTATGTCCAAGTTAAATGCACCCGTTGAGTGACGTCAAAGATTCATAATTTTTTATTGATTGACTGAGAGCCACTCACCATCCGTCTGAGATTTGCTGAGGAATATTGTGCTGGCCCGAGGATGGTCAGAGGGGTTGTACTCCATGTTCAGCTCTGAGAAAACAAAGACAATCACTCTGTCAGTTACTGAATATAACACCCTATTCCCTTCACTTTAGGGCCCCGGTACAGGGAATAGGGTGCTATTTGAGACACAACCTAAATATTAACCTGTCGGATCAGATGTGTGGAGTTCCTCAAGTTACAACACAAATGTTTTGCAAGAGACAGAAAAACACCCTCTTGTTGAATATGAAAACATTTCATTGTAGACAAACACATGCAACTTACAACTGACCGCCAAAATGTAGGGGTGAGATGACATCATTTCAAAGGTTACATTTATACCCAAAGTTTCTCTCTCATCCATGCATTGGCCTCGTTGTTAACTCATTCAGCCAGTATATGACATCAGACAGAACATAGCCACATGCCTATTTCACACAATAGGGCCAAACCGAGCCAAACCAAGCTGAGCTGTACTGGGCTGGCCTGATTACACATCACGATAGTTGCTGGAAGCGTACTGGAAAGGACAATGTGAAAAGAAAATATCCAAACCAGCACAGTACAGTTCAGATGGACTCCATAGACAGACAGGATATGTGTCATACATATAGAGCTGTTGTGAAGGAAGTTGTCAAGGAGATGAGTCTGTGTTTATCCAGGACCTCCTGCCCTCACCTACCATCAACCAATCATGTCAATGTGGAGCTATACGGAGCCCTCTGCATTGTTACACATTTTGAGAGACACACGGTAGTGCGGTATGAAGCTCAATTTGGCCTCTGCATGCCTCCGGAGGCTTCGCAATTGCGTCACACCATCAACACGGAGCCTCCGACCACATTATCGGATCAAGTAAATTGGCTCTTACCTGCCGACGGTCATAAATAATAATAATATAATTAAAATACTAATTAATAGCTTTTCTGAAAAACACAGGCTATAGGAAATGAAAGAGTGAGCTGCCTTAACAGTGAAGCGCCATAGTGAAGCACTGCCTTAACAGTGAAGCGCCATAGTGAAGCACTGCCTTAACAGTGAAGCGCCATAGTGAAGCACTGCCTTAACAGTGAAGCGCCATAGTGAAGCACTGCCTTAACAGTGAAGCGCCATAGTGAAGCACTGCCTTAACAGTGAAGCGCCATAGTGAAGCACTGCCTTAACAGTGAAGCGCCATAGGATGCGTCCCGAATCACAGCCTATTCCCTATTCCATAGTGCACTACTTTTGACCAGAGCCCTGTGTGTTGTTTGTGTTATCTGCTGTCCCCTCTAGTACTCATATATAAATTGTTGTTTGTTTCTCTTCACTCTCACAGAGACATTGAAGAATGATTCATGCTTTGCGATTCAGGGCATTATCTACATCACGGCCTGGGTACAGTGAGACAAAAAAGTATTTAGTCAGCCACCAATTGTGCAAATTCTCCCACTTAAAAAGATGAGAGAGGCCTGTAATTTTCATCATAGGTACACTTCAACTATGACAGACTAAATGAGAAAAAAAATCCAGAAAATCACATTGTAGGATTTTTTATGAATTTATTTGCAAATTATGGTGGAAAATAAGTATTTGGTCACCTACAAACAAGCAAGATTTCTGGCTCTCACAGACCTGTAACTTCTTCTTTAAGAGGCTCCTCTGTCCTCCACTCGTTACCTGTATTAATGTCACCTGTTTGAACTTGTTATCAGTATAAAAGACACCTGTCCACAACCTCAAACAGTCACACTCCAAACTCCACTATGGCCAAGACCAAAGAGCTGTCAAAGGACACCAGAAACAAAATTGTAGACCTGCACCAGGCTGGGAAGAATGAATCTGCAATAGGTAAGCAGCTTGGTTTGAAGAAATCAACTGTGGGAGCAATTATTAGGAAATGGAAGACATACAAGACCACTGATAATCTCCCTTGATCTGGGGCTCCACGCAAGATCTCACCCTGTGGGGTAAAAATGATCACAAGAACGGTGAGCAAAAATCCCAGAACCACACACCTAGTGAATGACCTGCAGAGAGCTGGGACCAAAGTAATAAAGCCTACCATCAGTAACACACTACGCCGCCAGGGACTCAAATCCTGCAGTGCCAGACGTGTCCCCCTGCTTAAGCCAGTACAAGTCCAGGCCCGTCTGAAGTTTGCTAGAGAGCATTTGGATGATCCAGAAGAAGATTGGGAGAATGTCATATGGTCAGATGAAACCAAAATATAACTTTTTGGTAAAAACTCAACTCGTCGTGTTTGGAGGACAAAGAATGCTGAGTTGCATCCAAAGAACACCATACCTACTGTGAAGCATTGGGGTGGAAACATCATGCTTTGGGGCTGTTTTTCTGCAAAAGGACGAGGACGACTGATCCGTGTAAAGGACAGAATGAATGGGGCCATGTATCGTGAGATTTTGAGTGAAAACCTCCTTCCATCAATCAGCAAGGGCATTGAAGATGAAACGTGGCTGTGTCTTTCAGCATGACAATGATCCCAAACACACCACCCGGGCAGCGAAGGAGTGGCTTCGTAAGAAGCATTTCAAGGTCATGGAGTGGCCTAGCCAGTCTCCAGATCTCAACCCCATAGAAAATCTTTGGAGGGAGTTGAAAGTCTGTGGTGCCCAGCAACAGCCCCAAAACATCACTGCTCTAGAGGAGATCTGCATGGAGGAATGGGCCAAAATACCAGCAACAGTGTGTGAAAACTTTGTGAAGACTTACAGAAAACGTTTGACCTCTGTCATTGCCAACAAAGGGTATATAACAAAGTATTGAGTTAAACTTTTGTAATTGACCAAATACTTATTATCCACCATAATTTGCAAATAAATTCATTAAAAATTCTACAATGTGATTTTCTGTATTTTGTTTTCTCATTTTGTCTGTCATAGTTGAAGTGTACCTATGATGAAAATTACAGGCCTCTCTCATCTTTTTAAGTGTGAGAACTTGCACAATTGGTGGCTGACTAAATACTTTTTTGCCCCACTGTATATGAGCTACGGATGGGCGTTCATGTCTCACATCAAACAAATAGTTACACTCATATGCTATACATATGCTATAGTATGGTAAATTACCCTAATGGAGAAAAAGGTACTGAAGGATACTAATAAGCCACTATAGCTACCATTCATTTGGACTGTGTATAATGAAGTCTCCATGATAATGTCTGCAATGTGTCAAAATATACATTTGATACCATTGAACGCTACTCTAGCCCTCACAGAGTTACTTTTCCAGGGGCAACAGCACCTCAACAACACCACAACAACAACACCTCAACAACACCGCAACAACACCTCAACAACAGCTCAACAACAACAGCTCAATAACACCTCAACAACAACAGCTCAACAACAGCTCAACAACAACAACACCTCAACAACAACACCTCAATAACAACACCTCAACAACAGCTCAACAACAACAGCTCATTAACACCTCAACAACAACACCTCAACAACAGCTCAACAACACCTCCACAACACCTCAACAACAACACCTCCACAACACCTCAACAACAACACTTCAACAACAGCTCAACAACAACAGCTCAATAACACCTCAACAGCACCACAACAACAACAACACCTCAACAGCACCAGGAAATGGGGGTTTCATGCTCAAACAACAGGACTATTGGTACTACCTTAAATAATTGAATAGAATAAACTCAAACCACAAAGCTAGGCCAACTTCATATTCAAGAGTGAGAAAAGTCCCTTGAAGATAGCCTTGTACTGAAATGAGTACCTTGAAGAGCCTTTTTTGTCAATTCTGAATAAAGAACTGCCAGGAATGCAGGGAGGTCCTCTAACTCCTACAGTGGCCCAAACAGCACCCTATATAGTGCACTATTGGGCCCTGGTTAAAAGTAGTGCACTTTAAAGGGAATAGGGTGCCATTTGGTATGCACACAGCTCTACTGTATCCCTTCCCCTGGCAGGCAGACCCAGCCAGTAGATTACAGAACAATATACCACAGAACTGAACAGTCAATGGCAAGCTGCAAAGGAGTTGCTATGAGGGGTGTTAAAAGGAAAAATATGCTTTCTGCCTTGTGTCATTTATTCATTGTTTTTTCTTATCATCTTGTTTCAATACAACAAATGGCTACTGTGATGGGTGGAGAGACCTGGGGGTGCTGTTGCTGCTGATGAAGAGGTCTGAGGTGTTAGTCAGCAGCAGAGGGATATGACCTGGCGGCAACCCAGACAGAGAGCATGCTGGACTGGCTGTAGGCCAACTGACCCGGAGGGGTGTGCCAGAGCTGAGAGAGGCCCTTTTGGTTATAATTTTCGTTAGCTCGCTGAGACGTGGGGCAACTCTAAATGGGCTGACAGTGTGGATTAGTCTTGCATAAAACACAGCCATTCCGTCAATTTAGCACACTTATGCAACAGAAACCCAGGTTGTGTCTGAAATGGCATCCTATTCACTGTATATTGGACTACTTTTGACCAGGGCTAACAGGGCTTAGGTCAAAAGTAGTGCACTAAATAGGGAATAGGGTCCCATTTCGGACACAGACCCATAGTATTACACTGAGAGACGTTTCAACACATTCAGAAATTAGAACCAGGAGGTATTCAGAGGCAGAGGTCACTTGAACACAATTAGCGAAAGGGGGTCAGGCAATCCTCTGACAGAAACAAAACCCTGCAGTTCTGCACCATGGACAAGGAGGCAGGGTAGCCTAGTGGTTAGAGTGTTGGACTAGTAACCTGAAGGTTGCAAGTTCAAATCTCTGAGCTGACAAGGTACAAATCTGTCGTTCTGCCCCTGAACAGGCAGTTAACCCCCTAGGCCGTCATTGAAAATAAGAATTTGTTCTTAACTGACTTGCCTAGTAAAATAAAGGTAAAATTAAATTAAAAATGAAATAGTTTATGCCTGCCCAAACCATAATCCCACCATGGGGCACTCTATTCACAATGTTAATATCCGCAAACCGCTCACCCACATGAAGCCATAGACATGGTCTGCGGTTGTGAGGCCGGTTGGACGTACTGCCAAATTCTCTAAAACGACATTGGAGGCGGCTTATGGCCGAGAAATGAACATTCAATTCTCTGCCAACGGCTCTGGTGGACATTCTTGCACTCAGCATGCCAATTAGACGCTCCCTCAACAAGAGACATCTGTGGTATTGTGTTGTGTGACAAAACTTCACATTTTAGAGTGGACTTTTATTGTCCCCAGCACAAGGTGGACCTGTGTAATGATCATACTGTTTAATCAGCCACACATGTCAGGTGGATGGATTGTCTTGGCAAAGGAGAAATGCTCACTGACAGGGATGTAACAAACAAAACGCTTTTTGTGTCTATGTAACATTTCTGGGATCTTTTATTTCAGCTCATGAAACATGAGACCAACACTTGACATGTTGCGTTTATATTTTTGCTCAGTGTATATAAGCAAAACATATTATCTGTATTCGGAATGGTTAGCCAGACAAAATTAAATGTGCTTATTTATATAATGATTACAAGTTTGGGGGGATAAAAATGATTAATTGTTAAAGCATTAAACCTCTCACTTAAAGCTTCAGTTATACTAAAGTTATACTTAAACCCAGGGGTGCATGACCCCCTCCCCCACTGTCACGTTTGTCGTAATGAGTAGACCAAGGCGCAGCGTGAGTAGAGTTCCGGACTGCGGACCGTCTCAGGAGGTTCCGGACTGCGGACCGTCTCAGGAGGTTCCGGACTGCGGACCTTCGCCGGAAGCTCCAGACTGGGGACCGTCGCCGGAAGCTCCAGACTGGGGACCGTCGCCGGAAGCTCCAGACTGGGGACCGTCGCCGGAAGCTCCAGACTGGGGACCGTTGCCGGAAGCTCTGGACTGGGAACTGTTCCCGGAAGCTCTGGACTGTGGAGGTGCACTGGAGGCCCGATGCGTGGGACCGGCACAGGTGGCACCGGGCTGATGACACGCACCTCAGGGCAAGTGCGGAGAGGAGGCACAGGACGTACTGGACTGTGGAGGCGCACTGGAGACCTGATGCGTGGGACTGGTACAGGTGGCACCGGGCTGATGACACGCACTTCAGGGCGAGTGCGGAGAGGAGGCACAGGACGTACTGGACTGTGGAGGCGCACTGGAGACCTGATGCGTGGGACCGGTACAGGTGACACCAGGCTGATGACACGCACCTCAGCACGCCCGCTCTGCAGCGTTCTCAACGCCAGCACCTCTCTCCGGAATCTTGCATCGAGCTCCTCACTCGACTCCCTGACTGGCTCCATGTGCTCCCCTCAAAAAATTATTGGGGTTTCTGTGAGCTTCCACCCCGACGTTGTTGCTGTCCTCTCATGCTCCTAGGCGACTCCCGCCAAGGAAGGCAATCCTGTCCGCCAGGATTTCCTCCCAAGTCCAGGATCTCTTCCCATCCAGGATCTCTTCCCAAGTCCAGGATACTTCCTCCTCCTGGGCACACTGCTTGGTCCTTTGTTGGTGGGATCTTCTGTCACGTTTGTAGTAATGAGTAGACCAAGGCGCAGCGTGAGTAGAGTTCCACATATTTTAATAAACTGAAACTCACCCAAAAAACAAAACAATAAAGCACAAACGAAACATGAAGCTACTGGTGTGCACTCAAGCAACTAAATGTAGACAAGAGCCCACTAATAACCCTGGGGAAATGGCTACCTAAATATGATCCCCAATCATATTTAAACAGCTGCCTCTGATTGGGCACCATATCAGGCCACCATAGACATACAAATTCACCTAGATGACCCACCCAAGTCACAATCACGCCCCAACCAACACAGAGAATAAACAGCTTACTATGGTCAGGGTGTGACACCCACATTCTGGGTAGGCTGTTTTCCGGTGGATTTAGGACCGTACAGTCACCATAGAGCTTGCAGACAGGCTGTGTGAAGGCAAAGCTTCTGAAAGGCTGGCGTATAGGACCAGCTCGGGAGAGAGGAACAGAGGCAGCTGCTGTCTGTGTTGTGCTTTTTCTCTGAGTTGTAAAAGCCAGCCGAGCAGAAAATGGCCACTCTTTAGTTCACTAATCTAGCGGGCAAAGTAACTGCTGTTTGACAGAAGAAGAAAAAATATTCCTAGTTCTGAGCTAGTAAAGTAAACTCACATAACCTCGTACATCGCCTTGGTCCGTACAATTGCCCTTATTTTAGCGCACCAAAAACATAATACTTCCAGATCAACTGTAATGTCAATACCATTGCAAAGCACAATTTCTCCCCTTTCCAACATAATCAATTACATGACCTAAACACGGCCCGTTTCTGCATAATTCAAGCAGGCAATGAGCCCCGTCGGGTCTTTTTAAAAATGGCGGGTGGGGAAACGACCCCCCACCCCCGTCACTGTCCATTTCTTGTTTTTAAAGGATGAGCGAAGTGCTACCCCTGGTGGAGAGAGATTGTAAGACAGAAATAGTTGCTTTATGCGTGCTGTACGTTACATCGTGGCGTGTCATATTTTAACGGAGGTTCCGTTTTTTCAACTTTTCTCCAATACCATGTTGATCGCCATTACCATGTCGATCAACGCTAGAATAGAAACCTAGTTCACACCCCAGATTTTGAAGTCAACACAGTCGCTACAGTCCCATTAGTTTTCTTTGATGCCTCGTTTGAATGTTGCGGTTGCGCACATTTGTACGGAATGGGGTTGGTCCGTACAATTTTGCATTATATTATAACAATCAGTGAATGGATACTAAGTTCCATCTTGAGTTGATGGGTAGACTACAGTCTGGGATCTGGGAATAATGGTCATTTCAATTGTTGAACCATTGATTCTATTCATGGATAATACAATGTATAAATGTACACCAATGTAATTATTTGTCATGCCTCATCTGAGCAGGATCAGATGGTGACAGGGGTCTCATCGGGGTCAGGCAGCCAGGGAAGACCAGTCTGACTGAGATGAGGTGAATTTTTGCAGACACAACACTATTTTCTCTGTGCAGCAAACACTGGACAAGCAAAATGATTGAAAATATTGTAAGACAGTCTGACAAACCTCTAAAGTTGAGGATGATAAAGGCTTTTCCCGATGACACAAAACATGTAAAACTAAAATGTGAGGAAGACCTGGGAGACGCTATGCTATATTCATGACGACGAATGAATGTTACGTTAGAATGCCCAGTCATGTTCATATAATCTCAGACATAAATTACTGCAGTTTAAGACCATCAATAGAGCAACTACAGTTGAAGTCGAAAGTTTACACTTAGGTTGGAGTCATTAAAACTAGTTTTTCAACCACTCCACAAATTTCTTGTTAACAAACTATAGTTTTGGCAAGTAGGTTAGGACATCTACTTTGTGCATGACACAAGTAATTCTTCCAACAATTGTTTGCGGACAGATTATTTCACTTAGAATTCACTATATAACAATTCCAGTGGGTCAGAAGTTTACATACACTAAGTTGACTGTGCCTTTAAACAGCTTGGAAAATTCCAGAAAATTATGTCATAGCTTTAGAAGCTTCTCATAGGCTAATTGACATAATTTGAGTCAATTGGAGGTGTACCTGTGGATGTATTTCAAGGCCTACCTTCAAACTCAGTGCCTCTTTGCTTGACATCAATGGAAAATCAAAAGAAATCAACCAAGACCGCAGAAAAAAACGTAGACCTCCACAAGTCTGGTTCATCCCTGGGAGCAATTTCCAAACATCTGAAGGTACCACGTTCATCTGTACAAACAATAGTACGCAATATAAACACCATGGGACCACGCAGCCGTCATACCGTTCAGGAAGGAGACGCGTTCTGTCTCCTAGAGATGAACGTATTCTGGTGTGAAAAGTGCACATCGATCCCAGAACAACAGCAATATACCTTGTGAAGATGCTGGAGGAAACAGGTACAAAAGTATCTATATCCACAGTAAAACGAGTCCTATATCAACATAACCTGAAAGGCCACTCGGCAAGGAAGAAGCCACTGCTCCAAAACCGTCATAAAAAAGACAGACTACGGTTTGCAACTGCACATGGGGACAAAGATTGTACTTTTTGGAGAAATGTCCTCTGGTCTGATGAAACAAAAATAGAACTGTTGGGCAGCATCATGTTGTGAAGGTGCTTTGCTGCAGGAGGGACTGGTGAAGTTCACAAAATAGATGGCAACACGAGGCAGGAACATTTTCTCTCAGCATGTCTACAGATTTTTCCCAGTTTTTTTTGTTTATTGGAAATGTTGATACTGAGACTGTTAACAGAAGAAACAGTGTAACCTAGCATTTATAGGGGCTATAAAATGCATTGCAATTAATAGAAAGGTTGGCTCTCCTCCCACAATGGATGGTAGAAATGTCAAATGATGTATCACTAGATTATATTTATTACAAAGCCTTACAGTGCATTTGGAAAGTATTCAGACCCCTTGACCTTTTCCACATTTTGTTACTTTCCAGCCGTATTCTAAAATTGATTAAATTGTGTTTTCCCCTCATAAATCTACACACAATACTCCATAATGACAAAGCAAAACAGATTTGTAGAAATCTTTGCAAATGTATAAAATAAAATAAACTTAAATATCACATTTACATAAGTATTCAGACCCTTTACTCAGTAGTTTGTTGAAGCACCTTTAGCAGTGATTACAGCCTCAAGTCTTATTGGGTATGACGCTACAAGCTTGGCACAGCTGTATTTGGGGAGTAACTCATTCTTCCCTGCAGATCCTCTCAAGCGCTGTCAGGTTAGATGGGGAGCGTTGTTGCACAGATATTTTCAGGTCTCTCCAGAGATATTAAATCGGTTTCAAGTCCAGGCTCTGGCTGGGCCACTCAAGGACATTCAGAGACTTGTCCCAAAGCCACTCCCGTGTTGTCTTGGCTGTGTGCTTTGGGTAGTTGTCCTGTTGGAAGGAGAACTTTCGCCCCAGTCTGAGGTCCTAAGCGCTCTGGAGTAGGTTTTCATCAAGGTGCTCTCTGTACTTTGCACCGTTCATCCTTCCCTCGATCCTGACTAGTCTCCCAGTCCCTGCCACTGAAAAACATCCTCACAGCATAATGCTGCCATCACCATGCTTCACCGTAGGGATGGTGCCAGGTTTCCTCCAGATGTGAAGGTATTCAGGCCAAATCTTGGTTTCATCAGACCAGAGAATCTTGTTTCTCATGGTCTGAGAGTCCTTTAGGTGTCTTTTGGCAAACTCTGGCTGTCATGTGCCTTTTACTAAGGAGTGGCTTCTGTCTGGCCACTCTACCATAAAGGCCTGATCGGTGGAGTGCTGCAGATATGGTTATACTTCTGGAAGGTTGTCCCATCTCCACAGAGGAACTCTGGTGGTCTGTCAGAGTGACCATCGGGTTCTTGGTCACCTCCTTGACCAAGGCCCTTCTCCCCCGATTGCTCAGTTTGGCCGGGCGGCCAGCTCTAGGAAGAGTCTTGGTGGTTCAAACTTCTTCCATTTAAGAATGATGGGGGCCACTGTGTTCTTAGGGACCTTCAATGCTGCAGACATTTTTTGGTGCCCTTCCCTAGATCTGTGACTCGACACAATGCTGTTGTGTCGAGTCAGGGCTCTAGGGCTCTACGGACAATTCCTTCGACCTCATGGCTTGGTTTTTGCTCTGACGTGCACTGTCAACTGGGGGACCTTATATAGACAGGAGTGTGCCTTTCCAAATCATGTCCAGTCAATTGAATTTACCACAGGTGGACTCCAATAAAGTTGTAGAAACATCTCAATGATGATCAACCAAAATAGGATGCACCCGAGCTCAATTTTGAGTCTCATATCAAAGGGTCTGAACACTTATTTACATAAGGTGAGTGAGCACGCGTGTTCAATGTAAGGACTAGTTGTGAAGTATTTTTGGCAAAGACTGAGAGGTGCAATACAATTATTCATTACAGGGCGAACCACTGTAAAAGCTTCATTACATTTCTGGTTGTCTTTAATTGATTTATATGGTAAAATATAAATAGTAGGTCATTGAGGAAATGCATTTGACTGTGGAAGAGTAGTATGAATATCAGGAATGTAACGTTCATGGCCCAGGCATTAGTAGAGTATCTGAAAGTAGCTAAACTCCTGACAAAGATTAAGCCTAGTTCTGGACTAAGAAAAACTTTCAATGGAAAATGTATGTCTGGGAAATCAGCCCTGAGAGTGTTGACAATTAGTCCATGTTATTACTCAAAACAAGTATTATGACACAAAAAAAATGGTTGGCCTGAATAGTATGGTTCAACTGGTTTCAGTTATGTTCTCTTTATGAGATAGAGCGGTGTAAACCAAGGTGCTTTAAGCCAGTCAGTTACCCTGTGTTTTCTTTGACATTCCATTCATTCATAAAACACATGTACAGTGACCACAAGCTTACTGTACAGCTTAATGTAAACATGGTGTGTTTAGGTAAATTCATCACCTTGGTTAAAGGTGACACAGATACAGTATATTATAGAACATGTATGTATTTGGGACTTGTGGTGAACTGCAGCACACTTATCGGGAGTCAACTGTGGAACATTAATGGAATTCATAGACAGCACTGCTGGTAAACTTTAACAAAGATTTAGGGGCACCCTATTCCCTTTATAGTGCACTACTTTTGACTAGAGCCCTTATGACCAAGACCCATAGGGCTCTAGTCAAAAGTAGAGCATTATGCAGAGTTTCCCACCTGAGAATTACCCCAGTGTGACTTTTCTGTTTCTATCTCCACGGACCGGCACACACGGACCGGCACACATGTCGCACTGGGTCATGGCCTCGGTGGACCTGCACTGACTTGGGGGTCAAGCAACTGGACCTGGCAACTGGACCTGGCAACTGGTACTTTTCAGCTTTTATTTACATAACAATGGCTCACTGTGAACATGGGTTAACACCTTTCTAGAACTAAAACATCACAAAGCAACTATCTTGATGATGCAGGGGTTGTTTATTCTGCTCTTTGCAAATCGCCAGTAGTTTATTCTTCCCCAAGTCTTTAGTGTCCCACTCCTGATGGAAACAAAATAACACTAGAGCTAACATTAACATAAACACTGGTGACACACTGGTGCTGGGTAAATCTCAGGTGGAAAATCACCAAATATTATGTAGGGAATATGGTGCCATTTGGGATGCAGCCCGTGTAAGTGAAGGCTATCGCCTGTAGCGTAGGCCTGCTGTTCTCTGATAGGCTTTATGAATTAAGAATGGGACCGTTAAACAGTCCTGTGAACAGAGAGAGAGAGAGAGAGAGAGAGAGAGAGAGAGAGAGACAGAGAGCGAGAGAGAGAGGCAGAGAGAGAGAGAGAGACAGAGAGCGAGAGAGAGACAGAGAGAGAGAGAGAGACAGACAGAGAGAGAGAGGCAGAGAGAGAGAGAGAGGCAGAGAGAGAGAGAGAGGCAGAGAGAGAGAGAGGCAGAGAGAGAGAGAGGCAGAGAGAGAGAGAGAGAGACAGAGAGAGAGGCAGAGAGCGAGGCATAAAGGAGGAAAGAACAGAGGCTGGGGCTACCACAACGCAGGCCACATATCACAGTCACATGTTTGTTTGGAAACATTGGATGCCTGCGGCTGACTAGTGACAGGTGACTGGGGCAGGCAGGAGGGAGGGGGCCATTTTTGTTGTTGTTTCTGTTAGACTTAACAACAGGGATTGAATAGATTTAAGGATTCAATACAGCAACAACACATTTAGATTTGGTCCAAAACAATAGAGTTTTCAGTTTGAGAATATCGGTATGAAGATAATGGGAGAATGATAGAGTAGTCAATTTAAAAAAATAAGCTGTAAAATACTTCCATATAATTTGCGAAAGGTCTTAAGTGTAAGGCAACCCTAGAAAATCCCTGAAGAAATAACAACACTTGTTTCCTCTGCTCTCTGTCTCTGTTGATACTTTACAAGAGGACTCCTCCTAAGGATCTAGTCCAGTAATGTCAACATGAGTATTTACAGTGTTGACCAGATGACTACTGGCTGCCATTCTTTTGTGTGGCTCTCACTACGCTAAAAGGATTCTCTTAATATTACTGACTGATAGTTGCTGCAAATACTTTGCACATAAATGCATCTTTGTGTCAACTGAACAGAATGACACTTCCTTTATAAACTCCTAACCCAAAGCAAAACATGCAAATGTCAGAAGGGATAGAATTAACAAAAACAGCTACTACTACCAAACGACTGTCTGTATCATCCATCCTGTCACTTAGCAAACACAGCCTGTGTCCAAAATAGCATCTTATCCCTTATATAGTGCACTACATTTGACCAGAGCCCTATGGGTGAGAAAAGTAGCACTGACAGGGCCAGACTAAGGCCAGAGCACCATTAGTCTTGTCAATCATATATGTAACTAATTGCTTCAGTCTTCCCCTGAGAAGACTATTTCTCTGCAACTAAAGAATCCAAGAATCTTACTCAACACCAGACAACTCAGATTTGTATAATTGCATTATTTGCATAATGGCAAGTGAAAATCAGATTGGCAGTAAATGATTTCCTCTGAGCACGTTATTGAAGGCCAATGACACCAATGCTTCTAAATGGGTTATTCATGTGATGAGATGCTCACTGATGGGAATAAATGACTCTCCTTTTACTGGTCAATAAATCAACTAACCACCTCTCATACTCCTGCCAAGGCTTAATCTGCTAGAAATGATTAATTAGCAGTAAGCGGGAATTTAACTTCTCTCCTTCCTGCAAACTTTAGACATTTCTTTTTGGACAGACACATTCAATGGTTTAAGGCACACTAATTCCAGGTATAGAGATGATTGGTTTGTGATTACAGTCAAAAGGTTATGTAAAAATGCTTACCTTTTCCTCTCTTCAAAACCACCAGTTTTAACAGAATATTAAAAGTATTAAAAGGAAATAGGACAGCGTCTAAGCATCTCTACATTTGCATAATTTCAGATGAGGCCGGTGTCTACAGACAGAGAAGTAGGAAGGAGGAGACAGGAGGGGAGGAATAGGGAGCGAGTGATGAAGAGAAGAAGAAACAGAAATGGAGTTGAAAGTGGTGGAAAATGTATGAAAGAACAGTGAGATTGTCTGTCCCCCGTTTCTCCTACTGTGTCAAACTGTACCATAACAGCTAACTTGTACAGTTGAAGTCAAAAGTTTACATACACTTAGGTTGGAGTCATTAAAACACGTTTTTCAACCACTCCACAAATGTCTTGTTAACAAACTATAGTTTTGGCAAGTCGGTTAGGACATCTACTTTGTGCATGACACAAGTCATTTTTCCAACAATTGTTTACAGACAGATTATTTCATTTATAATCACTACTTATAATTCACTGTATCACAATTCCAGGGGGTCAGAGGTTTACATACACTAAGTTGACTGTGCCTTTAAACAGCTAGAAAAATTCCAGAAAATGATGGCATGGCTTTAGAAGCTTCTGATAGGCTAATTTACATAATTTGAGTCTATAGGAGGTGTACCTGTGGATGAATTTCAAGTCCTACCTTCAAACTCAGTGCCTCTTTGCTTGACATCATGGGAAAATCAAAAGAAATCAGCCAAGACCTCCGAAAAAGAATTGTAGACCTCCACAAGTCTGGTTTATCATTGGGAGCAATTTACAAATACCTGAAGGTACCACGTCCATCTGTACAAACAATAGTACGCAAGTATAAACACCATGGGACCACGCATCCGTCATAATGCTCAGGAAGGAGACGCATTCTGTCTCCTAGAGATGAACGTACTTTGGTGCGAAAAGTGCAAATCAATTCCAGAACAACAGCAAAGGACCTTGTGAAGATGCTGGAGGAAACAGGTACAAAAGTATCTATATCCACAGTAAAACAAGTCCTATATCGACATTACCTGAAAGGCCACTCAGCAAGGAAGAAGCCACTGCTCCAAAACTGCCATAAAAAAGCCAGACTACGGTTTGCAACTGCACATGGGGACAAAGATTGTACTTTTTGGAGAAATGTCCTCTGGTCTGATGAAACAAAAATAGAACTGTTTGGCCATTATGACCATTGTTATGTTTGGAGGAAAAAGGGGGAGGCTTGCAAGAAGAACACCATCCCAACTGTGAAGCACGGGGGTGGCAGCATAATGTTGTGGGGGTGCTTTGCTGCAGGAGGGACTGGTGCACTTTACAAAATATATGGCATCATGAGGGAGGAAAATTATGTGGATATATTGAAGCAACATCTCAAGACATCAGTCAGGAAGTTAAAGCTTGGTCTCAAATGGGTCTTCCAAATGGACAATGACCCCAAGCGTACTTCCAAAGTTGTGGTCAAATGGCTTAAGGACAACAAAGTCAAGGTATCGGAGTGGCCATCACCTCAATCCTATAGAAAATGTGTGAGCACAACTGAAAAAGCATGTGCGAGCAAGGAGGCCTACAAACCTGACTCAGTTACACCAGCTCTGTCAGGAGGAATGGGCAAAAATTCACCCATCTTTTTGTGGGAAGCTTGTGGAAGGCTACCCAAAACGTTTGACCCAAGTTAAACAATTTAAAGGCAATGCTACCAAATTCTAATTGAGAGTATGTAAACTTCTGACCCACTAGGAATGTGATGAAAGAAATAAAAGCTGAAATAAATAATTATCTCTACCATTATTCTGACATTTAAAATGAAATGTGAAAGAAAGTGGTGATCCTAACTGACCTAAAACAGGAAATTATTACTAGGATTAAATGTCAGGAATTGTGAAAAACCTGAGTTTAAATGTATTTGGCTAAGGTGTATGTAAACTCCCGACTTCAACTGTATATCTCAACAGGCCTGAAGCACACAGAGCTTGTGATACATTACAAGACGTTTTCTTCAAGGCATGAGCAGTGAGCACCATCTTATATCTGATAATAAACCAGTCTATTTGACATATATAGGCAGTGATAAATGTAAGAGAGAATAAAGACAGTTGAGGAAAGGGTTTCTAGTTTTAAAAATGCTGCATCTCACTTCCTGTTGACTACTCCACGTACAATGCACACGCTAGTCACATGGGGGGAGAGAATAACATGGCAAGGGACTCATGCAGAGTCATAATAATATATAGACCGTTTCTGACCATATAATCAATAAAGGATGTTCCTTCTGCACCAAATAATTAGTGCAATGAATGGAATCTAGCCACTACATTGATAAATACAAAGGAGAGGGCATGTTTAGAACACCTCCAGAAGGCTACAGGAGTTCTTCCCCATTACATTCAAGATGATAGAAACCCTTTCCTCACCCTTTCATCATCAATTACTTCCAAGTAATGAGCTATAAGTCGACTTCAAAGCACCCAGCATGTTAGGTCAGTGCGTCCCAAATGGCACCCTATTCCCTATATATTGTGCTACATTTGACCAGAGCCCTATGGGGAATAGGGTTCCATTTGGGACGCAAGCCGTGTCTTAGCTCACCCAACCCTGAGAGCCCATTATGGACTTAATAACAAGATACCATTACACAAACCCCACAGAGAGAAGAGAGGAGAGACTCCCTGCATCTATAAACTTAAATAGGAGCGTCAGCTGATGCCTGCCTGGCGCCCTGGTCTGCAGAATGAGCAATCATCTTAAGGCAGGATTCAGGAACACAGTAAGCTTTGTGTGACAGAGAGAACATAAGACTGCGTTGTCCCCCCCCCCACCCCCCCTCTGAGAGTGTCTATTTCTTTGTGACCATCTCTCTCTCTCCCTACCTCTTTCTCTCTCTCTTTCTCTACAAAATAAGTTTTCGCTCAAAGATATTATTCAAATTTTAACTAGAGAGAAATTATATTTATTCTAGGATATTTCCTGAATATAGGACACAGGATCGTTGGTATTGAACATGTTGTCTTCTATACTCAGGTAATGAGAAAAAATGGCCTTGCCAGTCGGCACCATTCTCAACAGAATAATTGTGTCCCAAATGGCATCCTATTCTCTATACATTGAACTACTTTTGACCAGAGCCCAGACACTTGTGAAAGGTAGTGCACTGTAAGGGGTGCGTACTGGTGGCAGAGAAGTCAGGCGCAGGAGAGCAAAAACTGTTACAACGGTGCAGTATAAAAATCACCGTAAACAGAACAATCAATACAATAAGTACAAAACCCGTCGCACACCAGAATAACGCGCACAAACACTTACAATAAACAATTCCGGACAAGGACATGGGGGGAACAGAGGGTTAAATACACAACATGTAATGATGGTATTGAAACCAGGTGTGTGGGAAGACAAGACAAATGGAAAATGAAAAGTGGATCGATGATGGCTAGAAGACCGGCGACGCCGACCGCCAAATGCCGCCCGAACAAGGAGAGGAACCAACTTCGGCGGAAGTCTTGACAGCACTATAAAGGGAATGGGGTACCATTTGTCATGTGCATATGTGAGGCAGATCCACCCAGGAGTCATCTCTGGACAAAGTAAGACATGCTCTGAATTTCTTCAAAAGCAGCCTGCCTGCCTGGCCCGTCAGTCTGAAATCTAATCTTAGTATCAGCCAAGAGATCAGTTCATACAGGGCAAGCATGGGGTTTGAAATAGTGTCGTGATGACCCCTGCTTAAAAACACAGGATGGAGAGAGTCACTTTAGGACAGGGCCACAAAGCCATAAATGGGATGTGACATAACCCAGGCTGCCTGGGTCAGACATAACATAACCCAGACTGCCCGAGACTGCCAGTGTCTGTGATATTATAAGTAAATATGTGCAGCACCAATATTAAATAAAACAATGATGTTATACTAAATTAAGTTTACTAATTATACCACATGGAAATTCAATGAATCAATTGATTTAAATCAAATTAATTTTGTCTTCTTTTTTTTTTACACACTTAACGCCAACATTTCTTCAAGTTGTTACCATCATTGCAAAACCCTAGTTATGTTCTTGCTTTGACAGTCATTTCTGAAGATAATTATTTATTTAATATTATTAGTGAATAATTTACATCTGTCCCTCATTTTAAGGTCAACCCTGTTATGTGAACAGAACTCTCGTTTTATTATGGTGAAACTATTCCATTTTAAATGATTTTTTGAAATAATTTTTAAAATAATAATAATGTAGAAGCTGGTTCTACTACTTTGAGCCATTTTCTGGTGTTTGAGCTGAGCGAGTCGAGCATAACACATCAACCCTGTTACCCATAGTTAGGCTAGAAATATTTTAACAATGTCATTTTTGGGGTGAAGCTTACATTCAATTGCTACTCCCGGTTGCCACAACAAGCATCCATCTCCCCCGTCACAAGGAGATTTATGGCTGATTATGATGAAAACCTCAACCCTGTTACCATCAACCCTGTTAAGTTCAAACCTGTTACGTTCAACCCTGTTAAGTTCAAACCTGTTACGTTCAACCCTGTTACGGTCAACCCTGTTACGGTCAACCCTGTTACGGTCAACCCTGTTACTTTATTGGCACTTACTATTGTCACTTTTTTTTATTCAACCCCCGGAGATGGGAAAACATGTTTTTTATGAAGTTGAACATGTGCTCATTACATCAGAATGTCATGTTTTTTTACCAAGTTACACAACACAAAATGTACTCTATTCGTGGAACGACCCTGTAGGTCTTTTAAAAGAGGGACCCAGAACTATTTAGACAAGAGTATTCTAATAACAAATACTGAGATTTATTCCATGAGAGTCTTGGGGTTAACAGTCCATCCTTTCAGAAGTGAATAACCCTCTTTATAGTGTCTCATAAGACTCCCCATCTCTAAATGAAGGCATTAGTTTGTCTCTCTCAGTAGTGATTTGTCCCGCTGGGCATGTAATTTGCATCTACAGGCTTCAGCTGCTGCTGTGGTAAGACAGCTACAGATAACACACACACAACTGCTGTGGTAGGACAGCGACAGACAGCCCCCTGATCAGTCTGCTGTTCAGAAGCACATCGCCATCCTGTCTGTGACCTCACTCACAGACCTCGTCCCAAATAGCACCCTATTCCCTATATATAGTACACTACTTTTGACCAGGGCTCTGGATGCTGTCTGACAGACACCCAACATTGTATAAGCCGCCTTAATTTAGCTGGACCCCAGGAAGAAGAGCTGCTGCTTTGGCAGCAGCTAATGGGGATCCATAATAAATACAAACACATTCACCAATATGCTCCTTTCAAATCACGAAATGAGCAGTCCCCAGTATCTCTCTCTCTGTCAGTCTCTCTTTAATCTCCCTCCCTCTATTTTTTTCCTCACCATCCATATGTGTAGTAGAGGGATACTCTGTGTCACATTGCTCTCGTCTTCAAGCTAAATCTCAAAAGCAGAGGTGTTATTGGTGGTGTTTCTAGGGACTCGCAAGGCTGCTCCAGAATAACATCCTGGGTGCATTAAACCCACACCACCAGATTATGGGTTTGCTGTTCTGTCCATTCCAGCTCTCAGAAGTAAGAGCCAAGGCAGAGTGAGACAGCCTATAATTAAAACTGTACAGACAGTCACAGCTTCTATCCACCACTGTAGGTTCACTGTGGCTTGGACATACCCCGTGTTTGAATTGGACCGGTACACACCGGTACCACCACCTCAAAATATTCTACTGCTTGAGTAACAGAATATCTTATAGAATATTGGATCAAATATTGTGGAGTACTGTCACCTAAATATATACAATACTGGGCTGGACACAAAGTGAGTACCGGCCTATATTTAAATCCACTTTAAGCACTGGACATAAGAATTACTGATGAATCTTCAGTGGCCTGATGTCGTGACAGGGAATGGAGGAAACCCCAATAGCAGTTGATGTCAAATGTGCAGACTTTGCAGTTCATGGATTTTCAGACATGCGTGTTGCAGAGCAGACCTTACAATATTTAACTTCAGAGAATGTAATCTCTACATGAGTCGGTCCAGCTTGAGTAGGTTATACCCATTTACACTTTGAGAGTAAATGTATACATTTTTAATATATGTTTCTATAAAGAGTGCTATACCATGCCACCGTTGGTGTGTCTTTCATGCTCCAAGTGAAAACAAAGAGAAGCATTTATGAACAGGATGTTGTCTGCTCTGGTGCACCAAGGCTGTCCCCCAAATGGCACACTATTCCCTATAGTGCACCACTTTTGACCAGGACCTATAAAGGCTCAGTCTACGGTCAAAAGTAGTGCTCTTTAATGGGAATAGGGTGCTATTTGGGACAACCCATATTTCAACATGTCACATGGGACTGAGAGGCAGTCTGGATGCCCATGCTGCCTGCCCCCATGTATAGAAATACCTATGTAATAATATATGTAACAACATACATTCAGATAATCTGGCTGGCCTAATATATACATTAAGTCAATCACATAGATCCATTGCCAGGGGGAGGAGAAATCCTTGCTGATAGGACTATGCATATATTATACATTACCAATAAAGGTCCCACACTAGTAAATGTTGCCGACATGCAGCCTGGTCTCATACACTAGATGTAACATAGTAAATATAAATCCTGGATACTAAAATTAGTATGGTATGTTACATGTGGTATGGTTATATAAGACAGCTGGTTATTTAAGGCAAAAAAAATAAATAGGGTGGTTGATCAGGCATATAACACTAACGTCTAGCAACCCAAAGGTTGCGAGTTCAAATCTCATCAGTCAACTTTAGCATTTTTGCTAATTATCCAACCTTTCAACTACATACTACTTTTTAGCTACTTTGCAACTACTTACTGTGTTAGCTAACCCTTCCCCTAACATGAACCCTTTTAACTAACCCCTCAAATAACCCTAATCTTAACCCTTTAGCTAAACCTTCTCCTAACCTAGCTAACGTTAGCCACCTAGCCAGAATTCCTAACATATCATACGAAATGGGTGATGGACATCTACAAATTAATGCATACCTTATGAAACTTAAAATACATTAAATGGAGTGTCTTGGTTTCCGTACAGAATAATACTGTAATGAAACAAGCAGGGAGCAAGTCTCGAACCCTCGACCTTCGAGCCCGAGGTCCGGCGCGCGATCGACTGTGCCGCGAGGCAGAGTCCATTTCCCCGCTTATAAACCCAGTGTATTATAAACCCAGGGTCGTTACAATACGAAATACTCTGAGACCAGGTTGCAGAGACATGTTATATTTATAGCCTATTTGGCAAGCCAAACCAATAAAACATTCAGTGTGAACTTCAAAATGTTGAGTCGTGTTTCAAAACACTCACCACCATCACACGAGAACATTAAACATTAATAGGTCTACATTAGGCAATTATTTTATACTTTACCGTCGACATTCTCTCGGTCGCTGATGTGCTGCAGGTTGCAGCCCGTATCCTCCCTACTCAACTCCGGCTCGGTGTTGTACGACTCCAGCCTCGAATGAGCATTTCTTCGGAGCTTCGGACTTGAAGACACACAGCAAGAGGTCGTGCTCCCCATCTTTCCAATGCGTTACAATGTTGCAATTACCTATTGGAAGAATGACACCGGTAGTTCAAATCGCTACTGAAGCGGGGAGGAGGATCAAAGCAACGAGGGTGAAACCACCGCCGCGACCAGCACATGAATACACTGTCAATGATAAATCCTCCAACAACATCTGCAACTAAGCAGATAAATGATTCGCATTTTACACTGTAAACTGTTTTTAGCCAGCCTACCTTCTTCTAAGTAAATCAATTAAGCTTCCACAGTCGGCCAAGACCACGCATTAAGCACGCTTTTGAACATGACTAACGTTCATTTTTAAATCATCCATGCTTGATGAGGAGGAGACATCGTCGTTTTTATCAGTTGTGTAAAGGGAATGTAAATGAAGCTCTGCGATACACATGATCGTGAAGGCAACACAGTTGTAGCTTGAAAAGGTTCCGGTTCAAGTGGGTGGTTACAATTTAGCTCAGAACCTCCTGTCGGGATCACATCAGAGACACATATTCCCAGATCGCACAGACCCACAAAGAATTCTATAAACTCCCATATCTTTTAGGCGAAATACAGCCATGTGTAATCACAGCAGCAACATTTGTGGCACGTTGCCATGAGAAAAGGGCAACCAATGGAGCACAAACAACATCGTAAATACCACCAATATCTTTCTGTTAATTTAATTCAATTCAAAAGGCTTTATTGGCATGGGAAACGTGTTTACATTGCAAAAGCAAGTGAAATAGATCATAAACCAAAGTGAAACAAATAATATAAAAATGAATAGTAAATATACTCAAAAGTTCCAAAGGAATAGACATTTCAAATGTCATATTATATTATACTGTGTTGTAACGATGTGCAATTAGTTAAAGTACAAAAGGCAAAATAAATAAACATAAACATTATTTATCTTTCCCCACTATTCTTACTACAATTATTTACACATTGCTAAAACACTGCACATAGCTAATATTATAAACTGTGTGGTTCAAGCCCTGAATGCTGATTTGCTGACAGCTGTGGTATATCAGACCTTATACCAGGGGAATGGCAAAACATGTAATTTTACTGCTCTAATTATGTTGGTAACCAGTTTATAATAGCAATAAGGCACCCCGGGGGTCTGTGGTGTATGGACAATATACCATGGCTAAGGGTTGACTCCTTGCTGTCCCCAGCCCACCTGGCCGTGCTGCTGCTCCAGTTTCAACTGTTCTGCCTGTGATTATTATTATTTGACCATGCTGGTCATTTATGAACATTTGAACATCTTGGCCATGTTCTGTTATAATCTCCACCCGGCACAGCCAGAAGAGGACTGGCCACCCCACATAGCCTGGTTCCTCTCTAGGTTTCTTCCTAGGTTTTGGCCTTTCTTGTCACGTTCTGACCTTAGTTCCTTTGTTTTGTCTTTTGTTTTAGTATGGTCAGGGCGTGAGTTGGGTGGGTTGTCTCTGTTAGTTTTTCTATGATTTTCTATTTCTGTGTTTGGCCTGATTGAGAACCATATTTAGGTAGCCTGTTTTCAATTGTGTTTTGTGGGTGGTTATTTTCAGTCTTTGTGTGTCTGCACCGGACAGAACTATTTCAGTTGTTTCTTTGTTGTTTTTGTTATTCAGTGTTCAGTTTTGATTTATTAAATAAGATGAACACTAACCACGCTGCGTTTTGGTCCTCTCCTTCTTCCACCCAAGACAGCCGTTACATTTCTAGGGAGTTTTTCCGAGCCACCGTGCTTCTACACCTGCATTGCTTGCTGTTTGGGGTTTTAGGCTGGGTTTCTGTACAGCACTTTGAGATATCAGCTGATGTACGAAGGGCTATATAAATACATTGGATTTGATTTGATTGCTTAAATATAACACTTGAAATGTCTGTTTTTATGGAATGGATAGATGAGGTGAGCATTGGCTCCACAGAAATCTGTCTTGTAAATCATGAACTCACTGCCATGAAGCTCGGGAACTTAAAAATATACCCATGCACAGATAAGGATTAGACAAAAGGAACCTTATACATTTGAAGTCGGAAGTTTACATACACTTAGGTTGGAGTCATTAAAACTTTTTTTTTAACCACTCCACACTTTTCTTGTTAACAAACTATAGTTTTGGCAAGTCGGGTAAGACATCTACTTTGTGCATGACACAAGTAATTTTTCCAACAATTGTTTAGACAATTGGGAAAATCAAAAGAAATCAGCCAAGACCTCAGAAAAAAAGTGTAGACCTCCACAAGTCTGGTTCATCCTTGAAGGTGAAGGTACCACGTTCATCTGTACAAACAACAGTACGCAAGTATAAACACCATGGGACCACGCAGTCGTCATACCGCTCAGTAAGGAGATGCATTCTGTCTCCTAGAGATGAACGTACTTTGGTGCGAAAAGTGCAAATCAATCCCAGAACAACAGCAAACGACCTTGTGAAGATGCTAGAAGAAACAGGTACAAAAGTATCTATAGCCACAGTAAAACGAGTCCTATATCGACACAACCTGAAAGGCCGCTCAGAAAGGAATCAATCAAATGTATTTATAAAGCCCTTCTTACATCAACTGATGTCACAAAGTGCTGGACAGAAACCCAGCCTAAAACCCCAAACAGCAAGCAATGGAGGTGTAGAAGCACGGTGGCTAGGAAAAACTCCCTAGAAAGAAACCTAGAGAGGAGCCAGGCTATGAGGGGTGGCCAGTCCTCTTCTGGCTGTGCCGGGTGGAGATTAAAACAGAACATGGCCAAGATGTTCAAATGTTCATAGATGACCAGCAGGGTCCAAAAATAATAATCAGAGTGGTTGTCAAGGGTGAAACAGGTCAGCACCTCACGAGTAAATGTCAGTTGGCTTTTCATAGCCGATCATTCAGAGTATCTCTACCGCTCCTGCTTTCTCTAGAGAGTTGAAAACAGCAGGTCTGGGACAGGTAGCACGTCCGGTGAACAGTTCAGGGTTTCATAGCCGCAGGCAGATAAGTTGAAACTGGAGCAGCAGCACGGCCAGGGGAACTGGGGACAGCAAGGAGTCATCAGGCCACGTAGTCCTGAGGCATAGTCCTAGGGCTCAGGTCCTCCGAGAGAGAGAAAGAAAGAAAGAGAGAAAGAAAGAAAGAAAGAAAGAGAAAGAATTAGAGAGAGCATACTTAAATTCACACGGGACACCGGACAAGACAAGAGAAATGCTCCAGATATAACAGACTGACCCTAGCCCCCCAACACATAAACTACTGCAGCAAAAATACTGGAGGCTGAGACAGCAAAGCACCCCCACAACATGATGCCTCCACCTCCGTGCTTCACGGTTGGGATGGTTGGGAAGGAAGAAACCACTGCTCCAAAACCGCCATTAAAAAGCCAGACTACGGTTAGCAACTGCAAATGGGGACAAAGATCGTACTTTTTGAAGAAATGTCCTCTGGTCTGATGAAACAAAAATAGAACTGTTTGGCCATCATGACCATCGTTATGTTTGGAGGAAAAATGGGTAAGCTTGTAAGCTGACGAACACCATCCCAACCATGAAGCACGGAGGTGGCAGCATCATGTTGTGGGGGTGCTTTGCTGCAAGAGGGACTGGTGCACTTCACAAAATAGACGGCATCATGAGGTAGGAAAATTATGTGGGTATATTGAAGCAACATCTCAAGACATCAGTCAGGAAGTTAAAGCTTGTTCGCAAATGGGTCTTCCAAATGGACAATGACCCCAAGCGTACTTCCAAAGTTGTGGTCAAATGGCTTAAGGACAACAAAGTCAAGGTATTGGAGTGGCCATCACAAAGCCCTGACCTCAATTCTATAGAAAATGTGTGGGGAGAACTGAAAAAGCATGTGCGAGCAAGGATGCCTACAAACCTGACTTAGTTACACCAACTCTGTGAGGAGGAATGGGCCAAAATTCGCCCAACTTATTGTGGGAAGCTTGTGGAAGGCTACCCGAAATGTTTGACCCAAGTTTAACAATTTAAAAGCAATGCTACCAAATACTAATTGAGTGTATGTAAACTTCTAACCCACTAGGAATGTGATGAAAGAAATAAAAGCTGAAATAAATAATTCTCTCTACTATTATTCTGACATTTCACATTCTTAAAATAACGTGGTGATCCTAACTGACCTAAGACAGGGAATTTCTACTAGGATTAAATGTCAGGAATTGTGAAAAACTGAGTTTAAATGTATTTGACTAAGGTGTATGTAAACTTCCGACTTCAATGTACGTTTCCATACGAAAGTATGAACGTGATAGAGAAGTGCAGGTGTTCCCTCATTTACAGACAGAATGTCATTCGATGCAATCAAATATAGATACAATATCTGTTTTAAGTTGTGACATATCTCAACCAGAGATGTTTTATTGTCATGTATGTTTCAGCCCTTGTAAGTAGTTTTGGCTCAACTACATTTAAGTTATTTAAGATCTTTGATGTAATAATACCCTCTGTCCACAAGAGGCCAGTGTGGATCAACTATCAGTGAAGGTAGTGGCTTCAGGATTGACCACTGGAGAGCGCAATTTCCTGTAGTGGAAATTTCCACTTCAACCAGACAGTATGAACTTCAGTAAGATGTTGCAATGCTGCTAATAAAATATTAAACATACACCCACCTCAAGTTGTTCAACTTCTCAGTTTTGATAGGTCCTATCTGACGGGTGCAATCCTCATATAGTAAGCATTGTAGGCAAGCTGCTAAATATACAGTACCGGTAGTTGATTTTCCGTATGACAATGAAACCCTCACCTACGCTCGTTCATTCACTCTTCAAATGGGCACTTTCTGTGTAAGTGAGAATTGGACATAAATTCTGAAAGAATCTATTCACATATAATCCTCTTTAAAATAACCGACCTCTTTAAAGTGAACTCTTTGGTAAAAATATAAATGTAAGAACTCAGTTCTCTTTGTATTCACACTGCCCTTGGCTTTGAATGAGGACTCAACTCTTATGCAGGTTCACTTCACCTATTTTGTGGTCGGAGTTCTCTTTGCGTTCACATTGCTATGTTCAGAAAGGAACCAAGATTTTTTTCCAGTAGAATACCTCGTACTGAAGAGCTCAGTGACTTTCAACGTGGCGCTGTCATTGGATGCCACCTCTCCGACAAGTCAGTTTGTCAAATTTCTACCCTGTTAGAGCTTCCCCGGTCAACTGTAAGTGCTGTTATTGTGAAGTGGAATGGGACCGCCGAGTGCTGAAGCCATAAAAATAGTCTGTCCTCAGTTGCAACACTCACTACTGAGTTCCAAACTGCCTCTGGAAGCAACATCAGCACAATAATTGTTCGTCGGGAGCTTCATGAAATGGGTTTCCATGGCCGAATAGCTGCACACAAGCCTAAGATCACCATGCACAATGCCAAGCGTCGGCTGGAGTGGTGTAAAGCTCACTGCCATTGGGGCAATGGAAATACGTTCTCTGGAGTGATGAATCACGCTTCACCATCTGGCTGTCTGGACAAATCTCTGTTTGGTGGATTCCAGGAGAACGCTACCCGCCCCAATGCATAGGGCTGTTTTTCATGGTTCGGGCTAGGGCCCTCAGTTCCAGTGAGGATAAATCTTAACGCTACAGCATACAATGACAGTCTAGACAATTCTGTGCTTCCAAGTTTGTGGCAACAGTTTCCTGTTTCAGCATGACAATGCCCCATGCACAAAGCGAGGTCCATACAAAAATGGTTTGTCGAGATTGGTGTGGAAGAACTTGACTGGCCTGTACAGAGCCCTGACCTTAACCCCATCGAACACCTTTGTGGTGAATTGGAACACCGACTGAGAGCCAGGCCTAATCGTCCAACATCCGTGCCCAACCTCACTAATGCTCTTGTGGCTGAATGGAAGCAAGTCCCCGCAGCAAATGTTCCAACATCTAGTGGAACGCCTTCCCAGAAGTGTGGAGGCTATTATAGCATCAAAGGGGGGGGAACCAACTCCATATTAATGCCCATGATTTTTGGAATGAGATTTTTGACGTGCAGGTATCCACATACTTTTGGTCATGTATGTTGTCATTCTCACACTATTCAAACCCCACAATCATTAAACAGCTTATGAAGCTCTCTTAGCCTATAGATCTGTGCATCCTTGACAATCGCTAATCAATATCCAAAAACAGCACACATTTTTTTCAGCGAACCTACACATGTTCATCTTCTCGTGGCACCAATGTGAGGGGTTATGTCAGGGGAAACGCTGTTGCAGTAGTCTAGTGTGTGGTGCGGAAATAATGACAAGCAAACCTGGGGAGCTTTGTGTTCACATTGCCTTAGAAAAGGGAACCGAACCAAGGATTTCAAGTGAACTGAACTCAGACCACCTCTCGATTTGGTCAGTTCGGTTCGCTTCAGAGGCTCTTTTGAGGGGTCTAAGTTCCTTTGGAGTGTTCACACTGGACAGAAAAACACACGGAGTTCACAAACATTTGCTGAAAGGGACCAAGTGTGAAAACACCTTAGCACATTGTACTAGATAGACACTTGTATATTGTGTTGACATCACAGAATATAGTGGAGGGTCACAGATTGGCTTTACAACAACAGAACAGTGAGGAAAAACAGAAGTTGTTTTAAGGTTTCATTCCAACGCCCCTGTTCACAGGTCCAGCCCATCCACTCTGCAGTGTCCACAGACCTGAACAGGAGAGAATATTGTACTACACCTTCACACTAATACTTCCAGAGATGAGAAATTCAAGGCTTAAAAATAACAAGAACCTTGAGGGCAGTTAGTAGAGCAGAAACAAGGTATAAAACAGTATTGTTTCCTAGCTACACTATAAAGCAATACACTGTTCTTGTACTTGAGATAGTCTGTATCAAGGCACAAGGCGAGACCCAGATGCAGATGGTTGGAGTCTTACTCTGTTTAATAATCCAAAGGTGTAGGCAAGAGAATGGTCGTGGACAGGCAAAAGTTCAAAACCAGATCAGAGTCCAGGAGGTACAGAGTGGCAGACAAGCTCATGGTCAAGGCAGGCAGAATGGTCAAGCAGGCGGGTAGAGTCCAGAAACAGGCAAGGGTCAAAACCGGGAAGACTAGAAAAAACAGCAAAAAAGAATACAGGAAAAAACCGCTGGTTGACTTAAATACACTGGGGAAAATAAGCCACACCTGGAGGGGGTGGAGACAATCATAGAAACAGGTGAAACAGATCAGGGTGTGACAGTATGTGTGATATAATGGTATAACAGTGATATTCCTTCGGGACTCTAGGGGAGAAAATCTATTTCTTATATGCATTTCTGATGCCTGGAGTATCATAATGAATTATGTTAGAGCATCATGAAGATGTAAATTGTCTGGTGTAACACTTCTGTTGTGAAATGTTGTGATGTCAGAGTTAAAGGTATCTGAGGTGAAGAGAAATTATGTTGGTTAGTATTTGTTCATCCTTGTGCTTGTTATTTCAGAGGTGAGCCCAAAGGCATTGTGTGGTACAGACTTCAGTCCATACAGTGTGTAGTTTACTGAATGAGGATTAATCTAACACATCATTTCAGTGTAATTCATACTGTGGTATGGACATTTTATTAGAAATAGTATATTTTGACAATATTCAAACATAAGAGGGATCAATACACATGAGGTGAACATCTGGTTTTAAGAGCTAACCTGTTTGACATACTTTTCAATTCTATCCAAAACATTTACTGAGATCAAATTTATTTTACATCTCACCTGAATTGTATAACTACTGGCCTGACAACAAACATACAAAGGACATATACATGTAAACAGAAAGGTTATCAGGAAATTCAAAGCAAGCGGGAGGCTGCAAAATCACTGCAAGCAGAACTGGTATGAGGAAAGAATAACAAAGCTACATCATTATCATCATCATCTTCATAGTCAGGTCTGTGCTCTCATGGACATACCTTTCAAACAGAGCAGTCATGAACTCTATTTTTACATGCCAACTGGCACACTATTACCTATTTAGTGCACTAATTTTGACCTGGGCCCATAGAACTCAGGTCAAAAGTAGTGCACTATAAAGAAAATAGTGGGCCATTTGGGCCATATCTTATATGTTATGATCAACTAATTCACATAAAACGCTTATAATGAGTATCAAAATACCCAAACGTCAGCTTATCAGCACTTTCAGTGCTTCTTTTGTACAGTACACTGGCACAGCACAGTACTGTTCCGAGACAGACAGACAAAGGGGACAATGACTGGTGAGAGATTCAGTGAACATCAAATGTAGCAATTTTGTGTGGTAAAGCAGTAGTCATTTCAAGATGGTCTTGGTGAGATAAGATTCCTCCAATGGCTAGAAATATATAATTATTTTAGATACACTAATCCGAGGGCCACGCCATGTTAATTTGACATTTTAAATTGAACTGTGTTGTTTGAAGAGACCAAGTGAAAGGCGTATACTCACATCCTCCACACTGGGTTTTACACATTGATTCAGGTAACACGTGAAGTCATTAGACAACCCCGATTGACAGTCAAAAGGACAAATATAGAATTTCAAAACTAAAATAATTTCGGAAAGTGTATTTACTCATCACACTGTCCTGAAAGAAGAGGTCCACCTGATTTAACAAAGGTATGTTGACAACAGCCAAGGTGAGCAGAGAAGTACAGTAATATAAGGAGAACAACTGTAGCTAGCAGTGACAAGTAAAGATATATAGGTTTAGCCTGGTCCCAGATCTGGTTGTACTCTTGCCAACTCAAATGCTTTCATTGTCAAGCCAAATGTGATAAAAAAGTAACAAGGAGTTGGCATGACAGCACAAACAGTCCGGCTGTGGTAGGTTGACTTGCTGGTGAGTCTGCGTGCACTTAATGTGAACTTGCTGGCTGATAGTGAGGCTCTTTCGCAGCTTCTGCTTTTCAAATGCGGTGAGCCAGTGGTGGTGAGCGGTGTGCCTTCAGGAAGCATATCTACTTCCTCTTCCTCTGCAGGCTAGCATCTCATTGGCTACCTCCCTGCAAACAGCAGAAGCAAACGCGTCTGGGCGTCACTTGTGTATTCACATACAAGCGCAAGGACAGACAGGGGTCCTGTCCGGAGCAGGACTTGACTTCAGCCCGGAGAGCACAAGCCTACGGCCACCTAACAACCTCCGGTGCAGCATCAAATTGACTGGGCCCAAACAAGCGGAGTAAACGAGAAACAAAGACAGTGAAAGTAGTTTTCGTCCCAGAGTCTTTTTTTTACAGCAGTCAATCTGTAAACTCCACTCTGTGCATTCTCAGTAGGATCTCTCTCTCTCTCCTGGCACAAGGCTGAGAGCAGCTACTCAGCTACTCATTCTTGTGGCAGTAAATATCCTTTAGCGCTTTGAGTTCCTCAATGAGGGTCTTGTTTTGGTTTTCCAGCACGGCGACACGGTTCTCCAGACACTTGACATACTCTTTCTTTTTCTTGCGGCACTCCCTTGCAGCCTCCCTAGAGAAGACAGAGTAAAAGAGACAGCGGGAGAAATCCCAGCTCTAAGCACCAATCAAAAACACTTTAGAGACTTCCCATAACATCCAGTCAACCTTTATAGATAATCAATTATCAAAGGGGTGCTTTAAAATCTACAGGAAACTGAGAATGAGGACCATGAATGATTTAGAAATCTGTTCCCCTTTTGCAGTTGTTGACCAAATTCAGAGCAACAGAGTAAAACTAGTATGTGTCCCAAAAGGCACCCTATATAGTTCACTACTTTTGATCAGGGCTTCTGGGAAAAAGTAGTGCACCATAAAGGGAAGAGGATGCCAATTTGGGACGCAACCTGTGTCTGTCTCACCTGTTCTTCATGAGGCGGACCTCCCTTTTGCGTGTTACCTCCTCAGTGTGCACCGGGGGATTGTGCATGGACAGGGAGCCTGGGGACGCAGCCATCACCAGACCCTGGGGCAGGCCCGACGAGGTGGGCGAACGGAGCTGGTATGCCGGCATATCTCCAGTGGCAGCTAGGGGACACAGACAGAACACCAGGGTTCATTTTAATAGTACTTCTTTTAACCAAGTTTATCACTTGCACAGACAGACAGGACATCAGAATTGGAAGTGATTACGTCATTTATTCAAGCAAGGTGGTCACTGGAGAACAAATTCTCGCTTGCATTGACCACTTACCTATATTTAGCTCACTGGGGCAAAAACTAAGTGCTGTATTTTTTTACTCCAGTCCTTCAATCACACAGATTTCTCATCTTCTATCTCCTTAGAGGATAAGCGACCATAAATTAGACATAAACGCTGAACACAAATCATGTAGATGGGTCCATTTCACAACAACTAACAACAACTGACCACTTGTTTAATGTTTTTTCAGTTAAAACAACCAGACAAGACCAGATTCCAACAGACATTTAAATGTTATTTTTCTACAGACAGATTTAAGATCACAGCACAGGTGCCAAATTAGGGAGAGTAGGCCTAAGCACAGATCTAGCTTTGTGTGGTTTGAGTACCCACATGAACAAATACTACAGTTTACTATAGAATACTACAGTACTTACTAATGAATTCTGTAGTATACTGTAGAATGCTATACTACACACTAAACTATCCCTTGATCATGTGTAGTACTTTCTATAGAATGTTGTGGTATACTGTCCGGGGTGGGGTGTTACTACAACTACCTCCTTGACATGTCTTTGTCAGACTATGTTAAGACAATCGTCTTTCTGGTAGCTGGGTGGATAACTGCCATCCAAGTGAAAGAGAAAAGACAGTAGCACTGGCTGTAGCCTATGTTTCAGCCTACAATATTTGGTGATGATTCACTACTGATTCATTCATTTTGGGGTCAAACAAATGTTGTACTGTAAAATTGAGTAGTGTACAAAGTAGTCCAAAGCAGCGATGTGATCCTCCATTCCCCCACTCACTTTCCGTACTGTACCCCTCTTATCCATCTCCCAATCTACATTTCTGACTACTATCGGTCAATAAAAAAACTAGAAGAACACAATAGATGTATAAAAAACCCAGAAGAGAACACATGAAAGTATTTCCAATGTGCTCCTTGGTGTAGGAATGTGGTTCTGATCTGACCACTAGTATGTTGATAAATGTCTCTCTGACATTTCCTGATACTCGAGAAAACTATCATCCTTATATGGCAAGAATAAACACTTATTCAAAACAACTATATTTTCACAACAAAACATTTGACTATTTTTTCCATTTATGAATTTATAATAGCCCAAATGCCACCACTGCCCCCGTGTTTTAACGCAAGAGTGAGCAAGTAACAGCTTGCAGATCTAAAGGGATAAACAAGGCTGAATTCTTCTCTCTCCTGTCGTTATCGAAGTGGATGACTAAGCTGGTAGCGCTGAAGCTGTGATCACTGCTCTTTCACTGCTCCCACAGAGGGCTCTGTTCTGTCTGGAATCACAGTATGACTCCCAGCTGACGTCAATGTGAGTCTCACTCGACAGTTAGCATTCTCATTTCCCTGGCCCCATCTGGTTCCAGGAAACCGGAGTGACGTCAACGCCACCCCTCCCCCTCCCTGGCTGCTCCAGAGAAGCGTTCTGTTTGAGTGTTTTAGGGGGCATTCAGACAGACAGGAACTGGGTTGAGCAAGCTAACTAAACACTTACTACCATGTTCGGTCAACATAATGTCTAGCTTTTCACTATGGGAATGTTGAATGGTAATTATACAGTACTCTTGTAATGTTTTCAAGTCTCAGAGAGAGAACTGTGGGCAGGATGCCTCTGTAGTAGATATCTATTAACCTGAATTAGTTAGTCAGTGCACATCAGTTTGCTAATACTCTGAAACACAGTTGAGGCTTCCAACTGAGCCAACTGCTATGACTTAATAACTATGGTAGACTACACACACACTTTTGAATACATTTTAAAAGTTATGTAAAGACACTTAACAATCCAAACTTTAAAGTAATTACTCACAAAAAAAAACATGTATTTAGTCCTCTAAATACAGAAACAATGCAAGTAAATCTCTGAATTGAACAACAATGCAGGTATACATTGTTTATCACTGCCAGCATGATACATTTAACTTGCTATAAAAATTAAACTGAGAAATACTGAGAAAGGAAAACAGACAAAGATAGTTACATACCTGATTCAGTCTCATCTCCAGTAACAGCCATATCTTCTACTCTCTAACAATCTGGGATCCACAGTATTACACACTTTCTCTCTTTTTATCTAGCTGACTGTGTGTCTTTCTCTCTCCCTGCCTGCCTGCTCTCTACATGGAGTGGACACCCATCAACTTTGCACAAAATTAAAATTAAGGACACTGACATCACAATGACATCATTGGACCTGCTGAAGTCAATAAGACACTCTGCCTCTAGGCCCCTCCCCTGCTCTGCTCCTGGATCAAATGCTAAAGTGGAGCAACACAATGCAGCAAGATAGGGGAGGGAGGGTTAGCTGGTTATTTTTAGACCCTATGACGCAACTAGGCGATGTAGAACAAACATTAGAATATTGTGCCCAAGTGACAGCAGCCGTACTAATGTGAGCACCCTGATTGAAGCACTCCCAGGCGATTCACTTTTAATACTTGTTATTAATATATGATTATTAAGCTTTTCATTCATTTCTCTGAAAAATAAGGTAAATAAGTTCAGCCTAATAAAGAAGTAGCCTAACAGAAAGGTTTTAAAATAATAAAAAGTGGGAAATGTTCCAGTTGTTGGATTGATAAAAATACTGACGTTTTACTGAAACCCCTGAGGGGGAAAAAGCGTACATTACTCTGGTGGACATTACTTCAACTAACATCATTTGAATCTATTCTACTGTTAAATCATAACACTGGTTCCATAGTAACATTACGGGGTCAACCAGCCAAACTTTACACTTTTTAGAGACAAACTAGTCAAGCTCCAGCCATTTCAAGAGCTTCCTTTTGTTCATTTACCAAATTAATGCAAATCTATAAGTTGATGAATCACACTTTTCCCTACATAGTGCACTACTTTTGAGTTAATTTAGGTATAGGTGTTCCTACCTTGTATCACCACCTGGCCACCTTGTACAGAGAAGAACTGCTGTCCTGAGTCCCCTGCCTGGGTTGCATACTGCAGGATCTGGGGTGTACCAGAGTTGGACATGGCCAGAGTCTGTACGCCCTGCAGACCCTCACTGCCTGGGCTGGTTATCTGGATGGCTCCCCCCTGGGTGATGGCAACTGAGGAGGGACACACATTTTTAGAAGTGATGGGTTACTCAGAGGTATATTGTGAATGTTTGTGTGAATCTTATTAAAACTTATCTGACCAAAATATAGATAGTAAATGTGCAGAGCTAAAATGGAGTGTGCATTTCTGACCACTGCTACAAATAGCTGATTATCAGCTGCTTCTAAGCAAGATGTTTTGGTCCATTAGATTAGATGTTTTGGTCCATTAGATTAGATGTTTTGGTCCATTAGATTAGATGTTTTGGTCCATTAGATTAGATGTTTTGGTCCATTAGATTAGATGTTTTGGTCCATTAGATTAGATGTTTTCCTTGAAATAAAGGAAAGTACTGTACATTATGGAAGGTCACTGGCTTATTGATGCACAACTGTAACCTGGAGAATTTGGCCTCCACAATGAATCTTCCGTTTAAGATCTCTTACACAATAACACAAACTGGATATAGAAATGAATGTCAGGGTTCTCCCCAGGATAATTTCAGAAGGTGGTGCTGTGGAGTACGGCACGGGGGAGGCCCTGAAAAGGGCCAGTGTCCCGTTTTGGACTCAAATGTATGTGGACATCCCTTCAAATTAGTGGATTTGGCTATTTCAGCCACACCTGTTTCTCTAAGAACGGGATCGGCTAGTGCTGAAAAATCGTCTGTTCTCGGTTGCAACACTCCGAGTTCCAAAATCAGCACAAGAACTGCTCGTTGGGAGCTTCATGAAATGTGTTTTCATGGCCGAGCAGCCGCACACAAGCCTAAGATCACTATGCGCAATGCCAAGCATCGGCTGGAGTGGTGTAAAGCTCGCCACTGGACTCTGGAGCAGTGGAAACGCATTCTCTGGAGTGATGAATCACGCTTCACCAACTGGCAGTCCGACAGACAAATCTGAGTTTGGCAGATGCCAGGAGAACACTACCTGCCTGAATGCATAGTGACAACTGTAAAGTTTGGTGGAGGAAGAATAATGGTCTGGGGCTGTTTATGGTTTGGGCTATGCCACTTAGTTCCAGTGAAGGGAAATATTAATGCTACAGCATACAATGACATTCTAGACAATTTTGTGCTTCCAACTTTGTGGCAACAGTTTGGGGAAAGCCCCTTCCTGTTTCAGCATGACAATGCCCTCGTGCACAAAGTGAAGTCCATAGAGAAATGGTTTGTCGAGATCGGTGTGGAACAACATGACTGGCCTGCACAGAGCCCTGACCTCAACATCTTTGGGATGAATTGGAATGCCGACAGCGAGCCAGGCATAATCGTCCATCATCAGTGCCCGACCTCACTAATGTTCTTGTGGCTGAATGGAAGCAAGGCCCCGCAGCAATGTTCCAACATGTAGTGGAAAGCCTTCCCAGAAGAGTGGAGGCTGTTATAGCAGCAAAAGGGGGGACCAACTCCATATTAATGCCCATGATTTTGCAATGAGATGTTTGACGAGCATCACATAGTGTATATACACTACCGTTCAAAAGTTTGGGGTCACTTAGAAATTCCCCTTGTTTTTGAAAGAAAAGCACATGTTTTGTCCATTAAAATAACATCAAATTGATCAGAAATACGGTGTAGACATTGTTAATGTCGTAAATGACTATTTTAGCTGGAAACAGCTGTATTTTATGGAATATCTACATAGGCGTGCAGAGGCCCATTATCAGCAACCATCACTCCTGTGTTCCAATGGCATGTTGTGTTAGCTAATCCAAGTTTATCATTTTAAAAGGCTAATTGATCATTAGAAAACTCTTTTGCAATTATGTTAGCACAGCTGAAAACTGTTGTTCTAATTAAAGAAGCAATAAAACTAGCCTTCTTTAGACTAGTTGAGTATCTGGAGCCTCAGCATTTGTGGGTTCGATTACAGGCTCAAAATGGTCAGAAACAAATGAACTGGAACTCGTCAGTCTATACTTCGTCTGAGAAATGAAGGCTATTCCATGCGAGAAATTGCCAAGAAACTGAAGATTTCGTACAACGCTGTGTACTACTCCCTTCACAGAACAACGCAAACTGGCTATAACCAGAATAGAAAGAGGAGTGGGAGGCCCCGGTGCACAACTGAGCAAGAGGACAAGTACATTAGAGTGTCCAGTTTGAGAAACAGATGCCTCACAAGTCCTCAAAAGGCAGCTTCCTTAAATAGTACCCGCAAAACACCAGTCTCAACGTCAACAGTGAAGAGGCAACTCCGGGATGTTGCCTGTGTTCTTTTGCCCATCTTAATCTTTTCTTTTTATTGGCCAGTCTGAGAAATGGCTTTTTCCTTGCAACTCTGCCTAGAAGGCGAGCATCCCGAAGTTGCCTCTTCGCTGTTGACGTTGAGACTGGTGTTTTGCAGTTACTATTTAATGAAGCTGCCAGTTGAGGACTTGTGAGGTGTCTTGTCTATAATTAGATACATGCATTAGCATTCTCTCAAGATGCTGAAAGAAAGAAATCCAATTTTTTCACTCCTGTTTTCAAGTCAACATTTAGCCTTCATTTGGATTATAATTTTACTGCAAGAAATGCTTAATTCTGCAGGAATTATTATAAAGGCTATGTGAGAGGTTATAGACCTACAGTCAGTGTCCAGATTTCAGTTTCCATTCAACCCATCTAAACAGTAGGTTACAGTTCCCTTGATGTGCTATATGCCTATTTGAAGTCCTGTCTTATGACTATCGAATTTGTATAGCGCCTCACAATCATCACACATAACATAGCCTGCTATCATCCTCTTTTACCACTTCACCTAATCTTTCCCAAACATTACTTTTCTGGTCCCCCCTTCTCTTAATGTTCAACTCTTCATTTTGCTGCTTTTCTCTTATTTAATTAAATGTCAATATTGTCCTATTTGCATCTGTGGATCGGCGTTAACATTTTCTGCAATGGTAACGTTTTCTGCCTGTTCCTAAAAGCATTAGGTGATAGGCGTGCAGTCTATTTGGTACGTGTCCAGTTTGGCCCTAAAGGTTAGGCTTACGCACTAATACCAGATAGCCTAAAATAATTTAAGAAAACCCTAAATTTAGCCTATAGATATAATTTGCACACAAATTATACATTTATGTATTTTTTAAGGTATTGTTTTCACTTTATTCAACCACACAATATTTAATAACCCTAAACCCGCCCAGCTCTCAGATATAACTGTGGTTATGAGTCAACCCGTGCATCACCAACTCTTACATTATTTGGGGAGAACCCCCAATGTCACAATAGTGAGTGCACGTCAACATTTTGACCATAGTTGCGTCCTAACTATGGCAACCTATTCCCTGTATGGTGCACTAATTTTGACAAGAGCCTAATGAAACTCACTGTATTGGCCGCTGCTGGTCTGATAGATTGAAGTTGGCACTTGAACTGCAGGCACACTGGAGGATGGAACCTCATCTTCGGGTTTCTCTTCCTCGATTCTCGGAATTGAGGAGGAATCTGATGATAGTTCATTGAGGATTTTTCTGAAAGAAAGAGGAAAGCACATAATAAACTACTCTGCTTCGATTGCTTTGAAATGTCATTGCTTGTTTATCAAATTACATCTTGCTCCCTTTATAGTGCACTACTTTTTGTTTGTTTCATATTTGCAACGTTTTTATGTCTACCAACCGATAAGATGGGCGTCTTGAGAGAATCTCTCTTCTTTTCTGTGTGTCTGTGGCTGTTGACTCCCCATCTTCAAGCCCAGCTATGGAGGTTATCTGGAGCAAAGAAAAACACTATGAAGTCTGAAAGTAATGCATTGATATGATCCCTGTGTACGGTCACCTCCCTCCATTTAAAATACCTTACTGAATACTGAAAAATAAAAGTCATTCCCAGTGCTGAAAACAAATTTGTACAATAGTAGAAACCTCAGGGTGTTTCCGAAATGACACACTATTCCCCCACAGGGCTCTGGTCAAAAGTAGTACACTATATAGGGAATAGAATGCCATTTGGGACAGATTCTCTGTAATTTAGAGAATAAAGGACAACTAGGGTGACATCACGTGCTGATTTGTCTAATGAAAGCAGACAGTGTGTTGTCTTAGAGACAGTCAGACACAATACAACATTCTGTGTACATGAAGGTTAAACTTTGTGCTTTTGCTAACTTCAATGGTGTCATTGTCAAGCCAAGCATGTTTGGAATGATAAAGAGTGACAAGAATTTTGCATGATGGGACAAACAGACTGGCACTCAAGCTAAGAAACTATAGCTACAAGTACGCAAAACCATTCTTTGGTTTTTCTATGGGGAAAAATAACTACTCAGTAAAATAACACAATGCAGATTTGACTGAATTTAGCCAAGAAGACTATAGTGACAAAAGTCTGTATCCCAAATGGCACATATTCCCTATATAGAGCACTGGTCAAAAGCAATGCACTATATAGGAATAGGGAAGGAGCTACCTGTACATTCTGCATCTGTGGTGACTGGATGACAGAGGCCTGAGGAGCCTGGATGACACCCTGAACATGAAGTGTCTGCCCACTAGGTAACTGCACCACTGTCATGCCAGCGGAGTCTCCTGAAACCTAGAGGAAGACGAGAGATGTTCAATTATTTTACAAGCAATTTAAACAATATTTGAGAAATATTTGAGGAAATGCAAACGCCTTGTCATTTATTGTCATATTTGTCTTGACAATGAGTAATGGGAGTTGGCAAAAACATAGACAGAACTGGGACCAGGCTATTTAGACCCCGATACACATCTGAATTATAAGAGTGATGATGAGTGACATTGGCCACAACACACACTTCACAAAGTATCTACCTGAGTGATTACTGCAGTGGGTGAGTTGGATTCACTCTGACTTGGATCCTCATCAGACAGAGAGTCATCAAAACGTCCCTCCTGCTTTGACGACACAACCTCTGTGTCCATGGTCATCGGACTGGAAATGTCAGGAAATTAGGCAAAGTACAATTAAAGTCTACTTAGCTTGGTTTCTTTAAGTTTAAGGTTATTTTAAAATCCATAATTATTGGGACAGTGACCATTTCGTTTTTTTTTACTCTGTGCTCCAGCACTTTGGATTTGAAATTATACAATGACTATGAGGTTAAAAGTCAGCTTTAATTATTTGAGGGTATTTTCATCCATACCGGGTGAACAGTTTAGAAATTACAGCACTTTTGGTACATAGTCCCAATATTTTAGAAGACAAAAAGTATTGGGACAAATTCACTTGTTTTTTTATTTAACTAGGCAAAGAACATTCTTATTTGCGCTGCCCTATGGTACTCCCAATCACGGCCGGATGTGATACAGCCGGGGGCTGTAGTGACACCTCTCGCACTGAGATGCAGTGGCTTAGACCTCTGCACCACTCAGGAGCCTGACTTATATGTGTAAAGTAGTCTAGTACTTGGTTTAGTACTTGGTCCCAAAGTTAGGTCTTCTCCTGTGCTGTAACCATACTAATTAAACAGGGATACACGTGTTTTAAATAGATGCAAGGAATGCTTTTGTGTCTTCGCTTGTTGGAATACATATGCAACAGAGGAGGCTGGTGGGAGGACGTGTAGGAGGACGGGCTCATTATAATGGTTGAAATGGAACAGAATCAAATGTGGTTTCCATTTATTTGATACTGTTCCATAGAATCCATTCCGGCCATTACAATAACCCTGTCCTCCTATAGCTCCTCCCCCCAGCCTCCTCTGATATGCCATCAAAGTTCCAAGAGCTCTTCATAAAGTTTAAGTCAAGTGGCCTTCAAGTCAAGCATTACAAGAACACAGTTCAACCAGAAGGTTGATGTGATTGTGAATCAAATGAATGTATTCAATGCAATGTAGTGTTAAATATGACAGTTGCTATTGCTTGGACCTTGGTTCATATTTTCATTTAACTTCCCCCCCATGGAGCAAACATGCGCCTGTCTGAATTCGAAATGGGAGGAGTCTTGTTTCTAAACTGGTTAGTTTGTACCTGTAGCGAGGTTGTTACATATGAAACTTGCTGCTACATCTGTAGCCATATTCAGCACCTAAAGAAGATACATTTGGTACATTTATTAAAAGGTATTGCTGACAACCACAATGTATTTTCTTCAGTAGCTGGCTAACGTTAGCTTTTCAAAAAGAGAAGAAGAAGAGAACGAGAATGGGGTTGCGTCGTTTAGCTATGCAGCTGTTCCATAGAAATTGCGACTCGCACCGAAAAGCATTAAGGGTGGTAACGTTAGCTTTAGATAATGTAACTAGCAGCTAACTAGTAGCAGGGAGTTACAAAAAAAAGTTAAGTAATAATATACGGTCACTGGTTGGCAAGCCAATTGTCACTGTATACCATGTCAGCTAGCAAGCCAAACACTATTGCATTTGTTTCTGTGCATGAAGTTGTTCAGCTGGCTAGCAAGCAGGAAGTAGATTCGACTGCGAATCGAAAGTTTGTCCATGCGTCATTGTAAACCGTGAACGTTCTGTCTTGTCGCTCCTTTTTTTCTGGGCTTGTGCCGCGAGTAGGCTACAGTGTAATAACTTACCAAAGTTATAAATTACGTAGTCAGACTCGTCACTAATTATGGTAGGAGTGGATGGCTCGAGCCACGTAGTCCCCACGTCAGTCCTGATGATGCAGCGCTAAAATGTCGACCAAGCACTCGTCCCCTCCAACTGAACCCTACAGAAAAACACTACACGTGGGAGGAGCTTCACAGATTACTGTACTCTGCTACTGTAGCTAGACTGAGGGCAAATCATTCTGTTCATGTTTAACGTTAGACAACAATGCACTGGATACACTAATAATAATAATCTTAGAATTAACCTTTGACACTGTATATTACTAGCAATACTGTGAGTTAAAAATAGTATAATAGTGTTTAGACCTACTCTTTGAAATTTAAAGAGTTAGCCTAAACATTGTAATTATATTTTACTTCTATCACATGTGCACAGTGAACACTTAACATTGATCGTATTTTTTTCAGATCATGTTGTAACTTGTAATGTAAGCCAAGAGTTGCCTGGCTGCACAAACTTCAGTTGGAGTAGTCAGGCAAAGTTTACAGTATTTCAATTTTATCTGGATGTGCCATCTAGTGGTTGTAAATGGGAAAACAACTCTGGTTTGAAATGTATACATTTTTTATTGATTTAACCTTTATTTCGACAGGGAGTTATGCTGAGAGCAAGGTCTCTTTCTCAAATGAGCCCTGCACACACATAAAACACATCAGTACACCCAGAGAAAAACAATAATAGACAACACATTCTTAAGGAAAAAAATATATATATATATTTGAGCTCAGCAGACTTGAAATTTGCTCAGTGCTGAAAATATTGAGAGAACATTGCATATGGCTATTTAAAAAATATATATATTTAACCATTTAAGTCATTCTTATTTACAATGACGGTCTAGCCGACGCTGGGCCAATTGTGCGCCGCCCTGTGGGACTCCCAATCACAGCCGGATGTGATGCAGCCTGGATTCGAACCAGGTACTGTAGTGATGCATCTTACACTGAGATGCAGTGTCTTAGACCACTGCACTCTATTTCCTATATAGTTCACTACTTTTGACCAGGACCGATGGAAAGAGACTTTTTGTCATTGGCCCCCTAGGGCCACCATATGGTGGCATTTATGCCAGGTCAGGTCATACTGTTCCTACACCAAGCCAGCTAATGTTAAAGAACAAAGTCATTACAGTAGCACCCTTATGTTGAAATATTGAATATATTAGGCTACAGCACATAAAATGATTAAATAGTTGGGCAAAGTATTTCAAGTGTGTGCATATGCGTGTGTTTATGTGAGTAATGGTGCTTGTGTTGTGTTGGGGGGAGGGCATTGGCTTGTACATGATGTACATGTAGAGGCCTATGGGTCCTGGTTAAAAGTAGTGCACTATATAGGGAATAGGGTGCCATTTGGGATGCAATTATGGAGGGCAGTGTCCAGATGGTGAGGCAACAGCAAGGGGACAACAGGAGGTACAAAGAGCGGCAGCAGGGGGTAACACAACCCTCAATCGACAGCTCAGGAAATTATTATATTAAACAATTTACATGATTTAACATTACATTGACATTTTAGTAATTAAGCAGTTTGTCTTATCCAGAGCAACTTACAGTCAAGGAAAAACAACCACATTTCACAGTTATTGCAAGTAGACCTTAATCGAAATATCTGCTATCAACAGAATCAGTGGCAGGAAAGTTGTCCTTCTGCTGGCCTCATTTACACTATCCTTTCTTAATCTGGTTCTGGCAAAAGGCAAGTTTCCTCAGTACATTGTTCGTTGCAACGTCATCTCACCGAGTCGACCTCTACACAAAAAAATGTAACTTGTGAAAGTACAACAGTAACATAACACTCACAGGAATTAACTGTATTACATTTTGCACATAGATAACAATAAAATACTTCAAATATTTTACGAAATATCCTTACATAAGGTCATTTTGTACTTTGTCTCTAGAAATATATTGGTACATTTTGTGTAGCGGCATATCTCAAAATACTAGTAAAACAAACAGTATAGTATAAATACAGTATAATGGGCCTATATTTATAAAGGCTACCATTCAATACATAGCTATACAAATAATATGGGTATTGAATTAAAGTTTTTGTCAAATGGCAACGTTTTTTTTATAATCATTTTCCAAACGTACTTAGATCTGCATTTCAGCCAAAGCAGAACTGCAATTATCAACTATCTGATTATTAGGTGGAACTGTTGAAATAAAATAAATGGATGAAAAAAAAATCCAAAACATCTAAAATATATAGAATGCATACAGTTGCAGTCGGAAGTTTACATATATTTAGGTTGGAGTCATTATAACTCGTTTTTCAACCACTCCACAAATTTCTTGTTAACGAACTATAGTTTTGGCAAGTCGGTTAGGACATCTACTTTGTGCATGACACAAGTCATTTTTCCAACAATTGTTTACAGACAGATTATTTCACTTATAACTCAATGTATCACAATTCCAGTGGGTCAGAAGTTTACATACAGTGGGGCAAAAAAGTATTTAGTCAGCCACCAATTGTGCAAGTTCTCCCACTTAAAAAGATGAGAGAGGCCTGTAATTTTCATCATAGGTACACTTCAACTATGACAGACAAAATGAGAAAAAAAATCCAAAAAACCACATTGAAGGATTTTTAATGAATTTATTTGCAAATTATGGTGGAAAATAAGTATTTGGTCAATAACAAAAGTTTATCTCAATACTTTGTTAAATACCCTTTGTTGGCAATGACAGAGGTCAAACGTTTTCTGTAAGTCTTCACAAGGTTTTCACACATTGTTGCTGGTATTTTGGCCCATTCCTCCATGCAGATCTCCTCTAGAGCAGTGATGTTTTGGGGCTGTTGCTGGGCAACACGGACTTTCAACTCCCTCCAAAGATTTTCTATGGGGTTGAGATCTGGAGACTGGCTAGGCCTCTCCAGGCCCTTGAAATGCTTCTTACGAAGCCACTCCTTCGTTGCCCGGGCGGTGTGTTTGGGATCATTGTCATGCTGAAAGACCCAGCCACGGTTCATCTTCAATGCCCTTGCTGATGGAAGGAGGTTTTCACTCAAAATCTCACGATACATGGCCCCATTCATTCTTTCCTTTACACGGATCAGTCGTCCTGGTCCCTTTGCAGAAAAACAGCCCCAAAGCATGATGTTTCCACCCCCATGCTTCACAGTAGGTATGGTGTTCTTTGGATGCAACTCAGCATTCTTTGTCCTCCAAACACGACGAGTTGAGTTTTACCAAAAAAGTTATATTTTGGTTTCATCTGACCATATGACATTCTCCCAATCTTCTTCTGGATCATCCAAATGCTCTCTAGCAAACTTCAGACGGGCCTGGACATGTACTGGCTTAAGCAGGGGGACACGTCTGGCACTGCAGGATATGAGTCCCTGGCAGCGTAGTGTGTTACTGATGGTAGGCTTTGTTACTTTGGTCCCAGCTCTCTGCAGGTCATTCACTAGGTCCCCCCGTGTGGTTCTGGGATTTTTTCTCACCGTTCTTGTGATCATTTTGACCACACGGATGAGATCTTGCGTGGAGCCCCAGATCGAGGGAGATTATCAGTGGTCTTGTATGTCTTTCATTTCCTAATAATTGCTCCCACAGTTGATTTCTTCAAACCAAGCTGCTTACCTATTGCAGATTCAGTCTTCCCAGCCTGGTGCAGGTCTACAATTTTGTTTCTGGTGTCCTTTGACAGCTCTTTGGTCTTGGCCGTAGTGGAGTTTGGAGTGTGACTGTTTGAGGTTGTGGACAGGTGTCTTTTATACTGATAACAAGTTCAAACAGGTGCAATTAATACCGGTAACGAGTGGTGGACAGAGGAGACTCTTAAAGAAGAAGTTACAGGTCTGTGATAGCCAGAAATCTTGCTTGTTTGTAGGTGACCAAATACTTATTTTCCACCATAATTTGCAAATAAATTAATGAAAAATCCTACAATGTGATTTTCTGGATTGTTTTTTCTCATTTAGTCTGTCATAGTTGAAGTGTACCTATGAGGAAAATTACAGGCCTCTCTCATCTTTTTAAGTGGGAGAACTTGCACAATTGGTGGCTGACTAAATAAGTTTTTAGCCCCACTGTACACTAAATTGACTGTGCCTTTAAACAGCTTGGAAAATTATGTCATGGCTTTAGAAGCTTCTGATATGCTAATTGACATAATTTGAATCAATTGGAGGTGTACCTGTGAATGTATTTCAAGGCTTACCTTCAAACTCAGTGCCTCTTTGCTTGACATACATCATGGGAAAATCAAAAGAAATTAGTCAAGAAAGAAAATTGTAGACCTCCACAAGTCTGGTTCATCCTTGGGAGCAATTGCCAAACGCCTGAAGGTACCACGTTCATCTGTACAAACAATAATACACAAGTATAAACACCATGGGACCACACAGCCGTCATACCGCTCAGTAAGGAGACACGTTCGTTCTCCTAGAGATGAACGTACTTTGGTGCGAAAAGTGCATATCAATCCCAGAACAACAGCAAAGGACCTTGTGAAGATGCTGGAGGAAACAGGTACAAAAGTATCTATATCCACAGTAAAACGAGTCGACGTAACCCGAAAGGCCGCTCAGCAAGGAAGAAGCCACTCCTCCAAAACCGCCATAAAAAAGTCAGACTACGGTTTGCAACTGTACAAGATCGTACTTTTTTTGAGAAATATACTCTGGTCTGATGAAATAAAAATTGAACTGTTTTGGCAATAATGACCATCGTTATATTTGGAGGAAAAAGGGGGAGGCTTGCAAGCCGAAGAAAACCATCCCAACTGTGAAGCACGGGGGTGGCAGCATCATGTTGTGGGAGTGCTTTGCTGCAGGAGGGACTGGTGCACTTCACAAAATAGATGGCATCTTTAGGGAGGAAAATTATGTGGATATATTGAAGCAACATCTCAAGACATCAGTCAGGAAGTTAAAGCTTGGTTGCAAATGGGTCTTCAAAATGGTTAATGACCCCAAGCATACTTCCAAAGTTGTGGCAAAATGGCCTAAGGACAACAAAGTCAAGGCATTGGAGTGGCCATCACAAAGCCCTGACCTCAATCCTATAGAAAATGTGTGCCCAGAACTGAAAAAGTGTGTGCGAGCAAGGAGGCCTACAAACCTGACTCCGTTACACCAGCTCTGTGAGGAGGAATGGGCCAAAATTCACCCAACTTATTGTGGGAAGCTTGTGGAAGGCGACCTGAAATGTATGACCCAAGTTAAACAATTTAAAGACAGTGCTACCAAATACTAATTGAGTATATGTAAACTTCTGACCCACTGGGAATGTGATGAAAGAAGTAAAAGCTGAAATGATTAATTCTCTCTACTATTATTCTGACATTTCACATTCTTAAAATGAAGTGGTGATCCTAATTGACCTAAGACAGGGAATTTTTATTAGGATTAAATGTCAGGAATTGTGGAAAACGGTGTATTTGGCTAAGGTGTATGTAAACCTCCGACTTCAGCTATATATTTGATTTAAAGTGGAACGCAAATGAATCTTTATCTCACCCCGATCGATCTGTAGAGGCTCGGGTAGACTGCTGTGCTCCACGCAACATGAGTAGTTGTGTTTAGTACCAGAGATGAAGATGGTTTTATGCAGTTGGTAAGTCAAATCATGATTAGGTTTGATGTCTGTTGCCACATGTAGAGAGGTTGGCTTCCCATCCAGCTCCCACTTAACAGAGATGTCCTTGACCCGGTCTTCTCCAGTTCTAGGTCTAATGACCACTTCAGGACGAACTGTCAAGGACAGAACATTACAATACAAAATCCCATGCACTCTACAAGACAAAGTGAACTTCCAAATCCTTTATTTCCACAATCATCAGTTTTGTACACTAACCATTGCCCACCTACTTATAATTGTGGGTACAATACAGTACTATAGTATACAGTATGGTACTATACAAATCAGGAATTAACTTCAAATTTTGCCTAAACATCCACATTCACATACAACAAATATACAACGAATACAACAAATAAGATAAGTAAGATATATTGCAGTGTGTATGCACAGGTTGCCAATGCTGCCAAACGGGTCATACAAGATAGTTATTTGTTCCTACGTTGTTCCAGTGTCATTCCAGTGAAATGTGGTTGGACTATCATACGTTGGTATGTTTCAGATTATTTGATTAGCATCATACAGTACAGTTTGTTTGAATGCCATTAGACAACAGTTGGTATAATTAGGCCTATAATCGACGATGGGCACAGATACATCCAACGTGTCTTGTTACAAAATACCCTAAAGACCAACATATCAAAATAAACTACAAAATACTGGTTCCAAAAAAATATTATGCAGGAAATACATTTATAAAAACAACCTGTCTATGACCCTTGGCTAACATGCTGAATACTACCAATAGCCTAGACAATTGGCACAGTTCATAGTGTTTTGTGGCCCCTATTACTCGAGATTTGCTGCATTGGTGTTAGAATTGTGAAAAATAACTCAGCCCTTTTTAAATGCAAAATGACAAAATACAAAAAAGTTAGTATGGTAAGTATTTCAAATACATCTAACAGAAAAACTGCCCCTATCTGATCAAGCCAAAACTAGATCGTATCTGTATGTGAAGCCTTGCTGAACTCTTATAGCAATGTACAATAACTCTATCTATTAATATCATGCAACTAATATTAAAAGTTGATAGCTGTAAGAGGATTTATATATATATATGTTTTACAAATCTATATCAATTGAACCAATGCATGGTCAGAGCCATAACATTTAATAAGTGATTTTACATTTTCTGTTGATGGCCATCTTACTGTGTGTAAACGTTCTTCAATCTTGGAACACAATCACGTTTCACATAGGGCAAATTACTTTGGTTCTAAAGTTTATACCCATCCAGAATGGTCTTGCTAATGCCATTGCATGGGGAACTGAGTGGCTCCAGAGCATGGTGTCATCATCCAAAGAAAGAGAATGTATTTCCCATTGACAGAGAACTTGTACAGTCCCCTCTGGATACCATCATGGTCTAATTCACAACCATATATTAACTGAATAAGTGGACCTTAAGAAAACAAATGTACGTACATACTACATATCAATGACCTTTCATACATGACACATAGGCTGCATGTTACATTCCTGAGTCATCGTTTATGTTCTTACTGTGACAAAAATACAATATAATATGCCCATACAATGTGCAGTATATGTAATCAGATAATTATTGTCAATCTACCATTTAGTAAGGCGATGGATTGGGGCTAAGGCCCTGCAGCCGAGTAATGTCCTGTCCAGGGAGTGTACTTGTACATCAAGCTGCCTCACGCTACAGAGGCCCTATGGGCTGTTCCGGGTCAGACAAGGCTTACTTGTCCAAGGCTTACTTACTTACCATTAAATCCTAGAGTGGCATTTGCATGTCTTGTGAAGGATTGAAAGTAGCCAAGTTTAAAACGAGTGCAGTCCTGAGTGTCTCAAGGGACTGGAAAAGTCTCTTACATTGCTTTTATAACTAAACACTCTTTGGTCATCGAGCATATCAGAAGAGCAGTACTCTGGTAAATGTCCGCGTGCAAACATCCAATATATAATCAAACTATGGTTTCCTAGATGAGAAGGGTGAACATGTTTGTCATCAATATGCCAGGTTCGTGGTAGCACAATATGGTCTGTCAATGCACTAACAGGATCATGCCGTTAGTCAAGATTAACGGACAGGCAAATTGCTTCATGCTTTTTTGTATGTAATTTAAATAAGTGCTCTCCAGTGTACAACTACAAAACCAACCTGAATAGTTATTCATCTCTACAATGGGGAACAGGCACATGCTAATGCCTAACGTTACCTGTTGGTTTCACAGAACAACAGCTTATTAATAACCACTTTATGATTGTTCTCAACAGAATTTCTCTAAATATTGAAGTTTCATAATGGTTATGTTGTTAAAAATGCACTGATATGGGGTTCCTGAGTGGCACAGGGTATAAGGCACTGCATCTCAGTGCTAGAGGCGTCACTACAAAAACACTGGTTCGATTCCAGGCTGGTCGATTCCAGGCAAGTCAGTTAAGAACAAATTCTAATTTACAATGACGGCCTACCCCGGACAAAGCTGGGACAATTGTACTCCCTATCACAGCCAGATGTGATATAGCCTGGATTTTAACCAGGGACTGTAGCGACACCTCTTGCACTGAGATGCAGTGCCTTAGATTGATGTGCCACTCTGGAGCCAAAACTTTATATTGGAGTTGTGCCTAATGGATATAACCCATTTTAGCATGGACGTTGAGTGCTACCACAATTTTAAAGTAGGCCTAGTCAACTGGGTGGGTATTCCTATTAGTTGGGAGCCATCATCCAATGAAGAAGAAGACGCCATGATGGCACAGATACTGTACCAACTCCAATTCACATACCGCCCCAAAAGATCCACAAATGGCACAATCTCTATTGCACTCCACACCGCCCTTTCCCATCTGGACAAAAGGAACACCTTCATTGACTACAGCTCAGTGTTCAACAGCATAGTGCCCTCCAAGCTCATCACTAAGTTAAGGGCCGTTGGAATGAACTCCTCCCTTTGCAACTGGATCCTTGACTTCCTGACGGGCCGCCCAAAGGTGGTGAGGGTAGGCTACAACATATTCGCCACGCTGACCCTCAACACGCAGGCCCCTCAGAGTTGCTTGCTTAATCCCCTTCTGCCCTCCCTGTTCGCCCGTGACTGCGTTTCCGAGCACAACTCCAACATCATCATTAAGTTTGCTGTCAACACGACGGTGGTAGGCCTGATCACCGACGATGATGAGACAGGCTATAGGGAGGAGGTCAGAGAGCCAGGACAACAACCCCCTGTCAAAGTCAGCAAGTCAAAGGAGCTTATTGTGGACTGCAGGAAATGAGGGCCTAGCACGCCTCCATTCACATCAACTAGGCTGTAGTGGAGCGGGATGATAGCGTCAAGTTCCTCTGGGTCCACATCCTTAAGGACCTATCATGGGCCAAACACACCAACACAGTCGTGAAGAGGGCATGACAACATCTCTTCCCTCCCTGGAGGCTTAAAAGTTTTGGCATAGGCCCTCAGATCCTCAAAAGGTTCTACAGCTGCACCATTGAGAGCATCTTGACTGGCTGATTCACTGCTTGGTATGGCAACTGCTTGACATCTGACTGTAAGGCGCTACAGAGGGTAGTGCATACAGCCCAGTACATCACTGGAGCCGAGCTCCCTGCCATCCAGGACCTCTATACCAGGTAATGTCGGAGGAAAGCTCTTAAACTGTTCTCTCTGCTACTGCATGGCAAGTGTACCGGAGCGCCAAGTCCGGGACCAAAAGCCTCCTGAACAGCTTCTACCCCCAAGCCATATGACTGCTGAACAGTTAATCAAATGGCTACCCTGACAATTTGCATTGAACCCATGTATTTGCACTGACTCTCTTGTATAGCCGAGGGACATATAATCCCTAATCTTACTACATTTACACACACTGTATATAGACTTTTCTATTGTGTTATTGACTGTACGTTTGTTTATCCCATGTGTAACTCTGTGTTGTTTGTGTCGCACTACTTTGCTTTATCTTGGCCAGGTCGCAGTTGTAAATGAGAACTTGGTCTCAACTAGCCTACCTGGTTAAATAAAGGCGAAACAAAAAAAAAGAAAAACAATTCTAAATACACACAAAACACACATGCCTATTGACGCTACACACATTCACAAATAGAGACACTCTTTCACACTGCTGCTGCCTTGTTTACTATCTATCCTGATTACCTAGCCACTTTTATCCCTACCTACATGTACATATTATTCTGTAACAACCAGGGGGTGGCGTATTAGCATACCTCTTGTACTATCTGATCACATGAACACTTACAAAAAAAAATACTTCTACATGCTGTATAGGAATAAGGCTACATGATGAAATAAGTTATATTGATTGTGCATTGTTACACAATGAAAAATTAATAAAACATTACAAATCAAATCAAATTTATTTGTCACATACACATTGTTAGCAGATGTTAATGCGAGTGTAGCGAAATGCTTGTGAAATGCGAAATAGCGAATGTAAGACACACACAAAAAGATGCCTTAGTACAGAGGCTAGGATTCAGCGCTTTTAGACTTCTCAGCTTGAAATGCCTCCACCTGTGGCATCAAATGTTTATCTTCTTGGTGGAGCAGTTGTCAAGAGGGCAGCCACCTATGTTTGCGAGATAGGATCCAATATTGAATACCAGAGTGGGCTGGTGAGGAAGGAAACAGTACTTTTATTAAGCAAGCTGTGGGCTATGTGTTACATTTGATTGCCCATAAAGATGTTAATTTGTGTCTGACTGTCAGGATTAAGCCTTAAATGGTGACATGATGAGTTGTGTTGCCCAGGGCCCTGGCTGGCTCAGTTATGGATGTATCTTAAATGGCACCCTATTCCTTATGTAGTGCACTACTTTTAACCAGGGTACCCGGCTCTGGTCAAAAGTAGTGCACTATATAGGGAATGTGGTGCATTCTGGGACACAGGCAGTGTTATGAGTTTGTTGTGATGGAGAAGCCAAGTTTCTATACAGCCCACCAGACCCTCTGGCACTGGGAGAGAATCCTGGGATGAGCCAGGCTGCTGTTTGAACATGCCAAGAGATGGCATATGCCTTCATATTGAGATGTCATCCCAAACTGATGAGAGAGAGGCCGCAACTGGAAAAACTTTCCCTGAACTTAGTGAGAGGACATTCGTCAATGGCCTATGCTTCTTACAGGTCAAGTAAGCCAAGTGCAGTACGTAAACATTCCACAAGGTGTCGCCCAAAACTTGCATGTTGACATTGCAATAAAAACAGTAAAAAACGGAACATTCAAGATGTGACGAGTTCATTGACCCATTACAGTTATTACTACAATTCTGTCAGGCAAACAGTATTGAGTAAATGTATAACATCCCATTAATAAATAAATAAATACAATATTTAAAGGTCATTTTAAAGCATTTGCACCAGCTGGCTTTGGTCAAGATCTTCTTTCAGGTGGTCAATGTTGAAATATTGATAATTGACCCAATTGTTCACGCACACATGGGTGCAATTGCTCGCGAGCGCCATATACCACCTTCGACAGTTCCAGTCTTGACCGGCGTGTGGAGGCCGTTCCCCAATCGAATCCTGATGGAGCTGTTGCTCCCTGCACTAGTCTGGGAACGTGGAAACACAAGGAGAAGGACTAAACAGGTGGTCAGAAACACACAGCTAACAATGTCGTCCCTGGATAAAATGTGAAAGATATTTTGGTCTCATCTCTTTTTAAGGATACAAGATTCAATAACCAAAGATAATTCATGTTTCGGCTGACTTTCAAAGGGATAATTTATCCTCGGTTTTCCTCCGAATCTGGGCAAGATCTATCGGATATTAAACTATGAAAGTGACTGTGTGTTTTGGAAGGACTAGGGTGGTGGTACCGTGCGGAGATGGAAATATCAAAATCCATATTCTCATCCTGCAAGCCGTCATGAGATACAAAAAAGCAATTGCAAAGGTAAGTCGCGTTTACTTTGTATGGCGTGTTTGTTTCCAATGTTCCATTTACAGCATTGGGTCTGGAAACAATGTTGCAATGCCTGGACTGGACGTGAGGCTCGCGCAAATATGGCGCAAATTTGTAAGAGATGAGCTAAAAATGACCAAATTATTCAACATGCCTTTCGTTTTATCCTGCTGACTAAAACAAACAACGCATGTTAGGCTGAGTTGATACATCACCATAGTTGGCAAAGTCCTGTGTAAATCCACGAAAACTTCATTTGGGATTTCACCCTTTCCCAACTGAAGTGCATGGAAAGATGGCACATAACGCTAACTTAAGTAGTTAACTAGCTAACTAACTAGGATATAATATGCAAACCTATTTAGTTCTAGAAGTAAAATGATAATGATATCTACCAATTCGAGATTTGACTCCTTGGAAGCTGCTAGCTGGATGCTTGCTAGTTAGCTGACTTTTATAGCTAGCTAGTTAGCATCAGCAAGCTGCAGGATGGCATTGTTTTTGAAATGGGGATACTGCCTAACTTAATTAAAACATGTCATTTTTAAAAAGCGTAAAATTTCCTATCGATGTCATGCCGATTGTACCTTTTTTATTATTGTTATGCTACCAAGATGTCTATACTACATTTTCACTGGCACCCGAGTTTCTCTTGACTTTGTTACCCCTAGCTAATTAGCCTATTATGTTGTTGGCATAGCTAGCTAGCTAAGAAGCGGTAGCTAGCTTGCTAGCTGGGTCATTCCTAAATATAGGGTGCCTTTTCTGTTCCCAGGAAAAATCACTTATTTAGTGTAAAATGTAGATTCCAAAATGCTTTAAATATAAAACCATTTATCATTTTACCTTAAAAACAAAAATATGGACCTTGAAGTGGAATTCTATGCATTTTTAACACTTTTTGTCTTCTCCTCAGTGGATGTAGGCGTTTTATGCTATGTCCGCCGGTGTTATTCATCCACTTCCACGATAAATATGAATACATTTAATGTCCCATGTCAGTCTCACACTCATAAATGTCCACTCTGTTAGGCTAAATTATTGAGAAAATTAACCAAATTTCAAAATGTTTGATAGAAGTTAAAATCCGATTCAAGTGTTCACCGTTATGCTAGCTCAATCTTGGAAACTCACAGAGCTGTCTAAATTAGGCTCCAGATTTCCACCCTGTTAGGTTCCATCCTGTTAGGATTATGCAACTAACAGGTTGGGAAATGCACCTAAAAAAATAATTGCTTAGCTTGACCAATGTGTGTTTTAAAAAAACCTCAATGATGCCCTTTTTTCTGATAGAAATACAATTTAAAATTATACCCAGCTAGGCTAGTATCAATCAAGGAAGAGGGCTTCAAACAAAGATTGTATCTCGAGTCTGTCTCACTTCTACTCACATCCCAAATTCAAATCAAATTTCTAGAATGATGCATGGTGGAACGTCAGAATGTTTCCCAACATGGTTTGTTTCCATTCTGTCTCAATTGTTTGAACTGGAAGTGGGGAAGAATCTTTCTTGAGCCACATGCTTCCTGAGAGCAATTTGCCCTTGAGGAAAGAGGGAAACAGCATGTGCCCTGCATTTTTAAGAGTCGACTGAGGACAGGAGAACCTTCATTGATATTTGTTTGAAGATAAACTTCCATGTCAGGATAAATGGTTCAGCTGACTATAATGATATTGTGCAATTTCTTAGCATATGATGGTTGTACTGGCATGCCTGGACAGCTGAGAACTAGATAATTTGATTACTCAGTTTTGGAGATGCCAAATTGACGCAGTAGCTGGTTATTTGATTCACTTCCACAGAATGCTAATTTCCCTCATACAGGAGACAAGCATAAACTGTTTTTGTATGTGGGTGCAGACCATATTGCAACCTATAAAGCTGCACAATGCAGAAATCGATCCTTCATTTCCTGGTTTCTAAAATTCGAATAATTTGCCTAATATCAGTTTGTGACAAAGCAAGCACATATAGTGTAGTCATTGAACCATTTATACTGCTTTGAAATAGCTTTTCCATAACAAAACAATTTTATTTTCAGCTGTTTGAAGCTGGTGTACAAAAAAAAGATACAAGAACAAAACTTAAGGAAGCATAAAATCGGCACACACATAACATATCTACCGCTTCTTAGACCTGCTTTGAATGCAAATGACAGACTTGAAACTCACATTTCTGTGAAATTGTTTGGGTGTCCCAAAAAGTTAATATGTAACTTTAAATATATATATATATATGGTCATTGACGACAAACTTGATTACATTGATATTAGATCTAGCCATGTATGTAGGATCCAGGAACATGAGGATTCTATAATTAAATCATGCATGGCACAGCGTTGTGTGGCAGAGCAGTCTCATTTGTTTCAATGTTAGTAACCCAGATGACATGGTGCAGTGAGTGCATGTCCTTTCAATAATTCAATGATGTCTGACAGTGAAGCGCTGGAGAAGAATGGGCCTATTTCTATCGTGAGGCTGTGACTGGGAGGCAGACTGGTGGAGCATATCTGGGGGACTTACACTTGGCCTTATCTATATCAATACAATCCTGCATATACTTTGAGTGTTTGGCTGTGTGCTGTCAGTATAGTTTACACTTTGGTAGAAGTTTTTCTTTGCCCTCCGATAGAAATTGTGGTCATTGGGTTTTTTTCAAGCTGACTTTCTAATGCAATTGGAATGTAACGTATGATAATTGTAACAGACTTCTATCATGGAAGAAGGAGAAGTGTGGAAATACTGAATATTCTCAAGCTGAGAGTGAATTGGTCTTCTAAGCAGTAGTGGTGCATGGGTACAATCACTGGGGAAGCCAGGCCAGAAAAACTAAGCCATATTGCCACCTGTGTTGTGATACTTGTTTGTTCTATAACCTGTAATGGACAGTTTATACTTGGTCTGTCTGTAGGCAATTAGAATGCGATGTGTCGCTGGTCAAAATGTTTCATATATATACCCCTGGGGAATGTCTAGATTGTCGCTTCAACTGTCAGTTTCCTTGTCACACAGACATGGAACAAAGTTTACGTCTCCATTGTCGTGGTTACCGGACTGCCACAGCAACTAGACCAATGATGCAGGAGGTCTAAAATTCTCAGATAGAATGACCTACTTTTATTTGGTCACGCAGTGGCGTTAAGCTTGACATTGCCTTGTAAATAATGATGTTGTGGGTTTATGTAACAGTTTTACTTCAGTCCGTCCCCTCGCCCCGACCCGGGATCGAACCAGGGACCCTCTGCACACATTAACAACTGCCTCCCACGAAGCATCGTTACCCATCGCTCCACAAAAGCGTCGGCCCTTGCTGAGCAAGGGGAACAACTACTTCAGGTCTCAGAGCGAGTGACGTCACCGATTGAAACGCTATTAGCGTGCACCACTGCTAACTAGCTAGCCATTTCACATCGGTTAAATTTATTTTCCCATAATATTTAATTCAAAAGTAGCCAACGTTTTAAGAGACGTTGTCAGGTATACAGTCGTGGCCAAAAGTTTTGAGAATGACACATTCATTTCCACAAAGTTTGCTGCTTCGGGGTCTTTAGATATTTTGTCAGATGTTACTATGGAATAATGAAGTACTATTACAAGCATTTCATAAGTGTCAATGGCTTTTATTGACAATTTACATGAAGTTGATGCAAATAGTCAATATTTGCAGTGTTGGCCCTTCTTTTTTAAGACCTCTGCAATCCGCCCTGTCATGCTGTCAATTAGCATCCGCCAACTCCTGGACAGTCTGGTGCAACGTGGCGTTGGTGGGTGGAGCGAGACATGATGTCCCAGATGTGCTCAATTGGATTCAGGTCTGGGGAATGGGTGGGCCAGTCCATAGCATCAATGCCTTCCTCTTGCAGGAACTGCTGACACACTCCAGCCACATGAGGTCTAGCATTGTCTTGCAGTAGGAGGAACCCAGGGCCAACCACACCAGCATATGGTCTCACAAGGGGTCTGAGGATCTCATCTCGGTACCTAATGGCAGTCAGGCTACCTCTGGCGAGCACATGGAGGCCCCCCAAAGAAATGCCACCCCAAGACTGACCCACTTCCAAACCGGTCATGCTGGAGGATGTTGCAGGCAGCAGAACGTTCTCCACGGCGTCTCCAGACTGTCACGTCTGTCACATGTGCTCAGTGTGAACCTGCTTTCATCTGTGAAGAGCAGAGGGCGCCAGTGGCGAATTTGCCAATCTTGGTGTTCTCTGGCAAATGCCAAACGTCCTGCACAGTGTTGGGCTGTAAGCACAACCCCCAGCTGTAGACGTCGGACCCTCATACCACCCTCATGGAGTCTGTTTCTGACTGTTTGAGCAGACACATGCGCATTTGTGGCCTGCTGGAGGTCATTTTGCAGGGCCCTGGCAGTGCTCCTCCTTGCACAAAGGCGGAGGTAGCTGTCCTGCTGCTGGGTTGTTGCCCTCCTACGGCCTCCTCCACGTCTCCTGATGTACTGGCCTGTCTCCTGGTAGTGCCTCCATGCTCTGGACACTACGCTGACAGACACAGCAAACCTTCTTGCCACATCTCGCATTGATGTGCCATCCTGGATGAGCTGCACTACCTGAGCCACTTGTGTGGGTTTTAGACTCCGTCTCATGCTACCACTAGAGTGAAAGTACCGCCAGCATTCAAAAGTGACCAAAACATCAGCCAGGAAGCATAGGAACTGAGAAGTGGTCTGTGGTTCCCACCTGCAGAACCACTCCTTTATTGGGGGTGTCTTGCTAAATGCCTATAATTTCCACCAGATGTCTATTCCATTTGCACAACAGCATGTGAAATTTATTGTCAATCAGTGTTGCTTCCTAAGTGGACAGTTTGATTTCACAGAAGTGTGATTGACTTGGAGTTACATTGTGTTGTTTAAGTGTTCCCTTTATTTTTTTGAGCTATATATCTCTATATCTAAACAAACAAACACAAGACACCTGTGTTTTTCACGCCCATCTCAGTGAAGTATTCCATTGTGGCAGCTGTGGGCATGGCATACTCCAAGAGGAAGGGGAGTGTGGCTAAAATGCACAATGCACGTCTCTCTCCAGAATGCTCTTTCTCCCTCCAATTTGGGCACATTCTTTATTCATAATTAATTGTGAATTGTTTGCTTGTTAGTCTATCAATTCCCCATTTACATATATAACCAGTAGTACATTTACCATTAATTCTAATTATTTCAAATCTACAATTTTTTGGGGGTTACTGTAATTTCCGTTAATGCAGTCTATTATTCCCGTCTTTACCGTTCTCATTGTCGGAGTGGACACATTGTTTGCAGGGTGGACAACTTATGCTACACTTGTTTCTCACAAGTTTGTTTAAAAAAAAAAAAATTCCATTTACGAGTTTTGTTAATTTAGTAATTGTCTTTTGTTTGGACGCTCCTGTCAATTTTGAGTAAGGACACCTGATTACGCCTAGAAGTAGGCATATAAGCTTTGGATACCGGCCTATGCACAAGTGTAGGCATATAAATGTGCCCATTTGGGGATCTGATAGTATTTCTGATAGTCTTAACGCACCACCAGTAATGAGCTGTGGAGCTTCTCAAAGTAAAGTTTTCTTCACCTCAAACAGCAAGCAAAGTATTTTTTTTCTATCCATTGAGAATGATAATAGTTACTCAATGTATTTGACAAATATTTCAGTCTCTCTCCCTTTCGATAACCACTCAGCGTGAAATTGAAAAAATGTAATGCTCCTGAAATTGAGAAATGTAATCCTCTGGTCCAGTGGAACCTCATAAAATAGGCCTACCTGATTACTTCTTATTCCTTGCGCAAATAGCTAGCCTACAGCTGTCTGTCCTGAGATCACTGGCACAGGGAAACTCTTGAGGGCCCAGAATATCTTATACAATGTTTCAAGTTTGTTGTAGACTGGCCATGCGTAGCCAATGTGATTTATAGGATATTTATTTTTTTCAGGATATTTTCTACCTGCAGGCTGCAAGGTTTTTATTTGTTGGCATTGTAGGCTATTTTCACAGTTGACATGGCAATATAAGTTACTTTTTACTTTGATCATTTATTTGGATAGAATTGAGTACATGACAACGATTTTTAGATACGAAGACGTTATAAGTGTGCATATGAAAACCATAACTGTCACGCAGATCGGTAGTAAGATAAGTTCACATTCCACATGAAAGGTTGCTGACTCCTGTAGCCTATACCAGCAACTTCAGGAGAGTAAACAAACGCAGAATCTGCCATTGAGTCATTTTGTCTTATTTCAACAAACAGTGCGCTAAAAGCATCAGACAAGCTCAATGCATGAAGTTGATTTTATTAAAAGGGTGTCTATATATGGAAAAATACACGTTTAAAAAGACGACTTTCGGTCAACCAATTAAAAAAAAATTAAATAAAATCCCCTTCGCACAGTCCTATTTCCTATATAGAGTCCAAGTCTAGCAGGTGAAGTGGGAGATTTCTAATGAATGCAAAATTGAATTCAAATGACGGAATTAAGTTGTCTAAATGAGAAAGGGTAGGCTACGATCAACCAACTGGTGTTCTGTCAACACCATTTTTTTCTCTCTTTTAGTGGTGGTCATTTTAAATATTTCAGTATTTGACATTTTTCCCCCCCCCCCAATATGTTTTAACAATGTTTTGTTTGAGTGGTGATTTGAATGACCGCATAGACTCTGCTCACCAGAAGTTAAGTGGTGCTGAGCAGTAGCCCTGCACCATACTAATGACCATAGCATCAACGCTTTCTTCTCACATGCCCATCCTGAGGCATTGCAGATCAGATCAAAGGCAGTTTCACATTAATCAAAATAGTAATTTGTGTAATAAAATTAAATATACCTGGACAAGACCATCACTTTTGGTGGTTGAAATAATTACCCTGTCATCAGTTTAACTAAAAATAAATCAGAATTGAGGTCACCATTGTAAATACCAAGTAGGCCTATGTATGTTATTAATCACAAAACATTCCAAGTTGTTTTCCTCAGGGTCCTTAATCCATCCTTTTCTATCTGAACTTAAGTAACCAGAATTGTCAGCAACTAACACCAGCAATCACTCAGATGAATATGGTCAGAGCACTTTTCCTGTACCTTATCTGGATATTGGGAACAAATATCATATTATTCAAATACTGAAATAATTTCAAATGCTTTCCCTAAAAGAGAATGGTGTTGACAGAATGCCATTGAGAAGACCACTTAGGCCTACATGCTTTTCTTGAACAAGATCCTCAAACGTGGTGTTCAGATGGAATATTACATTTCAATTTTAGTCCTTTAGCAGATGCTCTTATCAAGAGAAATTATTATTAAGTGCCTTGCTCAAGGGCACATTGACAATTTTATTTTTTAACCTAGTCTGCTCAGGGATTTAAACCAGCAACCTTTTTATTAACCTTTTTATTAATTGTTTTCCTCAGGGTCCTTAATCAATCCTTTTCTATCTGAACTTAAAGTATCCAGAATTGTCAGTAACACCAACAATTCATATCCAACAGCAACCACTCAGATGAATATGCAGCAAAGTGGCCTGGCTGCTAGCTGCTGTCTGGTGTGAGCTCTGGAGCTTGGCCACCTGAGGTCCCAGGGGAGGACGTCATTCATCCTTTAACACCCGTTACAGACAATGAAAAAGATACGCGGTCGACAAGTGGTTGGAGCGTTTTCTTGTACTTTAATATTAAGCCTACATGTCACATCAGGATTTTTAAAATGTATTTAACTAGGCAAGTCGGTTAAGAACAAATTCTTATTTACAATGGCGGCCTACCAAAAGGCCTCCTGTGGGGGCTGGGATAAAAAAAAAAAATAGAACACACACATCACGACAAGAGACAACACAACATAAAGAGAGACCTAAGACAACAACATAGCAAGGCAGCAACACATGACAACACAGCATGGTAGCAACATGGTAGCAGCACAAAACATGGTACAAACATTGGGCACAGACGAGCACAAAGGGAAAGAAGGTAGAGACAACAATACATCATGGAAAGCAGCCACAACCGTCAGTAAGAGTGTCCATGATTGAGTCTTTGAGATTAAACTGTCCAGTTTGAGTGTGTGTTGCAGCTCGTTCCAGTCGCTAGCTGCAGCGAACTGAAAAGACGAGCGACCTAGGGATGTGTGTGCTTTGGGGACCTTTAACAGAATGTGACTGGCAGAACATGTGTTGTATGTGAGGATGAGTGCTGCAGTATATATCTCAGATAGGGGGGAGTGAGGCCTAAAAGGGTTTTATAAATATGCATCAACCATTGGATCTAGCATGGGTAGGATGGTCATCTGAATCAGGGTAGGATTGGCAGCTGGAGTGAAAGAGGAGCGATTTACGATAGAGGAAACCAAGTCTAGATTTAACTTTAGCCAGCAGCTTTGATATGTATTGAGAGAATGACAGTGTACCATCTAGCCATACTCCCAAGTACTTTGTATGAAGTGACTACCTCAAGCTCTAAACCATCAGAGGTAGTAGTCACACCTGTGGGGAGAGGGGCATTCTTCTTACCAAACCATATGACCTTTGTTTTGGAGGTGTTCAGAACAAGGGTAGAGAGAGCTTGTTGGACACCAAGAAAGCTTTGTTGTAGAGCATTTAACACAAAATCCTGGGACGGGCCAGCTGAGTATGAGACTGTATAATTAGCATATAAATGAATGAGAGAGCTTCTTACCGCCTGAGCCATGTTGTTGATGTAAATTGAGAAGAGCGTGGGGCTTAAGATTGAGCCTTAGGGTACTCCCCTGGCGACAGGCAGTGGCTGAGACAGCAGATTTTCTGACTTAATACACTGCACTCTGAGGTAGTTAGCAAACCAGGCCAAAGACACCAATACTCCTTAGCTGACCCACAAGAATGGAATGGTCTACTGTATCACAAGCTTTGGCCAAGTCAATAAAAATAGCAGCACAACATTGCTTAGAATCAAGGTCAATGGTGACATCATTGAGGACCTTTAAGGTTGCAGTGACATCCGTACCCTGAGCGGAAACAGATGTCTATAGTATTCTCTCTGGTATACCATCAAGAAATTCAGTCAGTTGATTATTGACAAGATTTTCCAACACTTGATAAACAGGGCAAAATAGAAATAGGCCTATAACAGTTAAGACCAGCTTGATCTTTCCCTTTAAATAAAGGAATCATGGCTGCCTTCCAAGCAATGGGAACCTACCCAGAAAGGAGAGAGAGGCTTGGCGATGATAGGGGCAGCAACCTTAAAGAAGGAAGGGTCTAAACCATCTGACCCAGATGTTTTTTTTGGGGTCAAGTTTCAGGAGACCTTCTGGCACCTCGGACTCAGTGACTGCCTGCAGGGAGACTTTGTAGTGTGGCAGGGGAAAAAAGGGAGAAGCATTGGGGATAGTCGCATTTAGAAAGGGTGGAAGATGAGGAAATGTTGGACAGGCAAGGAGGCATGGCTGAGTCAAATAGGAAACCTGACTTAAGTGGTGATTAGAGCTCAGGCATGTGCTTCTTCATTAACAACCACATCAATTTTAAGGGACTTGGGCAGCTGTGAGGAGGAGAGTTTATTCTTCAGGTCTTTAAGTGTTTTGCAGAACTTCTTGGGGTGAGACCAATTGACGCGCATTCAACGCGCAAAATAAATGGACATTTTGGGGATATAAAAAAGGAGTTTATCGAACAAAAGGACCGTTTGTGAAGTTTCTGGGACATATTGGAGTGCCAACAAGATCTTCAAAGGTAAGGTGTGAATTATATCGTTATTTCTGAGTCGTGTCACACCTGCTTGGGTGAAATATGATTTTCCTGTGTTTGTATGGCTTTTGCCGCAACGCCTTTTTGAAATCTGACACGGTGGCTGGATTAACAAGAATTTAAGCTTTATTTTGGTGTATTGCACTTGTGATTTTATAAAAGTTAAATATTTCTAATAGTTTAATTTGAATTTCGCGCTCTGCAATTGACAGAGGGGATCAAGCGGATTCTATACCATTTTACAGAGGCCAGTTCATGAAGGAAGGCTTACTCATGAAAGTTTTTAGCAAGCGTCTATAACAAATCAGGAGAGGTCGTTTCACTGAGCAGCCATTACGGACACAGGCTGTAAAACAGTGATCACTAAGGTTTCAGTCTGGTGTTTTCTGTAATGACCTATCAGGATTATTTGTGAGGATAACATCAAGAAGAGTAGCCTTTTCTGGGTGTTTGGATTCATACCTTGTGGAATTGGTAATAATCTGAGAGAGATTTTTCATATTGCTTTAGGACTTGGTGGGTTAAGCATGTCCCAGTTTAGGTGACCTAGCAGGACAAATTCAGACTTGGTGTAATGGGCCAGGAGAGCGCAGAGGGCAGGTAGGGTACAGGCCGGTGCTGATGGAGGATAATAGCTCTTTGTTGACTGTTGCTGGGTGCTATTTGAAAGTTTAATACTTAAAACCAGCAAGTCTAATTGTTTGGGGAGAGACTTGGAGACAACTGAGCACTGAAGGTGATCCTTGGTAAAGATTGCCGCTCTGAACCCACACTTTCAATTGATCCATTTTAGATAATAAGCTTCTAGTGTTAACGTGCCGAAAACCCAGGCTTTTACGAGATCAGAAATTAGTGAAGCAGATATCAGAGCAGAAGTCTTGGGGCTAGCAACAGTAGATGGGCCAGGGTGTACATGCATATTTCCAGATATCATCAACAGTAATACAATCAAGGCACAGCATAGGACAGGGAGAGCTCTGCAGTGCTGATTTTATGACATCTGAATGTGCATCAGATGGCAACAAGATCATATTTTTCAGTAATTTCATCAGTTAACATGAATACAAAGCCGGCCGAGAGGTGGTTAGAATGGGATGGAGGCCAAAAATCTGTGTAACCAATAGAGTCAGAGTCCCGAGAGTGGGAACAGTCTTTCCCACGGTTGGGTAAAGAAAGTTTGTAGTTAACAAAGCATGCAGAAGTCATGAGACAAATAGCAAACTGCACAAGAAAAACAAAATGTAATATATAACGACTTGGGGCTAGCCATTGTAAGTTCAGAGTCACTTACCCCACCAGTGCCTGTGTGCTGGACGTGAGTGAAAGCTCGGGGGGGGGGGGGTATTCCTGTACCAGTACCAGACGGGGAGACAGGCCAGGGCAGACGGTGAACAGATCACCAGGTGGAATCCAAGCAGCAGTGCAGCAGGCAACGGGAGTAGGTGTCACACCCACTTGGGAGAAGCTTTAATTTCTGTAGGCAGATTTATTGTAGAAAAGCCCTGAACAGCAGGAGGGGGCTTCCAGGCCTCTGGATTTGGGTGGGGTAGCCTGCCATTTGTTGAGCTCAAAGGCTTCGACACCTCTCGCTGAAACAATTGAATCAAAAGTTCTAAATCCATGGATTTCATAGGCTACTCAATCATTAGTCTTGTCATAAGCAATCATGTTTGGCAGGTATAGGAGGGCAGGTGGCCAAGCGGTAAAGATGGTTGGGCCAGTAATGAAGGTTGCTGGTTTAAATCCCTGAGCAGACTAGGTTAAAAAAGAAAATGTCAATGTGCCCTTGAGCAAGGCACTTTAATTATAATTGCTCTTGATAAGAGCATCTGCTAAATGACTAAAATGGAAATTTAATATTCCATCTGAACACCATCAATGGCATTCTGTCAACACCATTCTCTTTTAGGGAAAGCATTTGAAATTATTTCAGTATTTGAATAATATGATATTTGTTCCCAATATCCAGATAAGGTACAGGAAAAGTGCTCTGACCATATTCATCTGAGTGATTGCTGATGTTAGTTGCTGACAATTCTGGTTACTTAAGTTCAGATAGAAAAGGATGGATTAAGGACCCTGAGGAAAACAACTTGGAATGTTTTGTGATTAATAACATACATAGGCCTACTTGGTATTTACAATGGTGATCTCAATTCTGTTTTATTTTTAGTTAAACTGATGACACCAAAAGGGATGGTCTTGCCCAGGTATATTTTATTTCATTACACAAATTACTATTTTAATGTGAAACTGCCTTTGATCTGATCTGCAATGCCTCAGGATGGGCATGTGAGAAGAAAGTGTTGATGCTATGGTCATTAGTATGGTGCAGTGCATCACACGTGCGAGCTACTGCTCAGCACCACTTTTAAAAGTTCTTGTGAGCAGAGTCTATGCAGTCATTCCAATCACCACTCAAACAAGACTTTCCAAGGAAATGGCTCAGTTATGGACTTGTCCATTTTCTTGTTATGTTCGAAAGGACTATCTGAATACAATAGACACTATGGTCTTCACTTCCTACAGTACACGCAGAATGTAATCATAGAATGAGTCCATAGAATGTTGCTAGCCTTGGTACCAGTCTGTTTGTTATCATGCTATTTGCCATGCCAAACAAACATGCAAGGAGTGGCATGATGGCACTAACACTGGTAACCAGGCTATAATATTGCACCTTTTGCTGCTGAACGGTGTTTGATCCTGTCACAGGGCTGTGTGAGACAGTGGTTTGGCTTCGTGCTCCAATGCTGGATTAAACGCTAATTTGATCATGTGTGTTGATCCCTGGGCAATGATTGGGACCCTGGCTGAGTCCCAAATGGCACCACATTCACTATCTAGTGCACTGCTTTTGACCAGAGCCCTTTTGGGGTTTTGCATCCATACTGATTTACACCGTTTCCCAGCTGCATGTAACAGCCTTGCATAAGCCGTCAGATTTGATTTTCCAGCGTTGACATCTTAATGAAGGGGATACCTAGTCAGTTGCACAACTGAATGCATTCAACAGAAATGTGTCTTGCAGCTTTAACCCAACCCCTCTGAATCAGAGAGGTGTGGGGGCCTCCCTTAATTGACACCCACTACCTTGAATAAATGTGTTCTGGTGCAGCCAAAATCATAAAACATCTGGAGTGCTGAGCTAGGATCATGTTTCCATTCTTATTCATTATGATTTAAAATGCAAAACTCATCCTAGATCAGCACACTGAGACGATTTATGAATACAGGCCCTGATTTTAAACCATTTCTAACTGCATGTTACAGGAAGTGACACAGTAGTAGGGATAAGTAGCTCTACTCCAGGGGATGGCATCTCTAAGGGCAGCACTAGTGGCCTCTTGGAACAGAGTTAACGGGAAGTTAAATCATAACACTTCATGACATGGAGTGCTTAAGTGGTTTATAGAGTGCTATGCAAACAGATTACATGCACCCTGGCAAAGATCCAGTCAGCTGAGTGTTGCCTACATACTGTATTTCACTATATATTGATGCATGGACAGGTTTGGGTTTTTACTTGGCCTTGTATAGCAGTATTTCAGTGTTTGTTAAATGTTATGCCACTCCGCCGCGTGTAATGTCAGTTTAAAAAATAATTCTTTACTCCGTTTGCTGCTTGTCGTCTCTCTCATTCCACACAGCCCCGCCCACTGTCACTCAGAGAGCAGTTTTTGGGCTCTACCACGAGTCACAACCACTTGGAGTCTGCATGGTCAATGTTGCAGATGCAACAAGATGTTGGTGACAACTATGCTGCTTCTTTATAGAAATCTTGTGGATTTATATTAACACTATCTTACTGTCTGTGAAACCGGGGCTATACTGCACCGCTGTAACTCTGCGTTGTGTGTGGTTGATTGAGAATAAAGACGTGGACTTTGGAGATCAGGTAGTTTTAATCAAGCAGAACTCACTTTCTGCATCCTGCATCCAAAAGGAAACAAAACATTTGTAGAGCACATGTTCTCTTTCTCTCAGTGCATCAATGATTTTCTAATACAAAAATTAATACTCTCTCCTTATTATACATAACATATTTTACATAGATAAAACCACACACCTGCATCCAAAAGGAAATAAAACATTTGTAGAGCACATATGTTCCGAGAATCGTCGCCTCTTTCTACAACAGATGCACAATAGGAGGGACTGGGATCATTCGAGGAGCTAGCCATCGTTCACACATACCATAGCTAGCTATTAACCGCATGTTGATATCATCCAAAAAAAGTACAATTACAAGTGCATCTTAACATTACCACCCAGTTATGAGTAACCTCTAAATATACATCATTATTCATGAACAAAACACTGTGTGTATGACTTTGTACTTAAAATAATCAAACTTTTCTGAAGACAGAAAAAGCGTGCCTACCTCTCTCAGTGCATCAAAATGATTTGAGCACGAGCACGCAGGGCAAAACGTAAGTACACACTCCCCTTCTCCCAGGATGCAGGCATGCATAATAACAAATCAACACTTGACATAATAATGAACCTGGTGAAATTCAAATAGTACTTTAACAACCGTTACATCTGCAAACATTTAGCATGTTGTGGCTAAAATAAATTGTGTTAGCGACTAATGCTAATCGCGAGTTAGCTGGCAAGCTAGCTAGGTAAATGTTCTTAGTCAGAGAAAACGTTGCTAGCTAATACAGCCTGATACCAGTGCTGCTGTAAGCCTAGATCAGAATGAGTTTTTTTTTGTGTGTGCAATGGCATATTCTAAATCATAAAGGAATAGGTGATGCATGAATATTTTAACTACTTCAAGGCCGCTTTTCAAACTCAAAGCAGACAGCCTCCTAAACACTCACACCTTGAATTACGTTTTATATCGTCACATCCAGGTGTACCTTAAATGCCCCTTGCCCAAGCGAGGGGGAATGATGATCGGTGAGGCGATGTCCTTGGTGGAAATCTTGCAGTTCAGCTTAAAAACAACCAACCTAAAGCTATTAATGTACCTAGTAAGCTAACATATCTAGCACTCCTGCCAGGTAGCTTGAAGTCTCATTTTTGCATCTGCTGAGAAGCTCTAGCTTTAGGTCTTCTTCCATAAACTGAGGAAGCGCCTGCATATAAACTGGTCATGACGGGGTGAGGCAGCTTTTAATATATATTTTTTTAGCTTTTATATCCGCTCCCTGCTTTGCTCTGAGTTTATTGCATGCCTTTGTCCACCTTTGTCAGCCTGCAGAACTTTCTTATACGTGGTTGGGTTGCACAGCCTCAGAGGCTCTGACCTGAGTTTATTTATAAATAAGGTTCTTCGGTTGCCTCCACAGAAGTGTGTGGTAAGTCATGGGCGTTTTCCTGAAGCTGGTGGTCTGTTTGGCCTAACCCTGGCAAGCAGAATATGGCCATATTTGGCTTCCCTGCAGGGTTATTTGGTCTCCTGCATAAGCAGTGGTGTTTTTTCTAGTGTTCTTATTTCTTTATCAATATCTAGGACTGGCCATTGGTGTTGGATCCGGTCTCCTTGCTGACAGAAGTCTCCATTTTGAGGTTATAAGAAATGTAACCTTAGTTTGAGTTTGTTAATAGAGGATCATTGTGGTTTATGCCTCATGAATATTCAAATTGTTCTGGAACAGTTATTTATTCTGAGGTAGCCACGTATAACTGGATAGCAGCAGCATACAGGTTGTGTCCCAAATGGGATATACCCATTAGGCTCTGGTTAAAAGTAGTGCAATATGTAGGGAACAGGGTGCCATTTGGGATTAACAGTTTTTCCATAATTCACCAGAAACTTGGTTAAATATCGTATCAATGAGACCATTCTTATGAACAATGCACACGGTTGGACTCTACTTGTATCTGGGGTAACATTGAGCCAGTTTACTCTAATTAAACCAGGTGTCAATTAGGACCCTCATGAACATGTATATTGAAGACCACATTTGAAACGAGCCTCTGGTCTTTGTGTGTAATCCTCCATAATGTTAAAGGCTGCGCCACACTAAGAGTACTATGCAGGCTCATTTTAATGATCTAATAAATTGAATCAAATTTGAACCGTTTCATTCTCCATCTCTGGTTTTGTTCCCCAGCTCCATGACTGTGTTCCAATGGCACCCTATTCCCTATATATTGCACTTCTTTTGACTATTGTCCTATGGGCCCTGGTCAAAAGTAGTACAATATGTATAGGGAATAGGATGGCATTTGGGATGGAACCCATCTTTGGTTTTGTTTCCCCAGCTCCATAAATGTGTTCTTGTCCTCAGAAGCACGTTTCTGTGGGGAGGCTGGCCTGTTCAGAGCTCTCCATAACTGAACACTTTGAAATGTCAAGGCCTGTGTGTGGAACACTGAGCACAGGGAGAGGATTGTTTCAGAGGAATGTCTGGCCATTAAATAAACATCTTTCCGTGGCTCAGATGTACTGTACGAACGACTCCACTCTGCAAAAATGCATTGACTCATGATATTTAACTGTTTCATTTCAAGACCCTTTGCACAGACATCACGTCTTTTTACTTCTTGCACAGACATCACGTCTTTTTACTTCTTGCACAGACATCACGTCTTTTTACTTCTTGCACAGACATCACGTCTTTTTACTTCTTGCACAGACATCACGTCTTTTTACTTCTTGCACAGACATCACGTCTTTTTACTTCTTGCACAGACATCACGTCTTTTTACTTCTTGCACAGACATCTTTATTCTTGCACCGTTCAGGCTGGTGCTGTTTGTTTGAGCAATGCTAGGCTACCATCAACATTCCACAACCAGTTAAGTGTGGTCTGTGTTGTGTGAAATGTGGTGCTTTAGTGATACAATAAGAAACCAGTGCTAGAGCTAGCCTGTAGGTCCTACCACTACCAAAAACCTTCAACCAGCACGGTCTTAAATCTACTTTCTTTGCAAAGTCATTTTAATGAGTAATACATAATTATGCCCTTTGAAATTGATGTCACTGCTCAGGCTGATGAGACCATGTTTGCGTAACAAATGGCACCCTATTCCCTATATGCTGCACTGCTTTAGACAAGAACCTTATGGATCCTGGTTAAAATTAGTGCACTGAATAGGGTGCCATTTGGGACGTGCACAATATTTATCTGCGATATATAGCAGGAGATCCTTTTTTTATATAAAGAGAGCTCCTCTGACAGACTTGATTATTAGCCTATTAAAGGGAATAGGGTGCAATTTGAGATGCAGACATGTAGATTTGAGATTCGTTACCCTGGTGACTGCACCTCCTAAGTTTGAGTTAAGACTGCAGTAAAGCATCACCTAACCCAGACATCTGTACAAAACCACAAGTGCATGTTGATATCTGCAGAATGGTTTTCAGTGACGGGTTGTTAAGTATTAAATCTGGTGTCAGGCTCTCTGAGCTAGTGAGTGCAGAACAGGGCACATTCACAAAGCGTCTAGGATCTGGTCCACCCTTATCCATATAATCTCATTCCTTACGATTTAAAAGGTAAAACAGACCCTAAATCAGCCCTCCTGCTGTGAGATGGTTGACATACAGCCTTGATGTCCTCACCAGTGAGAGTGTACCACAGAACAGAGCTCTAGTACTGGTTGGCCTCAGATGGGAAATGCTATGTATAGCATATATTCAAATCACATTTTATTGGCTCAATACACGTGTTTAGTAGATGTTATTGCGGGAGTAGTGAAAAGCTGCTCCCTTACTGTTTGACCATGAGATGATGCAATGACACATTTCCAATGAGGATTTACCTAGGTGTTTTACCCAAAGCCTCAGACGTTTCTGTTTCCATCTACTCAGGCCGGCACCAGTGTTTCATTGGGCCATGGCTCCGGCAGACCTGCTCTAACTTGGAGCCCAGGCAAGACCCTGGGTAGTTTTCAGCTTGCATTTACAAAACAATGACTAACTGAATTGTAACACGTGCTCACAAAACAACAGTCTTGAATGATGCAGAGGTTGTTGATTTTGCACACCACAAGTCTGTCCATCCAGAATCACAACAACACACGGCCTTCTGCCCCATTTGAAGTGCATGCATTGTTTTCGTGAAGTTGTCAGAAGGGACAAAAACAGTATTTTATTTATTTTTATATATATCAACAACAAAAAAAATCTCAAGGTAAAAATGAATCCATGAAGCAGTTAAACTCTGTAGTCCTTGAAAAACCTGTTATATGTATATATAAAAAATATGTATATATAAAAAAAAAAATATATATATATATATATATATATATTATATATATATATATATATATATATATATATATATATATATATATATTTTATATATACATATATTGTGCACTGTAGCTTGGAAATTAAAGTGACTCTGGATGACAGCATAATGTTTGTTTCCAACATTAGGGCGGTTTTCCTAAAGAAGTTAAGTTTTTGTTTCCTTGCCATGATACTAAGGAGTATTGCAATACTACTATTGTCCTGGCTCTAGTTGTCAGCCAACCAGTCTGTCTATACATAACCACACTAACGATAGTTGAAGGTGCGTTCTGAGCAAAGGAGAGACTGAGTCTAGACACTAGAATGTTCTGTTAAAAGGCATGCGAGTATATTTTCATACAACTCTCCAATGGACAGTTTCACATATGGCCACCTATGTCACTGATGGTCATAATATATTTATTATATGGCAACTTATCTTTATAAATATTTAGTTTGTATTCGGAACTGACTGTCAAGTTCGCCAGTCATGAATATTTTGACCACCTGCCCCCTGGAAGGTCTGTGCATGGCCCTGAGCAAGGGACAAATTGAGCTCTCTGTATTAGCAATCCCTGGAGTGCTGTTGAGTCCGTGCTGAGGAAATGCTCTATCGCAGCTGGGGAATCAAAGCTGTGCCCCTTAGCCACCAGCCCCCAGCCCTGGCCTGTGTTAACCCAGCCCCAGCCTCTGACTCCTGCCTGCCTCTCCTCTCTTCCTGACAAGATAATGACCGGTTAATAGGAGCTGTTTAACCTTGTGTGGGTGGAAGGAGGACTGTCAAACAAGAAACACAGAGGAAAATGCTTGTTTGGAGGAAGAGTCCTTTTTTCAGAATATGAATAGTTTAGTTGAAGTTTAAGCTGCAGTAGTGATTTGTTTTATTTGATTGAAACTATCTTACTGTGCTGTTTTATAATAGAGGCATGTTGAGTGCAATGCAAAGTGAAATGTGGGAAGGACATTGGAGTTGTTGTTGTGTTAAGAGGAACATATTTAGCAGTGTAGAGGTGTCACCAGCCCAGACTGGGAAATGATTCCTAGTCTGTCCTTGAAGCTCCTACAGATCCTTGTCCTAAATTGATTATACAAATAAAATCTAAGTGTATGGGTTGCGTACACAGATGTGCAGATGTTATAGTCGATGCAGCTAAATGCTTAATGTTACTAGCTCCAGCAGTGCAGGAGGTACATATATGACAATGTCACCTCCAATCATTCAGCCAGGGCTATTGGTGCCCTCTGAAACTCTGCATCTATAATGAGACCCGCATAGATGTTTTTATTTCACCTCTAAATTCAACCCACTCACTATTACGTACATGCACACTGTTATAGTCTACCGTCAGTGTATTTCACAAGCCTGTTCAATAGTCTCTGTACTACAATCTCTCAAAACACCATGCTTGTTGTAACAATATTCATAGCATGTAAATACTGTCTTGGCCACCAAAAAGAACAAGGTAACAGTGCACAGTGCTGGGGTATGACCTCTGGTTTGTCTTTCTGTAAATGCCTTCTAGAAAGCCCCGCAGCTACCGCTGTAGTCGTGAAACCATTAGCATCTCTTGACTAAATAATTCCTATATTGTCAAATTCTGCCATGTGTTCACTGACTGAACAGTCTTCTTAGAAAATAGAAAGGCCCTTATTTATATACAGTATTTCTATTAATTGGCCTGGTCAATTTGAAATGGAAATCCTAAGAACTGTGATGTTAAAAGTGAGATGATGTGTTTGGTTGGAGTTGGACAGCCCAGTTATCAGTCAACATTTTACAGATGTCCTCCGAGGCTGTTTGACAGGCTTTGTATTGCGATGTTGTAGTAAGAACACTGTCCTTTTTCTACCCAGGCTGCCTTTACAGGGATGGGAAAATGGCACATTCATGCCAGTGAATGCAAGACCTAGCTGTCTTACTACAGCTGGCATTAAATACACCGCACATACAGGCCCAGTGTTGTTTTTTTGCTCCCGCTGTTTTTATTTTGGTGAGGATTACGCAAACTCCAGAAAAAAACTGCCACTTTGTCAAATTTGACATGGCCATAGTATAGGCCTAGTACATTGTTGACATCTCTAGTTGTGGCCTTGATTTCCATGTAATTAACCATTTATGCCTCACATATGATTATATAAAGGTTTGGCCTCAGATATGAGCAGCCTCTTTAGTTCCAGGCCAGTTTTCCATATGGTTTTTATGATACATCTCAAGGTGAAATTGTAGGTGACACCACCAAATGAAACTTTGGCAACAGTAGGCCTATGTCTTTTTTGGTCATGAGAAAAATATCCTTATACCTCGGGTTATTTTCAAACCAAACTACAGTTTGCTATTGGACCTGACAGTGTGGGAGACATAAAGAAGACTGGTCTGTGTAGCTAACATCCTCTGCTGACTGGGGGCAGTATCACTCATGAATGTTAATCATCATTCTCAATCTCCCCTCTCTTCTTCCTACACTACTCCATCTCCCCTCTCTCTTCTTCCTACACTACTCCATCTGCCCCCCCTCTTCTTCCTACACTACTCCATCTGCCCCCCCTCTTCTTCCTACACTACTCCATCTGCCCCCCCTCTTCTTCCTACACTACTCCATCTGCCCCCCCTCTTCTTCCTACACTACTCCATCTGCCCCCCCTCTTCTTCCTACACTACTCCATCTGCCCCCCCTCTTCTTCCTACACTACTCCATCTGCCCCCCCTCTTCTTCCTACACTACTCCATCTGCCCCCTCTCTTCTTCCTACACTACTTCATCTGCCCCCCCCCTCTTCTTCCTACACTACTCCATCTGCCCCCCCTCTTCTTCCTACACTACTCCATCTGCCCCCCCTCTTCTTCCTACACTACTCCATCTGCCCCCCCTCTTCTTCTTCCTACACTACTCCATCTGCCCCCCCTCTTCTTCCTACACTACTCCATCGCCCCCCCTCTTCTTCTTCCTACACTACTTCATCTGCCCCCCCCTCTTCTTCCTACACTACTCCATCTGCCCCCCCTCTTCTTCCTACACTACTCCATCTGCCCCCCCTCTTCTTCCTACACTACTCCATCTGCCCCCCCTCTTCTTCTTCCTACACTACTCCATCTGCCCCCCCTCTTCTTCCTACACTACTCCATCTGCCCCCCCTCTTCTTCCTACACTACTCCATCTGCCCCCCCTCTTCTTCTTCCTACACTACTCCATCTGCCCCCCCTCTTCTTCCTACACTACTCCATCGCCCCCCCTCTTCTTCTTCCTACACTACTCCATCTGCCCCCCCTCTTCTTCTTCCTACACTACTCCATCTGCCCCCCCTCTTCTTCTTCCTACACTACTCCATCTGCCCCCCCTCTTCTTCCTACACTACTCCATCGCCCCCCCTCTTCTTCCTACACTACTCCATCTCCCCCCTCTTCTTCCTATACTAATCCATCTCCCCCTCTTCTTCCTACACTACTCCATCACCCCCCTCTTCTTCCTACACTACTCCATCTGCCCCCCCTCTTCTTCCTACACTACTCCATCTGCCCCCCTCTTCTTCCTACACTACTCCATCGCCCCCCCTCTTCTTCCTACACTACTCCATCGCCCCCCTCTTCTTCTTCCTACACTACTCCATCTCCCCCCTCTTCTTCTTCCTACACTACTCCACCCCCCCCTCTTCTTCTTCCTACACTACTCCATCGCCCCCCCTCTTCTTCTTCCTACACTACTCCATCGCCCCCCCTCTTCTTCTTCCTACACTACTCCATCTGCCCCCCCTCTTCTTCTTCCTACACTACTCCATCTGCCCCCCTCTTCTTCTTCCTACACTACTCCATCTGCCCCCCTCTTCTTCTTCCTACACTACTCCATCGCCCCCCTCTTCTTCCTACACTACTCCATCTCCCCCCTCTTCTTCCTACACTACTCCATCTGCCCCCCCTCTTCTTCTTCCTACACTACTCCATCGCCCCCCCTCTTCTTCCTACACTACTCCATCGCCCCCCCTCTTCTTCCTACACTACTCCATCGCCCCCCCTCTTCTTCTTCCTACACTACTCCATCGCCCCCCCCCTCTTCTTCCTACACTACTCCATCTCCACATATATAAAAACAAATATTACGGTACATTGTATCTTTTTTTTTACATTTTATTTTTATTTTTTATATAAAATAATGCAATAATATTTTCGTGGTAGTTGGCTGTACCTGCACCAAAAATCCTGTACTTTTCCTTCATGTCTTGTTCTCAATATTTTTAAACAGGGAGACAATTTGTTTACAGCACTTCTATTTCCATGACTGATCAAAACAACGTGTTTTCTCTTGTCCTTCTGCAGCAGATATATGTGAGCAATGGAGCCTTAATAAAATCTGTTTTGAATCACAATACATAGAATCGTGACAATCGCAATAAATCAAATTGTCACATGCACCGAATACAACAGGTGTCGACCTTACCGTGAAATGCTTACTTACAAGCCCTTAACCAACAAATCAGTTCAAGAAATAGATAAGAAAATATTTACCAAATAAACTATAACAATAACGAGGGCTATATGTACGGGGTACCGGTACCATTTCGATGTTCAGGATAATTTGTACATGTAGGTAGGCGTAAAGTGACTATGCATAGATGATAATAAACAGCCAGTAGCAACAGTGTACAAAATAAATGAATTGTGCAGTCTTATGGCTTGGGGGTAGAAGCTGTTAAGGGGCCTTTTGGTCCTAGACTTGGCACTCTGAGTCTGACAATTTTTTGGAGCCTTCTGACACCGCCTAGTACACAACACCTAAGTAAGGCTGGATTGTGATATTGTTTGAGGTACCTGGAAATAGACAGGCAGTAGGGCTGGGTGTCTACTTTATAGTTTGGATTTGGTTAGTTCTCATAGGATCGTATAAAAAAAATATGTAGCTCCATTATCGGTTTTACATACTTTATCTGGTTTTATTCGTTTAAGTTTACACTGAGTGAGGGCAAATGTACGTGTACTTTTTGTGGGCCTGAAAGGAAGCAGAGTGTAGATTAGAGCAGCTGTCAAAGTATGTACATTGGCCTGTATGTAACGTCTCAGATTAGGAGTGCTAATTTATGATCAGTTTGGCCTTTGTGATCATACTGGATAAGATTACATACAGGGGGGACCTGATCCTAGAACAGCAATCCTACTGATATTCGCAGCCTGGGCTTTTAAAGGAAACTCTGCCAGGACTGAGGAGTAAGCAGCAGCACACAGCAGAATCTGAAGCACGGCTGGACCTAGCTGTCTGTCAGTGACTGTACGTCTGCTTGTCCAAACCGGTCTGTGTGTACGTCTGTCTCTACATGCTCTACAGTCATTCTCCTGAATGATGCCGGCACCTGGGTCCACACCTTAGTGCTAATATTCAAAGTCTTGAGAAGAAAAACAACTTCTACAGGGAGGGCAAGCCTCCAGTACTCTGGCACAGGGATGTTACCACTGCTAATATCGAGTTATTGTTTTGGCAAGTCATCCCCTCTGTTATTGGTTATTTTTTAAAGCCCGTCTCAGTTGTCATAAACATGTCAGTTAATATTCACTTGACCATGATGTTTTTTTTAGTTAGTTTTTAGTTAGTTTATTTTTTATTTTTACAGGGACAGTGCACATTAATCAACGTTTCAGTAAAAGTGCCAGTTTTAGCCAGCCGGCTAATTTTCAACCGCAGTCCCTGGGCAGGTTATTAAAAACAATTACAATATAGACAATAGCAGCATAGAACAAGCAAGACATAGCATACAGACAGAGCAACATAAAACAAAAAGCAGCAAGACAAATACATATGTACAATGGTAGTTCTGGATTGAGTATTGAGCTGCATGTAAAGGCTGTAAAATAAACCTATTATTAACATGTTTTCATTTAAAGATGACTAACCTTTAAAATTCTCAGGCTGATGTTCATAGAATTACCCTGAACTGAATATAAAGGCTCAGGCTGAAATAAAACCTAACCTAACTCATTTGTTAGGATAGCCTATTTCTAGCTTTAGTATGATATAAGAATGTGATGTTCCTGACAACCAGCACTTTCGGCAGCAAAAAACTGTTCCGCTTCGTCACTAATCCTCACACAATTGTGCATCCCAAATGCCACCCAATTCCCCATGTAGTGCACTACTTTTGACTAAGGCCCATAGTGAATAGGGTGCCATTTGAGACATGGACAACATAACTGCATCCTCTGGTTATAATCTGCTGTAGATTGTGGGTGATATGGACAATGTAACTGCATCCTCTGGTTATAATCTGCTGTAGATTGTGGGTGATATGGACAAATGTAACTGCATCCTCTGGTTATAATCTGCTGTAGATTGTGGGTGATATGGACAATGTAACTGCATCCTCTGGTTATAATCTGCTGTAGATTGTGGGTGATGACGCATTGGGACCAGTTGAGTAGAGATTTTCTCAATTGGCCCCCTATTCCCTATATAGTGCACTAGCTTTGATCGGAGCCATATGGACCCTGGTTAAAAGTAATGCACTATATAGGGGGCCATTTAGATGGGCCCAGGCACTCACTAAGGGAAATCACGGCCAGCGTCCTTAGGATCCAGTCTCAACACGATCTTAGATCTGTTACAGGCGCTGGCGTTTCTCACTACATTATATATCAATGTCCTCAATGGCACCCTATTCCCTATATAGTGCACTGCTTTTGACCAGGGCCTTAAATCTCTGTCAAAAAATAGTGCACTATGTAGGGAATACGATGCCGTTTGCGGTGCACTCTCTTCCTCAGTGGTAAGATTTGAACTTTGATCCTTGGGAGAACCTTGTCAACCGCTAACATGTTTAGCTTTGCCTGTCACCGCAGCAAAATATTCCTAGTTTAGGCTACTCTTAACAGAATGATCGGTTGCTCTTATGAGTCTGCATACATGGAAATGGGCTGTGTCTGCTCAGCTGCAACTGAAGAACTGATTTTAGCGTTTTTCTATTTTGGGGAGTGGCACCATGTATTCCCTGTTCCAGTCCTGTTGTTTTGACTTTACTTTGTTTGAGGGGAATAGATTAAACAGAGTGAGCTCATCAGATACACACCTGGAGCACCTTTGGGAGGCTCTGCACTCTCTTCACTGGAGGGAGGTGGGGGAGAGAGGAGGGAACCCACCAAGAAAATGTCCCAAATGCCACTACTGTCCCTATATAGTGCACTACTTTTGACCATAGCCCTATAGGCCCTGATCAAAAGTAGTGCACTATAAAAACAAAACCCAAGCCTCTGCATAATCAGCTCAACACAAGTTAAATGACACCAGCTGTGGTCCGGGGCTCAACGCTGTTATTCTCTGGTCTGTGTCCCCCAAATGGCACCCTATTCCCTATGCAGTGCACTGCTTTTGAATAGAGACCTATGAGCCCTGGTCAAAAGCAGTACACTGCAGGGAACGGAGTCTAATTCAGACAACTGTCATCACCTCAGCCACCTCCCTGACGAGCAGAAGGAAGCAGCATTTCCACAAAGGGATAGTTACCCAAATGATGACTTTGATTTCCTTGCCCTCTAAGCAGTCTATGGACAAGGTTTGACAGAAATTCATGATTTGGTTTAGTTTCCCCGGCACTGTGAGAAGATGAGACTCACAAACTCGACGGTGCTCTACACACACACACACACACAAGCGTCTTGGGACTCAGTACAGCCCATCTGCCAACTTCTGTCTGTCTGAACAGTTTCGGCTACACACTAATATGACCCCTCTGTGGAGGTGTACTTGTTCGTAAGAAATTCATGTTGGTTGCTAGGACATCCACAAGCCACTCCTCTGAAGACCCCCCCCCCCCCCCCCCCCCCGGTAGCAGTAAAAAAAATAAAAAATAATGGAAGTATACGCCGCTGTTCAAACGTTTGGGGTCACTTAGAAATTCCCCTTGTTTTTGAAAGAAAAGCACTTTTTGTCCATTTTTAAAATAACATAAAAATGATCAGAAATACGGTGTAGACATTGTTAATGTTGTAAATGACTATTGTAGCTGGAAACGGCTGTATTTTATGGAATATCTACATAGGTGTACAGAGGCCCATTATCAGCAACCATCACTCCTGTGTTCCAATGGCACGTTGTGTTAGCTAATCCAAGTTTATCATGTTAAAAGGCTAATTGATCAATAGAAAACCCTTTTTCAATTATGTTAGCACAGCTGAAAATGGTTGTTCTGATTAAAGAAGCAATAAAACTGGTCTTCTTTAGACTAGTTGAGTATCTGGAGCCTCAGCATTTGTGGGTTCGATTACAGGCTCAAAATGGTCAGAAACAAATAACTTTCTTCTGAAACTCGTCAGTCTATTCTTGTTCTGAGAAATTGCCAAGAAATGGAAGATCTCGTACAATGCTGTGTACTACTTTCAGAGAACAGCGCGAACTGTCTCTAACCAGAATAGAAAGAGGAGTGGGAGGCCCCGGTTCCCAACTGAGCAAGAGGACAAGTACATTAGTGACTAGTTTGAGAAACAGACGCATCAGAAGTCCTCAACTGGCAGCTTCATTAAATTGTACCCGCAAAACACCAGTCTCAATGTCAACAGTAAAGAGGTGACTCCAGGATGCTGGCCTTCAAGACCGAGTTCCTCTGTCCAGTGTCTTGTGTTCTTTTGCCCATCTTAATCTTTTATTTTTATTGGCCAGTCTGAGAGATGGCCTTTTCTTTACAACATTAACAATGTCTACACTGTATTTCTGATCAATGTTCTTTCAAAAATAAGGACATTTCTAAGTGACCCCAATCTTTTGAATGTAATTTCTTTCATTGATCTTTCTTATCGCTCAGATATAGGACAGACACTTCAGAACAAACTTATTTTAGATTTTTTTGGGGGGACTGTTCCATGTAGTGAATCTGTTATTCAATGCGCTTGTATGGGCTAGTAGCAGTAAGGCCAAATAAAAAAATGTTAGTCAATTTAATATTTTTTGTTGATACTTCAAGGGGTCTTAATTCAAAATCAAATAGCTAAATCATCCTTGGTAGGACCTTCTTGTTGGTAATGACGATTAACCGAAGCCATCACCCAATAGACTTTGCTTGCTCATAAGAAATGATTGTCTTGGTGTAGGATCTCTGATCAGATTTACTGATTTGAACTATTATGTGTAGAAAATGGGACCCTATTCCCTAATATTGGACACTTTTGACCAGGACCCATGGAGTTAGGGAATAGGGTGCCATTTGGGACACAGCCCTTGACCACCTGAAGTCACTGGAGATCAGTCATTATGAAGTGGCAGCCTTATGAAATAGAGGGTTAAGAATCCAGGATGAAACCTGAAGAGGCCCAGAATGAAACGGTGCCGGGCTGGCACCGAACCCCTCCAAAGCTGATCTCAGGTCTGCCAATGCTTTGAGCTGCTGCCTCTTGAGCCTCACTTTGCTGAAGGTCTATAAATGTAATCCAGTTCATTGACCTAGCAGCCAGCTATGTGTGTGTATGAAAGCCATACTTGCTCTCTCTCCTCTCAGCTCTGTTTGTACTTTCTTCCTGACGTTCTTCCCAATCGCTTCCATTGCTTTGTATTCTGCTCTTTCAAGTCAGTCTTTCAGGTATTTTTCTTTGGTGCATCTAGTTTGTTTAATGTGCTGCTATGTTGCTGCAAACTGTATCAATAACCAATGAGACTGGTGATATGATACACTCTATCTAATGTAGCAAGAAGATGGGGGGATTCTCAAGTTGCAGTGTGTGGCCTCATTCAGAACCTCGGGCTACACCCCCCCCCCCCCCCCGTCAATAGTAACATAACCCGTGTCCCAGGAGAGCACGACATCAGCAGACAGCAGGTGTACTGTGTGTAGAATAACAGCAGGTTAATGGGCTGTGGAAGCACCACTGTGCCCTGAAGAGGGTGGAGACATGTCGGGCCTACCAGGTAGTAGTCGGTCTGTCCTTCCCCCAAATGGCACACTGAGCCCTGTTTTTTAAAAGTTGTGGTCAAAATAGGGATAGGGTGACTGTGACCTTAATTGCCTATTGTCTGTAAGCTGTTAGTGTCTTAATGACCGTTCCACAGGTGCATGTTCATTAATAATTTATGCTTCATTCAGTGTTTAAACTTTTTACAATGAAGATCTATGAAGTAAATGTATAAAAATCAAAATATCTTTGAAAGACTGGGTCCTGAAAAAGGGACGTTTCTTTTTTCAAAAGTTTTGCACTGTATAAGGAAACGGGTCACACATGCCCTATGGTACACAGCCCTGTTCTGCCTGTTGTTTCCTATCATCTCAGGCTAGGACATGTCCCCCTAGCCCAACAGGCTTCCAGACAGACAAATGAATCCATATAGAAGTGATATGGTCTCAAATTGTTATCCATTCAAAATGGCCTAATCCCCTTGACAGAAGAGTGCCTAAAGAATAAAGGATTTGTTTGGGTTATCACTAAAGCACTCCCAAGTCTGCTTTCCTCTTGTTTGGACTTCCTCTCCATTCAGTTAGGATAACGCTCTCTACCTCTTATCCCCAATTTGTGAAGTTCCACTGGATTCATTTGTGTGGGGGAACTTTTCCTATTTATTGAACTGCCATTCAGGCTTATGAGTGTTTGCTGAATTCTGGGCTCTGGCAAACCCCTTTCTCAATTCTGGGATAGTTTGTCTTCAATCTTCTTTTATTTGCCAACATCAAGCGGTCTAAGTAAGGGGTAGTGTTGGCAGTGTGACAGCCAGTGTAACTGAAGACTCTGACGTGTGTCTTCGGTTTCCCTCCCATTTCTCTCTAATGGACTGACCTTAAATAGAAATTCCAATTGGCTGTATTTTTTTTCTCTGCTCCACTCTGCTTTTTTTTGCTGTCTGCGAAAAATGTTTACATTTGAACTTTAATTTTTCTGTACTTGAAAGGCGATTGCAGACTTGTCGTTGTTTGGAAGGTACTCGTTGCATATTAGTTTTGGCGTGGTTAAATGAATAGCGGTAGGAGGAAACCTGATTTTTCCCTGCTGAAAGGCACTGTGCTGAAATGTTGCTTTAACAGTCACGGTGTCTATACAAATCTTGGAGTATAATACTGTACATTCCCTATCAATTTCTCATGACTGGGTTTCCTGAAAAGCAGAAATGTTTGCCCACAGGATGTTTTCTGCCTCCATGCTATTCCACAATATGCTTTTGGATTGGCTGCTTCATTTAGGGAATCGGAAGGCCATTTAATTCCGTCCCAAATGGCACCCTATTCGCGATATTAAAAGTATTGCACTATATAAGGAAGGGAATAGGGTGCCATTTTGGATGCGCATTTATTACAATGAGCTGTTGGCTGTGTTATCTTTCAGAGTAGGCGTAATGGAATGAAAATGTCTAACGTTGACTTAATTCATGAACATTATTGTGATTTAGATTTATTCTCTTTTGCTCATTTGCTTTAATTGCTGTTCTTTCCAGCTGAAATACCATAGACTTGTATATAATGGTGAAATACCAAACTGCAACTTGAATTTTAATACTAGAATCCTGGTAGGTGCAGATAGCTTACAACTAGTTTTTGTATGCCTACTTGAATTGCGTCATTAACAACTTTAGCTGCCGCAAGGAGCAAAATGGCCAATTTGTGAATGGCGTTTGGGTTACGGCGGGTTGTGGTCAAAGTATGTGCTTGCGTGCCTGTGTAGTGCTTACGCTGACCTGCACAGATGAGGGTCTAATGGATGAATGAGCCACTCTGTGATTGTGGATGGTGTCTTTTTACACACTGGCCCTAGCCTGCCGTCTGAGCTGGGTGTCCTGTGACACCACCTGGCCAGCTCTCTTTCACCCACACCAGAACCTGGGTACAGATACTATTTTAAATCTTTCAAATACTTTGAGCATTTGCACTAGCCTGCCTGGAGTTCCACTCAATGGGCTGCGTTTGGGTCTATTCTTTAAGCCAGGAAAGTTCAGTCGAGCACAAAGTGTGAAATTATTTCAAATCGCATTTAAAACAAGGTCTGACCCACACTGGCTCAACTAGAGAAA